>NW_024609846.1:129874904-130366332 GCF_016920785.2 Ixodes scapularis
GAGAGAAAAGGGGAAAGGGCTACCGGCGCTTTCCTCCTTTCTGATTGTGTAAAAAGTGTAAAAGTCCCGGATGAGAGGCTTGGCCGGTGTTGGGTGTCTGCTGTGCCCCAACTTCTTTCGCGCTTTCATTTCTGTTTTGAACTCGCAAACTTAATTAGAGCCACGGGCTTCGATGGCAACAGTCCCCCCGGTCATCGGGACACCATTGCTCGGTCATAGGGTGCACGAATAACGACAGAAAGCGTCGAATACCGCCCAATGACCTCGTAGCTTGCGTAGAATTCGGCAAGGCACGTGCGGCTGCAATGTTTTGAAGCTCCACCGCTTTCCGCGTGACTGGAAATGATAAACCATTCATAAATTTTTGCTTGCAATAGGCCCATTTCAACGCAGCCGTTTTTAGTAATGAACAAGCGATACACGAAACGGGAACCTCAATTAACTTTTGTAAACACCCGGAGCTGCTACATATCGTTTTGCTGCGCTGCTTTTATCTTGCGTGTCCGTGTTCTCATATTTCATTGTGGATGAACGACGAAGACGTTCTAGATGTGCTTATATCGAACCGCAGAAAGCGTCAAAGCAGCCACGAATTATTTTACTATTTGATGCAATATTTTGAGTACTAACCTCCAATTTCTATCACTGACACGTTCGCTGCCGCTGTTCCCCCCCCGTTGCCCGCACTGGCGGATGCCATGACTCGAACAAAGAAACGTACACACTGGGCTCGAAGACGCAGATCGCAACACGCGAGTCGTACCCTGGAGCGACTATCCAGCGCTTCAAAGAGCCCAATCAACGGAAACAACCCAAACTACCCACCCGCGGCACTCCAAGGAGCGCTTTTGTCGGCTCTCTGGTATCGCACAGGGGATCGCTATTCAGGAAAACCGATAGAACTACCTTTTCATCAATTTCTGGCCTCACCCGGCGGCGGAAATAAGCTTTCAACTAAGTGTTGTAAATGATGAAATCGAGTCAGTCACCATTGACATTATCAATATTAAGATAAATTCAGTTACAAAATTGTACAAGCTGAAACAGCAATTATCACGAGAAAACTGGCACGCACCTTGCGAGCGTACCCCATGTTCATCGGCGGTACAGCGTTCGGTGCGCGCTCCATTCACAAGCTGTTCCGAGCACAGTCGAGAAGATGGTGTTGACCGAGCAATGGTAGGGTGACCAGACGTCCCGTTTTGGCCGGGACAGTCCCGTTTTTGAGGTCTGTTTCGGCCGTCCCGTCTTTTTGTCTCAATAAAGAATGATGTCCCGTTTTCGCAGGAGTGCATAATTTCGAAATTCGCACAAAGCGAGTTGAAGCAAGCGGAAACTATGCCAACTTGTTACAAGTATATTTAACAAAAAAAGAAAAAAAAAAAGGCGTAGGTACTTTAAAATATTTACCCAGCAAAATTGAGAGAACTGTTCTTGCCCACAAACACGTCTTTTTGTATTGACTCGTCAATAGAAATATTTTTTTTTTAGTAACTGAATACAGCACGCATGTAATACGTTAACGCTTTGAAATAGCAGTTCTTGCATTAAATTTTTTCTCTAAATCTCAATCTTTAGTATGCCCCCCTCCCCTCCCCCCTCCCCTCCCCCTCCCTCTCCTCCCCCCTCTCTCTCCTCCTCCGTCTCCTCCTCCTCCTCCTCCTCCCCCCTCCCTCCCCCCCTCGGGGGTGGGAAGTCCCGTTTTCTGCCTTCAGGAATATGGTCACCCTAAGCAATGGTGTCCCGATGACCGGGGAACTGTTGCCATCGAAGCCCGTTACTCTAATTAAGTTTACGAGTTCAAAACAGAAAAGAAAGCGCGAACAAAGTTGGGGTACTGCGGGCACCCAACACCGGCCAAGCCTCTCATCCGGGACTTTCACTCTTTCTACACAATCAGAAAGGGGGAAAGCGCCGGTAGCCCTTTCCCTTTTTCTCTCTCGCCCTCTTTCAGTAAAACGGTCTATAGCCTGTCGCACGCTTCGCAGGGCCCGCTTTCTATGGCGGGCGTGTAGCGTCTCTGCGCACGCCACGTAGGGGAAACGATCGGTGCGGCTCCGATAACAGGCGTTTAGGTAACAGGATATAGGGCTCTAACACGATATTGAGGATAGGGCGCCGTACAACGGGGGCACCTTCGCGCGGCAATAGAGCCTCGGCCGTGGTGGGCCGCACACCGCAAAAAAAAAAAAAAAAAAAAAAGAGGAAGAAAGATTTTCGTTTGTTTATAATGCAATTAAATGCAAAGGTGCAAGCGAGCTGGACAGTTCGTTTGTTTGAGACTTTTTATGCTCCCTTTTCATCACATTTTTGTCTTAGACGCATTGTAACCGCTTCGCACCAGCCTGCCAGCAGGCCTGGGTGGAATCGAGCCTTTATTGTCCGAGTGGCTTGCTTGTAGACGCTATCGTTCGTGCTACGAGCAATTCGTGGCGCAGTGAGTTGACGCATCTATACACTGTCAGCAGTGCCAGGATTGAATTCCAGGCACGGGATGGAGGGAATTCCAGGCACGGGATGGAAGGAATCCCAGGCTGTTGTTTTCATTTCAACTGAACTCCTAAAAGTCAGCCCTTGCTAATCAATGCCACGTTGGGTAATTTGGTGCTGAGGACGTCCACCATATCTGACGCACATTTCATATCTGATGTAGCCGGCCCTCGAAGGTTGTAAACAGTTGCATCATGGTGCTTGACGAGGCCTCCAATCCCATCGCAGGCGTTCTTGGTATGCCCAGTAGCGGAAACTAGCCACTTGGCCGACAGGTACTCGGTCTTAGCGAGCTCATGAAGTTGGTGCCTATTCCTGAAGTAGCTTGCTCCGCCGTCACCCTTGCAGTGCCGTATTCACTGTGACTTTAGGGGGCTCGGCGAACATTGCATGGGAGATCATTGTAGCGATAAGCTGGGTGGGTAAATAACTAAAATCTGCTAATCAAGTTTCCCACGCGCGGGTTGTTGGAATTATATATTTAAAGTCATTAGAGGCTAAATAAATTTGGACGTATTGCTAAAACCCAAAGGGATTTTAGGTATCTAGGTTTTCAGTTTTCACATTGATTTGTTTTGGGTTATCTTGCGGAGCGGATCCAGAGGTATTTAAATGGACCAAACATAATTGGCTGGTTTGGCCACGGGAATCGCACTACCGCTATTTCTGCATATTGAATAAAGCAATCACTCGCTAACCCCTCGTACAAAATAAATAGCGTGTTAATTGCAAACACAATGTTTATATTGACAAAATATTTTAATCCGGAGCGCATGTCGCGGGAGAGATCATTTGGTAGTGTTTTATTAAGGTCATTTATGTAATACAGTGTCGCGAGAAATATATTATGTAATTAAAAAATTATTATATATTTACAGTGCTACTGCCGAACTCTCCACGCCGGTCCGTTTGTAAAGACGGATTTTGAAGTAATGTCTTGTGATTGTCTTTGTCGCCTCGTGTCCAATGTGTTTGTAATTGACAAGTGTTTATTTGAATCTAAGTTCAGTACATTCAACCTTACGTTCAGTACGGTCTCGCTTATTTTGCTCGAGTTATTAAATTTGTATTTGTTTTAATTTTTTTCCCTTTAGTTGTGTCTGTGCGCCGCTTTTTTAGAAGAGATATACAGGGTGATCCTCGAACCAGCTGGGACCCCTTCAAACGTCGCCGCGGACCACAGTTTGAGAACCGCTGGACTAAGATGTGCTAAATATCTTGAGTTAATTCCGTGATTCGTCATGTTGCAGCTGCTATTTTAGAGACAATTATTATGGGCGGCTTTATCTCGGCAGTGTGCTTTGAAACGAATTTCAATTTATCCTGCTCGGAATTTGTTTTATCGCTTGGAAGAGCAAGGCTGATGAATTTTTGCGACTCGTTATAGCATGAATGAACTGGCTTAGAAATAGTTACTGAACAGTGAGAGCGTCTCGTGAATTTGACTATTGGGGAGGGGATCGAAATATAGGGACCGCTTTGTCTAGATTGTTGTCCACACAGTTGGGTGTTTATTTCGAGAGCATACACATTGGTTACCTTGTACATAATTTACAAACGACCACCACTTTCGGCGGTGCGGTTCCTCGCGCGTTACCCTGACCATTGCTTTATTCGCACGAGGACTATAACACGAGTTCGTGCATCTCGCAGACTGAATCGTTCTTTTAGATTTCCTTTGAAAAATACACAAGCAGTTTACATTTGTCGTCCATACACGCGGACCGTGTGTGGACGACAAATGTACCGGACGCTTTGCAGCAGATATGCATGGGCGCGACCATAACTGACCTTCATTTTTCATTTCCTTTTATTCGGGTCGCTTCGCTTTACTACTGTGGTTACATGAGAAGCCAATGCTTTTCTAGACACCATGGTGTTCCTTTCACCGACGCAGGCTTTGTTTTCACTCATCATCGCTAGTTTTTGTGGCCCGGCCTCTTGGCAAGACACATGGTCAGTTATGGCGGCTCTAATTTACGCGTGAGCAAAGCGTCTATACGTCAACTCAAGTAGCCCTAGGTGTGCCGGCCACACAAGCCAGCGTGGAGCGGGCCTTCTGGGCGCTGACATATATTTTATCGTACCAGAGGTCTCGCATTTCACCGAGCACAGTTGATGACGTGCTGCTTCTGAGTTCATGCTCAGTGCCTTGATCATGATATCGTCCTCAACGCAATGAACATGATCTCAGAAGCAGTGTCGATTACGCGGATAACTCCAGAGCTCTTGAATTATCTATTTTTGTGTAAAAAGAAATGTTAAATTCCTTTCCATTTTTTTTTTTTTTTTTGAACACAAATTGTTAGGCCCGCTTCAAACGGGGCAACTTTTCCAGCAATTTTGAGGTTGCTGGCGGGTTGTTCTCTAACTTTCCCTAGATCGACGCGAATTCTTGAGATCGGATCCGGCTCGAACAAGCGAGCTACTCGGAGCAATTCGAAGACCGTTGAAGCGGCTGCAGCCAATCAGAGACGCGATATTTTCACGTGACACCCCTGTGGTGGTGATAATGACAGCTAAAGACTTAGTTCTGATTTGGAATGGATCGTTTTCGGAAATAAATAGTTTCAGAAAAATGAGTTAGTATTCTCAACGCCGTTCAAAGATATAAGAACGCGTTTGTAGCGCGTAGCTGGGCGTCTAAGTAGTGAAAAAAGAATCAAATTTAATCATGATGATGGCAAGTCGGAGCGATTCGGTTGCTGCGTGTGAACGCGGGCGGCCGGTGTTGCTGGTGTTGCGACGTCAAGTTGCTGGGTGAAATTGCTCCGTCTGAAGCGTGCCTTACGAGTTGTTACGGACCATTATTTGTTTCGTTCCGGAGCAGAAACGGAACTGAACTTATTTTGTATGGAACGCAAATGAAACCGGTACGAAAATACATTTTGTTCCAACACCCTGCTTTTACTTCATACGTTGTGTAAGTCATATTGTCAAAAGTCGTCTAAATCAATTTTACCACACCTTCCGAGCGAGCCCTGCGGCTTTGCGATAGTTATCGTACCAGCTCAAGGGGAGGCACTCACTTGTTCGAATGACGTTTTAGCGAACGCCCACGTTTCATCGAACGACACTTTAGCGAATAGTCGGACGCCGCGAAGCGGCGTTTTCGGGTGGGCCAAGCGAGTTCATATTTTTGTAATGAGTTGCCGCAGACTGTCGCCGCGAAGCGGCGTAAAGCGCGAGACACATGCGCGAAAAAGCCATGCGATCCGACGTGCGAACCGCCGGAACGACGTCTGAGGGCGAGGGTTTTCGTCGCACCGGAGCGTCGGACGGGGACTCCGTCCGGCGCCTGCATGCGTCCAACTTGCCAGATATCGCCGCACGCACGGTCCGATTTTCGGAAGGCCGCAGTGGCCGCAGCCAATGAGCACGGATGGCGAAGGTCATGTTGTCAAGTGACTTTCGGACCGATCGGGCGAGGAGGCGCTACGTGGTTCGGGGAAGCGGATGTGGCGGTGCGCGGTGCGTCACGCGCGGCGAGTCGTGGTTGTGAAGGAAACGGACGCCATTGAGTTTTCCCGCGCTCACAAAACGAGCTGCTGATTTCGAGCGCCAAAGCAAGCCTGCCTTCTGGGACCGATCGAGCCCATCGAAACCCGAATATACTCCGTTTCACCTTACGATGGACAGCAGCGGACGCTACGAGCCATTCCAATGTCATGTGAGCTTCGGGAGAGACGCAGTTATGTGCGGGGTACGTAGTCACGTGATTTTTACGCAGTGCTCGTTTCTCTGGCATGGCTCTAAGGTCCGCTGCGGTCCTTCGCGATTAAGTGATTTTGAGCAGAAAAACAACCTCACGGAAAATCTTCACACACGCACACTTTAATAGAAGGTAATAAAAATATTATGTTTGTTTTAAGGTCAGAAAAACCAAGAAGGGCGAGGGAAGTATTTTAGTGTTCTAGGCTAGGTGGCGCGAGCTACCGCCCGTTATAAATATAGCCATTAGCATCCATCCATCCATTTAGTAGAGGGACCAACGAGGTAGAGGGGCTTAGAGCGATAAACCGGGGTTCCGGTCTGCACTCGAAAGTGACCCCCATAAGGCGGCTGCCATTGTACGCAAATTTGACCACACGTCACATGACCAAACCAAAGACGTGACGTCACAGGAAAGATGGCAGCGCCCATGCAGCGGCTGGCCCCAGCTGGGCCGGAGCTTGTCGGATGCTTTGTTGGTTGTCGTTCGTCTCGGCGAGTTGATTTCAGGCGCAGAAGCCGTCTTGGGTTGCCAAAGGCATGGTAGCGCTTTTTTGGACGAGGACAAAAGAAAGAAAGACAAGACAGACACGAGCGCTCGTGTCTGTCTTGTCTTTCTTTCTTTTGTCCTCGTCCAAAAAAGCGCTACCATGCCTTTGGCAACCCAAGACCAATACCAACTAGCCCAACACACAGCTTTGATTCGTTCAGAAGCCGTCATATGAGGCCGGTCGACAGCGACTTCAGAGTTCAGCGTGGTGTCTGACGTAGGTACAAGGTGAAAATACAGAGGAACGGTGTGCATTTCGCTGGTGACCGACGGCGATATTGCCACGGAAGAGACAATCTGCCCTACGTTGCTCGCACCTCGGATTGATTCGGATACCGCTAGGATAAAATTTAAGGCGACGTTTCTGTGCTCTCGTTGACCGTCGGAACCTTCGAGATCTGCAGTAAAGCGTGTGCAATGTATGGATACACTACAGTTTAGCGACGGAAATTGTGTGAGTCGTGCTTGGCAGTGTGCAATCGTGGTGTCGCTTCGTTCAAATGCCCGAAGGCTCACTTTGGTTGTGCGGTGCACCGCGGAGCTGCCTTGCCGCTTGTAGTTCCCGTGCCGTGCTAAGTGATATTGTGCTGCTTCCCAAATTGTTTCGGCGTAGACGTGCTCTTTTACGGAGCACAGGTGCGCGGCGCGCCGAAGAGCTGCCTTCAAGCTGGTAGTTCCTGTGCCGTGCTTTAGGTGATGCTGTGCTGCCTACTAAATTGTTCTGGCGTAGACGTGCACCTTCACTGAGCACAGGTGTTGCAGTTGGTATTGAGTCCGCTGGTCTGTCGCACGTTTCGTCGACACCAAAGTTTCAACACTCGTTATGCGAATTGCAAGCTGTGTGGACATTTCATCGCGCGCGTTACCTACCCAGTCCACCCATTCACGCCGCTTTGTGACGGCAGTCTGCAGCGGCTCATTACCAGAAAAGTGGTCTCACATCGATTTCAGTTCAGCTCGTCCACGGCAGTCGCCAGACCCCGAAGGAGAGGATTTATTCGTACAGAATGCCACTAAAGCAGTGCAGCTTCTTTAGTGGTCAGGATAGACTCTTTTCTGTCTGTTTTGTTATATTGTCTCGGATGCTTGCTCCAGTCCTATTTTCTATCAATATTTACTATTATGGAAAGTTCCAGGCCATGCTCAGCTGTCATTGTATGTTCTGGTGGAGGTGCTGCGCACTTTACCCATAGCCCTTCACTCTGTGTCTACCCTGGCGGCTCCTCAGCCGAGTTGCCCGATAACAAGACACGGGTGGCACATTATCCCGAGTCTTAAACCCCCGGCGAGCCGTGAACCAAGTCCTATCCCGAGCCCGGCAGCGAAATTGCAAGACGAGCGAGTACCACAAGGGCGAAACTCGGAAATGCACCACGAAGAACTTGAAATCCAAGCCAGGCGCCTGGATTTCCAGCGGAAAACCAATGGAATTAGGTCTTTTGCCAAAAAAACCGAAGCTGACTAAGCCGACAATGACAACCCTGTCGCAGCAAACCACGTTCGCTCCCACCATCGTTTGAATGCCCGTCGCACCTCGCACTCCGATGCCCTTTCACGCAAGGTGCACAAGACGTCGAGGGCTGGATTGAACAATATGACCGTGTCGCCCGCCACAGTGGGTAGATGGACAACCAGCTCCTGCAGAACCTATACTTCTCGTGGAAGAAACTCTGAGGCACTGGTTTGAGAACCACGAATCCTCCTTAACGTCGTGCGAAGTTTGCAAGATCGAGCTGAAGTGCATGTTCATCAGCCAACATTGACAAGAGAGAGCCGAATTCCCGATTCTGTCCACACTGTAAAAAATTTTCACCCCATTTTACGGGCAAAAGTTGCCGGTTCAATATTGCCGGTATGGTTTGCCGTAATCTAGAAACGGGACTGTCTGTAAAACCAAGGCATATAATTCCGTAAAGTGACGAAACGTCCGTAGTTCACTTTACAGACAGTTATCCGTTTTCCATTTTACGGGTAAAAGTTGCCGGTTCAATATTGCCGGTATGGTTTGCCGTAATCTAGAACCGGGAACGTCCGTAAAAACAAGGCATATAATTTCGTAGAATGACGGAACGTCTGTAGCCCACATTACGGACAGCTATCCGTAGGAAATGTGAAAGCTGTCCGCACTAAATACCGAAGGACTATACCTTTCCGCCTTATAAGGCCAAAGCCTCGAGCCATCCGTACCACCTGCACCTCCGATACATCAGGCGACTCACCTGGCAGAGCTTTAGATCTGCCAGGGGTGTCACCTGACTTATCAGAGGTGCAGGACTGGCGCGGATGACTCATAGCTTTGGCCTTATATAATTCGGAAAGGTATAGTCCTTCGGTATTTAGTGCGGACAGCTTTCACATTTCCTATGGATAGCTGTCCGTAATGTGGGCTACAGAAATTTCGCCATTCTACAAAATTATATGCCTTGTTTTTGCGGAGAGTCCAGTTCAAAAAGACGTAAATGTCAAGTGTTTCATTATTTAGTGCAAAAAGCTTCCATATTCAAGCACGCCTAAGTCACATGAAGCTTTTGGGGTAGATTGGTATGGAGAGTTCATAGCTCCGTCATTGTAGATATGAACTTGAATAATCTTTCATCCTCAGCCAAAAAGTTCATGTTTTGCAAAAGAGAAAGAGCACACAACCTGTACTTCTCACTGCCAGGATTTTGTTTGTGTGAGCTCAGCTGTTCCTATAGATGACAGCTCAACAAACGAACCAATTAAGAAGTTTCGTCACAATACCTTTATTGGAAGAAGGCATGCCTTGCTTTAGCTTTGGAGAAAATTTACATTATAGTTGTCCTTGTGCTGGCCATTTAGATGCCCCTCCATGTTTGTGCTTGAAGTTGTCATTCAATTGAAGACCTCCTCGGTATCTTCATGGTGCATATAAGGGCAGCTTGAAATAAAGAGCAGAAGAGAATTTGCATTCAAACACAATCGCAACAAATTGTATATGACATGCATGGTTAAAGTAAGTAAGCAACGTGCTTACCAACTAGCCTAGCTCCTACTAAACATGACATATAAAATAAACCCCCCATAAATTGAACCAAAGTAAAAATTTGCAATGATTTGAATACCAAACATATCAAGTGCTTGAGAAATAGAACTAGCCAATTAAAATTACACAACTATTCAGTGATGTTAAGCATATTGGATTGAGCCAGATCTCCCTTAGTATATACAGTAGGCTCGCGATATAAGCACATTGGATTGAGCCAGATCTCCCTTAGTATATACAGTAGGCTCGCGATAATTCAAACTCGGATATTTAATACTTCTGGTTAAGTCAAACAAATTTCAAAACTTTGGTTGACCCGCTACGTTTTCAATGTATTTATAAGCCGCTTAACTCGAACAATGTTTTCGTGTAATTCATACTTTTTGTTCTCGCAGCACCATTGAGCGCACTTCTTTCGGAGCACCGGTGCGCTGCGGAGAAGCAACACCCGTGGAGCTTGCTTCCGCTGGTGTTGCTTTTCCGCAGTGCACCGGTGCTTGGTAAGAAGTTTGTTTAACGGGGTTAAAGCAGAGCAGAACCGTGTATAAACTGTTTTACAAAAAGAGTGCGAGAGATAAAAGGGGAAAGGGCTACCGGCGCTTTCCCCCTTGCTGGAGCGTTAAAGACAGTGAAAGCCCCAGATGAGAGGCTTTGCCAGTGTTCGGTGTAAGCATTGCCCGAACTTCGTTCGTGTTTTGTTCTCTGTTTTAAACTCCCAAACTTAATTAGAGCCACGGGCTTGGATGGCAACAGTCCTCCGATCATCAAGACACCATTGCTCAGTTATACGGTGCACAAATAACGGCAGAAAGCGTCGAATACTGTCCGAGAGCCTGTGTAGCTTGCACGAAATCCGGCAAGGCGAGTGCGGCTGCAGTGTCTTTAAGCTCCATCGCTTTTCACATGACCCCGATTTCCGGCAGTAGTGGCTTGCGTCCCTAAATCGAAAAGACTTTTCCCCAACGCCATCCTCTCGACTGTGCTCGGAACATTTTGTGAATGGAGTGGGCATCACATTTAACGCTGTACCGTCGATGAACACGGGGTGCGCTCGCAAGGTGTGTGCAAGTTTTCTCCTGATATTTGCTTTCAGCTTGTAACATTTTGGAACTGAATTTATTTTAATATAGATATTTTGAAGTGGTGACATTGACTCAATTTTATTATCTACAGCACTTAGTTGAAGGCTGATTTTCGTCGCCAGGTGTGGCTGGCGATTGTCAAAAAGTTAGTTCTATTGCTTTGCCTGAATCCCAATCTCCTGCGCAATACCAGAGAGCCATGAGCCCATGCTGACCGTCACAATGCGACTAGATTCTTCTTATTTTCAAAATTAGTACATAATGTAGCTGGAAAGAAACCTTCAATTTCTGTTGCTTAAAGTTGAAACATGCTCATGCATCACTGTTTATAAACATAGAAACATGCTCATGCATCGGTGTTTATAAACATTTTATTTGAGGATCCCGTGCCAACGAGTGTGTCTTTTGTCGAGAACTGAAAACAGCAAAGTCGAGATGGGCCTTTTGCCGGAGCGAGGCGGTCAATGATTCAACGATTCGAAATTGATGCATGAGCATATTTCAACCTTCAGCAACAGAAATTGAAGGCTTCTTCCCGGCTACATTATGTACTAATTTTTAGAATAAGTATCTAGTCGCATTGTGACGGTCAACATAGGTTCATGGCTCTCTGGTATTGCTCAGGTGATCGTGATTCAGGAAGACCAATAAAACAAGCTTTTCGACAATTTTCAGCCACACCTGGCGGCAGAAATGAGCCTTCAACTCACCGTTGTTGATAAAATTGAGTCATTGTCAACACTTTGAAATATCAATATTAAGATGAATTCAGTTAGAAAATGTTACAACCTGAAACAGCCATTATCTTGAGAAAACTTGCACGCACCTTGCGAGCGTACCCCATGTTCATCGACGGTACAGCGTTAAGTTCGGTGTGCGCTCCATTCACAAAATGTTACGAGCACGGTCGAGAGGATAGCGTTGGAGAAAAGTCTTTTCAGTTTACAGAAGCAAACCACTGCCACCGGAGATTGGGGTCATGTAGAAACAGCCGCACTCACCTTGCCGGATTCCGTGCAAGATCAGGGGTGGAACTCATGAAATGTACTTGGGTGCAGCCACGGGAGCAGCTGAAACTGCTGTTTTGGAGCAGGCTGGGAGCAGCTAAAACTACATTCTGGAGCAGGCTAGGAGCAGCTCAAATCAGTTTTCATTGCACTTCAGCTTGTGTCTTAGACAAGCACGGGAGCAGTTTCAATTGTGCTTAGCAGCACAGATGAGTATGAGTGGTTAGGAATTTATGTAGATGGGATAACAGAGTAACAGGTGCAAAAACGTGGCCTTAGTGAAAACCAAAAAGCAAGTACCATATGTTTCCGAAGATAGTGTCCTTGATATTTTCTGAGTGGCTTTCAGCTGCTCAAAATGCAAACCAGCACTGTTTATAGCACGACCCACACCTGCTCGACATATTAATTATATGTGCGATCTACGTGACATGCGTAAGCAACGGGCGTGCAGTTGCACGGAGGAACAGGGCAACAAATTTTGAGTCTATCCTGTTGTACAACTCAATATCGAAGCATCATACTACGATTAATGGAGTTATCATACTCGAAGCGATGAGCCAGAGCAAGATTAAAGTACGCCGAGGAGATCTACCGCTCGCGTGAGAGCTCCTGGCCGGCAATGATTCGGATCGGACAGCGTTTCAGTTCAATCAAATCCGGATTTATCTTGCAGGAATGTGGTTAAGGCCGACCAAGCTAAACGCGCTCATTGTTGTCATTCGAGTCGACAAAAACCGAAACCAAGACAAAATAGAACTATTTTGGCGCACGTTGTGCGATTTGGAGCACAATGGCGCGAAGTATTGGCTGTGGCGCAGTTTCCGCAAAATGGTGCAGGATGGCGCAGACAAATGTGTCTGGCGCAAAATGGCGCAGATGGCGCAGCCGTTCCACCTCTGAAGATACATCGGTCCTCAGACTGTATTCAACGCTTTCTGTCGTTATTCGTGTACCCTAAAACCGAGCAATGGTGTCCCGATGACCGAGGGACTGTCGCCATCGATGCTTGTTGCTTAAATTAAGTTTGGGAGTTTAGAACAGAGAAGAAAGCGCAAACGAAGTTAGGGCAATGCAGATGCCTAACACCGGGATGCAAATAGAGGGCTTGACAAGATCTCTTGGCCAACCAGAAGCCGAAAAGAATCTCCTAGCCGTGGTTTGGGATTGGAGGGCAATGTTAAAGAGCACCTCATGTTTAAGAGAAAAAAAAAAAGCCGCTCACCTGATGTGCATTTCTGGAAACAGGCTTTGACTAGCAATAAATTATTGCCTCAGGAATGAAGTGCTGCTTCAGTAATGGTTCCTGCACAAACAATTCAAGTGTAAGAACACAAGCCCCAAAATTTTCTTGCCATCCTCCTCCGTCTACTTTTTTGTGCATTTAATTAATTTCATCCCTTGGCAAATCCTAAAGATTTCGAAGTGCTTATCCTACGTCTTTCTCTTAGAGCCTAGTTCATGTTGCAGAAACTTGGCTGAGTGGATAAGCTGGAGCGTTCATTGTTCATTGAGACACTTTTTCTTTCACCCCATCCTGTTCTTGAAAGCAGAAAATCCTCTCCCTTGACCACGGTCATTAAGGACTTTTTACAGATCATACAGAGGAGGTTGGCATTGCCAAGACAAACTCATGTCTTTACTTTGAGCATGGAATAAATGTATGCCTGATCTACGGAAAGTTCCTGTTATACCAAGGCTCGTACTATTCCGTTGTCAAAGGAGCAGGCATTGTTCATAAAAACTTCGCTTCATTACATTGTTTCAGAGAACAATTGTTATTTTTTTAATAGGGATCAATTAATCATATTAGGACAATTGTCAAATAATGGCAGATTCACGCGATGGATTGAATCGCAATTTTCATCCGTGGACCGTTTGTCACGTTACCATCACGTCGGCTATTCCTCCGATTTGCACCTCGTCAGCAGACGCCCAGACTTAAGGGCAAAGTGCCCTTCCATGCCCAGATTTTTAGCGGGTGAGTAAAGGCCCGTTCACACTCTTGCGACCGAGTTAGACCGAGAGAGACCAGACACGTTTTTAAGCCTCTTGCGACTTCTTAGGTCCAACTCCGCTGCATCGCATCCGGTCCTAAGAAGTAGCAAAAGGCTTAAAAACCGGTCTGGTCTCTCTCGGTCGAAGTCAGTCGCAAGAGTGTGAACGGGCCTTAACAGTAAAAGCGTTTACGGTAGAGCACCAACAGCAGAGCAATATTTTTGGTTTTCGAATGAGCCAAACAAAGATAGTGCACTGTACTTTGTCCATTCGCTGTTTCATTTTGTCGAACCATTCTTATTTTCGACTTGTGAAAGAAGCTGCAAGAACTTTGCCCAGCCGACAAGCCGCAAGTTCTGGTACTCCTCCGGGTTGGTGTCAAGAAGCTTCAGTGAAAACTTGCCTAGCAAGCTGCAAGCTTCCCTGCATGTCCACCCAGTTTTCAACCCAGCCAAGACCTTTCTTACGGCTGTAGTGTGCTGAAGAGTGGTGCACAAGCAAGCAGTGCGTGAAGGCATTTCCAAATGCCCCTCCGCAACACCAGGACTTCATCACTTAGACGCTGAAGCCTCCTGGAGCAGGACGATACTTGTGTCATGTGGTTAGTAAAGCTAGTAACGCTTCACGCTAAGCCTGTCATGATGCTTTGTCTCGCTCGGTATGTAACAGCAGCACACAATACTTTTTCATAATAGCACAGTGATCGTAGTCGCAAACATCACTTCTGACCTTGGAAAACTGTGCCACAGTCCGATGTTGGCATTTTGCGGAAATGCAGGGCCGGGAACAGGTTCAGTTTGTCCTCGCTGTCATCTGCTCGTCTCCTCCGTATGAATGTGCTTGGGGGACTGATGTTCCGTGGACGTCTTGTCACTTGATCAATTTATCTGCGGATAAGTTCATGTGAATCGGCAATAAGTGGACAGAGGAGTCTGCGGTGACTTAAAAGGGTTATAGCACGAAAATTAAACGGATCTATTATTCTTGAAATGGATTGCTCATAGACTACGTAGTATATACACCAAGTTACGCAATTTTAGAGCTCTGGTAATTGCACTATTCAATTTACGAATTTGTATCATTTTCATCTGGCGACCAGGCAACACTGCCCAAGTTAGTCACATCATGGTGCCCATAAAGCATGTGACCATGAACGCTCTTTCATTCTAGGGGCCCCCATGATCGCCCAAGCTCTCCTCGCCGCGGTACGATCAAAACCGCTCGCGCAACTCGGTAACCCAAATGCTTTTCTCGCTCTCGCCGCCGGCCCGTTGACCTTCCACCCTGCATGCGCCTGCGAGATATTCCCGGGCGACAGTGACCACAACGAGTTCGTCCGTAACTCGCCGTCACTGGAGTTTGTCGCCAGCGGGTCGCAGTCAAAATGAACAGCTTTCAACATCTCTTGATAGCAATTATGCTCATCGCTGCTGCAATCAATGTCGAACACTCTGACAAGGCGAGCGATGTCGTAGACGTAATCATCACAAACCGCATGCTCGAAACGTGGAAGGTAAACGAGAAAACTGAAACTCGAGACGCCAAAATAGCCAAATCTGTCAGTGCGTGCAAGGAGACATCGCGCTGGAGGCTGGCTACAAAGCCAGCCTCCAGTTCTGCTTGGATCCGCCCCTCCAAGGGATTCACATTTAAGTGGATTTATCCACGAAGCAATTGCGCCATTCTCAAAACAAATCTAGCAGGGTTACAGGAACATACAATGGGTCCTAGCAGTATAGCTATCTTATATTGTATTTTTGGCGCGTCATTTCACGCCAAACATTTTTGTTGACGTTGCCTGCACGTCATAAAAGTGTGTCTCGTATCCAATTAGACATTGTCGAAGGAACGAGGAAACTGCATAATAATGTCGCACACTGTTTACCTTAACCGTTTCTTTTTTCTTCAGTTTTTGATTCTAAGTTGTTTTTTCTATATTTATTGCACGTACAGCCCAAGCTGCACATGTCTTCACAATCAGTCGCCATCCTTAAAAATGTGTACAATAAAAAAAATACATGCTGCCATCTCTGAGCAGCACCGCAAACTATGCTCGGAACAAGCCTGGGACGTCCAAAAAGAGCCAAGGGGCGAGGTATAGTGCACGGATGAGCTACACCCATCCTAAACGGTTTAGGAACAACCCTAGGTGGACGAGCGAGGCTCGTCCAAAATGGGTTAAGGTGCACCAACACCTTCCACGTTGTTGAATCTTATGTAGTAGTATATGATCCTAAATTACCAGACTAGGTTACAGAAAGTAAAGAGTAAGAGGAGGACGGGACGTCATACCTTTTCATGTTCTCATTTTTTCGCCAGTCCTGTATTAAAAGGTTTTCATAGTAAAAGTGACGGTTGTATTTTATCTACCCTTTTGTTTCTTGCAATCTCCTGCCTACCAACTCAACCAGCAAAGTAATGCCCCCCCCCCCCCCCCCCCCCAACACACATCCAACCCACAATAGATATTTTTGGATACAAGATGCCATGAATGTGCTGTGCATGTGAACCAAGCTGAAGGCAAATTTGCGGTGTGAGGGAATAAAGAGTTACAAAACAGACAAACATGGCAGTAGCATACTTTTCACTTTTGCACATGTACAAGAACCGCTAATTTCTATTAGAAAAGCGGAAAAGCCCAGGGCTATCAGGTTACTCACCGACAGCAACTACCAGGAAGAGAAAGGGGGGGGGGGGTCATGATTGTGAGGGCAGCTGGTCTGTAATGCTTGTGCTTTCCTGAAAGTTGCAAGTAAGACTTTTAAAGAAAAATGACCCAAACTATTGCAACAAAATATTCTTTCATTTCTCATACCAAAAAGGTTGGCATGAGGAACTTTGCCCAACTGACACGACGCAGAATCTGGTACTCATCTGCGTCGAAAAGCTTCAGTAAAGACGCGTCTACCACGCCGCAATCACTTTGAATCTCCAATCAAGCTTTCACCCAGCAAGCCCTTTCTTGTGGCTGTGGTGTACTGAAAGCGCAAGTGCAAAGTGAGTGAAGGCATCTCCAAATGCCACTTAGCGGGCCCAGGACTTCACCGCCTCCACGCCAAAGTCTCCTCGAGCAGAACCATGCTTCTGTCTCTGCCATGGTTTGGTTTAGTAAGGCTAGTGGCGCTTCGCACTAAGCCTATCATGGTGTTATGTCTCACTCCGCACGTAACAGTGGCACACAGTTCTTGTTCAAAGCAGCAAATGTCGATTTCGATCTTGGACAACAGTGCCACAGTGTGGTCACAAACATGTTCGGCTCGTCCTGGCTGTCATTTGCGTGTCTGCTCCTTCGTGTGGATGCGCTTGGGAGACGGACGAACCGCGGACATGATCAATCCGTCTGTGGATCAGTTCGTCGTGTGAATCAGCCATCAATGAAGAGTGCTGTTCATTTTGAACTTGATATAAATAGCCCTTTTGCAAAATCCCCCAAGCACGAAGATTTGTGCGAGACTGTCCCTCGCCTAGCCGCTCTGCCTTGAATTGCATTGCCTTGTCGCTTGCCTCCTCTTAATCCTCTGTTTTTCGATTCCATTACCTGTCCTTATCTATTCCAATGTATATTTTATTGCTTCTAAGCATAGGCGTAGACTTCGGGGGGGCATCGAGGCTCGTGCCCCCCCTGGTGAGATCCGCGGGGGGGAGAGGGGGGCAGGGCAGGGCCTTACCCTCGGGCCCTGCCCTGCCCCCCTAAGATACAGCGGTGTGCTGTATCTTAGTTAAGTAAGCGGCAGTCGAAGGCATACGCTACAGTGCGAGTAAATGGAGCGAGCGTGGGTGGCCAAATCACAGCGCGCTCGGCTCTCGCATCACGATAGTTGATTCAGAGCTGTGCCTATCCCTATGACATGTGCGCGGCTGTTCATAAACGGCTCCTCTCGACTGTACGCGGGTCTAATTGAACCAACACAAACAGCTAACAGTGCGATAGGAATCTGTAGCAATGGTAGTACTCATACCGGGAAACGACGCGCGAAGCGGCGTGTTGTCCGTCGGCACTCCCATCGAAAAAGGCAAAATAAAGACACAAATACTATATATATACAAGAAATATTGTGCACAGAAGAGAATAGAAACCCTTGAAAGCGATAAAAAATACACTGGAATAGATAAAAATATGTAATGGAATCGAAAAACAGGATTAAGAGAAGGCAAGCGACAAGGCAATGCGATCTCAAGGCAGAGCGGCCAGGCGAGGACAATCTCTCCCACAATTCCTCGCGGGCGGGCCGGGGCGCTCGGGAAAATAGCGAATCATCTATTAACTGAGCAGCACCTTTCTGTAGGATGGCTAACCCAACCTAAAACCCCTGGATATGTTTGTGCAATGTCACATTTAATTGGGGCGCACGCAGCACCGAGAAAGTGCTGCCCCCAAGGCCGCGCCACCGCGCGGGTGCAGCGTATGAAGCACTACCAAGTGAACGCGAAGCATTGCGCCGTGCAACGCGCTTGGCGCGGTCAATTGAAGGGCAAAACATAAACGGGTGGACCACTGAACGAAATCCGCCGCGAGTGGGGCGGCGGCGCGCGCCATCTAGCGAGAGTCTCCCGAGCCGCCATGTTTACCGAGACGAGGAAGACTAAGCGAGGGAAAGAAGGGGCCGAAGGAGGCGGAGAGCTGTAGCTCAAGGCCGCGCCGGCCCGCAGTGCGCGAAGCTGCACGGTCTCCTTCCGACGGTGCAGCTGGTGCAGCAACGCGCCGGTGTCGTGCGCCGCACCAAGTCCCAAATGAACGTAGTGCAGCCGCACCGACACGACCATGTGAACGCGACGCGTCCGTCGGTGCAGTGCGGTGCGGTGTGGTGCGCCCCAATTGAATGTGACATTAGTTTCTTAAGTGGTGTCAAAGTGCCAGTGCACGAGGCCCGTGCAGCACTTGGACGCAAATGGAAGTGTAGCCCTGAAATGAAAGGCATTTGGAAGTGAGTTGCATGTGTCTCTCGCGTTCATACAATTCAAGCTGAACCGTATGTATGCGATTTAGCGAGTGACGGCAATGAGCGATGGAGAGCTCTCATTGCTCGGTTTTTGGATTTCTAGAAAGCTTTGCTCATCGCCTCGGTCGCTTGCTCCCGTCGCTTTCATGTGGCTTGCCTCGTCGTGCAGCTGATCGAGCGATAGCAAAAAGGGTCGCCATCACTTTTCTTGTTGCTCGCTAAATTGCTTACATGCGTTTTATGCTTTATAGTTGTTGGCACTTGCCAAAATGTGAAGCATGCATTTTATTCAGGGCTTTGCCCTTGCTGACTCTCAGACTGCTGGGATAACTTTGGGTTCCAGTGAAATACGACCACGTGATTTCTCCCTTTGCTTATGAGCTGAGGAGGAAGTAGTTTAAAACACTTTTGACACTAGTCAATGCGCGTTTTTTTTTCTTCTCTCCTAATCTTTACAGTGAAGTACTGCCAGAGGGTTAGTAAATAAGTGCACCATACACAGAATTTTTTTATAAGAAGTCAGTGCCCCAGTCGAGAGAGAACTCGTTTATACTCTTCGCAAGCAACATCATCAATACAGACCTTACTTCCAAAGGCGCACGTCACGCAATGTTTCGAGTAGTTCCCGAGGACGAAAATCGAACTTGAATCTAACCTCGCACAGTGGAAGCGAATACAAGCGCCATCACACTAACGGGTACCTTTAGCAGTCATGGGTTCCGCAAAACACACCGCCTAGCTGTCTGGTACCAAGCCGCCACCCGATTTGCAGAAATCAAGCTCCCTGATACACCCACCAAGTGTCTCGCTTGGCCCCCCTTGCCTCCGGTGGGACCTTTGCCTTTGGTTGCGTTCCCGCAATCTGAGTGCCCGTGCAGTGACAGGTCGGTTCCGTGGCTTCCTTGGCAAAAGCTCGAGGGTCATCCAATGCGGAAAGCACCTGTGCGACAAGGAACCGCACACGTTCGCTTTCACGCCGACTGCACACAAAAGGATCACGTTATAAACGCTCCGAACAGAAAGGACTCAAAAAGTAAAACGAGTGAGCGAGCACTCACCAATTAGACTCATATCCACAGCTGGTTTTATGGGCACGCCGGCACCTAGGACACTTTCTTTTTCCAAGAACGTTCTTCGATGTTTGTTCCTAAAGTCTGAAAGCACCCGAAAGTTGCGAAAGTTTTGAAACTCGCTTCGTTTTTGAAAGTTTTTGCGTTTTGTTACGATGGCGATGGCGATGCGGCGATGCTCGTTGGTTTCGAGTTCCGACCAAGTTTATTTGACGCAACGTGAATTTGCTTGTTTTATTCGACTTAAATTAAAACTTTAAGATATAAAAAAATTGTTTTAAGATTTATAAAATTATTTGTAATAAAGCATGTCGAAGCGCAATGTGTACTAAACTGGAGCTTGGCTTCGTCAGCTTCGTTTCAATTTGACATGGCGGCGACCACTATTGTGCCGTGTACCGTGCTCGACCTATTTGCTGTGCATTGGTTGTCTTGTTATCCACCTCTTGCGATCTTCATCAGCCCCAAGCATGCTGTCTAAGTATTGTGTCCTCGCCGGAAAGAATATCCAGTCTTCTTGGAAGCGTTGCTCGAATGTCGTCGGCACCCACGAACCGACTCGGCAAGCCTCACGTCGTTGCTTGGTTCCTCCGCGTTTCCGGCGATGGATCCCCCAGCCCTGGCCTCAGCCCTACAGGACGTAGCCTGTGAAAAACAATCTACGACAACGCGGTGTCTTTGGAATGCGATTGCTACGATCAGTGGCTCTTAAAACCTCAGTAGCCCCCCTTCAATAGTGAACTCTGCGATGTGAGCGCCCTTACCTTCAGTGTCCGGAGACGGTGTTGATGTCGCTGGCCTGTAATAAGGCGGAGCCTCCTGAGGGGGCGGTTCACCGAATGATACTTTAGCGAATAGTTGGGCGCCGCGAAGCGGCGTTTACGTGTGGGCCAATACACACACACATGTGGGTTCACATTTTTTGTAATGAGCCGCCTCAGACTGTCGCCGCGAAGCGGCGTAAAGCGCAGCGCGGCGGGTGGGTTAACGCGCGCCCCCGTTATTGCCCCGGAGGCTCCGCCTTATTACAGGCCAGCGAC
This sequence comes from Ixodes scapularis, assembly GCF_016920785.2. NCBI lineage: Eukaryota > Metazoa > Arthropoda > Arachnida > Ixodida > Ixodidae > Ixodes > Ixodes scapularis. The sequence goes on from NW_024609846.1 coordinate 129,895,797, forward strand.
ATCAATACCGCCCGTTTCTGCTTCGAATATGGCTACAGCCGACTTCGCCGCTTCGCAGCTCACCAATATCTCTGCGTCCATCCTGAGAGAGGACATGAAAATCTCTCTAGAGCGAGACGACCAAGGTGGGAAATGGATCACCCCTGGAAAGCCCCGCAAATCTCGTCTTCCGGCCGACTTTGACCCCGAACTTCACGTAGTTATAGTGCATCTCCCAGTCCGTCCTGCTGGCGCAGCTGCGCTGCCTCTTGACAGTTTGCCGGCGTTCTTTCAAGCCGCACAGCTCCTTGCTCATACATGTACCGACGTGTCGCTCCACCTCCGGCAAAATAACCGTCCTCCGCACCCATCACGAAGCAATCGTCAACTGGCTACTTCGCATCACCAATATCACCTTACAAAATATTTCCCCTCCCGTCCACTCCTACCTACCCCCGACGAGATCATCAATGATCTGAAGTCTTATCAAGGTGACATCCTTCACGCAAGGCGAGTAGGCACAGCAGGTTCAGCCATCATCACCTTCATCGGAACCCATGTCCCTTACACAGTGTACTACCGCCGCCTTGAATTTCGCTGCCGTCCCCACAAACCTCGAGCCCATCATTGCAACAGCTGTGTCGAGTACGGACACCGCACTCTGGCCTGCCCGGGCAACCAGCGACGCTGCCCCCCGTGTTCCACCACCCTGGCCCGCCCAGACGAACCCCAACCCTGTACTCCCTGGTTTGCGTTGCTTCAACTCGCAGTGTGGTTCTCAAGCAGGGCACTTGGTCCCGAATAAGCTGCTGCACCTTCACTCACTCCATGAGACGCATCCCTGAACAGTTCTAGCGGCATGTAAAGCGTGGATGCAGGATTCGGTTTATGGCAGTCACCTTGACAATTGCTGCAGTGGAGCACACTGCTTACAGAAAGGATCGTGCTAAGAACTGTAGGGGTGTGCTGGTCGTGGTACCTTTTCTACTACTCTTTTGGCGACGCCACGACCTGGAGCTGGAACCTCTCACAAGCATGGCAAGGGGCTGCTATACTGTGCATGCTACCTGGCTTCCGTGAAAGCTGAGTCCTATGACCTGCCCAGCGAGCCACTGGTGCTCATTAACACGATTTAATTAAATGTGTGCATACTAGACGTCTTCAAGTTGAGTCGCTCGGAGTGCAGTGTATACCATGGAACCATTTCCAGTGGCCCCAAATACTCGACAGTTCGACGGTACAGTGTGCTCAGTCCACTTGTTCTCAACATGTTTATTAATTGTGATCCCTGCAATCAACTCCACTGCTGTTACGAACGACCTGATACTGGTGCCGCTTATCAGGTGGCCCAAGAAACCACCAGGGTTTGCAGAACAACATCGACAAGGTCTACTATAAGCAGCCAGCTATGCTTCTTCGCACAGCCTGACGAAAGTTTTGTTCAAAACGTGTGGAACACTGGGTTTTGTACTTAGCGTGTCCAGTAGACCAGGCCATAACAGACTTACGTGCCTTTCACCAGTGGTGTACCAACTTGGTTTTGAGTGGGGGGGGGGCAAACTAAACCTTCTTCCCCTCCCCTCCTCCCCCCCCGGGACCGAGGAGCGGTGCCCTTGGTATCCCTTGGGCGCTGCCAGCCAGTGTTTGCCCTGCCCAGTGGTGGCTGTTTTAGGGGGGGGGGGGGGGGGCAAAACACATGACTTGCCCCCCCCACACTCTAAGAACTGGGGGACAAGCGCCCCCCTTGACCACCCGGTTGGTACGCCCATGCCTTTCACAGCCCTGGTCCTGCCACACCTAAAGTATTGCAGCTCCATATGAGACTCCTGTGAGGTTGATCTTGTAAGATCAGTTGAAAGGGTTCATCGAAGGGCAACTATACACTATTCTTCGGCAGCCAAGCTCACTCCGGATCACTCACTGCTTTGACATTGGCTAGAATTCTGGCCCTTCAATGGACGACCAGAGTTGATCTCAAGTGTGGCCCTCCAGCGGGTTGTCTTATTATGCCTCCTAAACAGCGTTGTGGAACTGCAAGTTCATGAGACAGCACTGAAGGGAGTTGTTTGCAAGCATTGGGCTGGTGCCTTTCAACCGTTTCGTACTGTAGAGCAACAGCCTTCCCTCTTGGTGTGGTCTTCACTGTTCTGGCAATCCCTTTATTTGCACTCATGCAGAACCCCCCTAACAATCATCACAAGCTCGAAAACATCCGTAGACAGGAAACTCGCTACCTTCACTCCCACTGAGGTAGAGCAGTGCCTATGTGCTTTAACGTGAATTGCAGACTTTTACTTGATTTCTATTTTGTGTTTCCCCCCACTTTTATTTGTTCCTTTTGCAGGGTACTGCGGGTTTCTTGGTATAGTCTTTGGCCTCTTTACTATAACGAATTGCTCTTAGCAGGATTAGACGATAAAAGCACTTCTAACGCTTTTATCCTCTACTATGGTACTCTTTGGCACGCAACTGTACTATTTTATTCAACCTAACGAAAAACGGGTTTTATGTCCGTTAAGTAAGAAACGGACACATTGTCCGTCAGAATTACGACAAATTGTTTGTAAAATTACGGAAATTTTTTACAGTGCAGGACACGGCCCCAACGAGAGCGTCACCACCTTCGTGGAAGATGTTTTGCTTCTGATCGAGCACCCACGCCAACCCTGATGCTACAGAAGACAAGAAGCTAAGAATCCCATGTTCCTCATGTGAGGGACACCTTCAGCAGCCTTGTCCGCAACCCCACGACAACAGTCGAAGGGTTCATATCAATGCAGCTTCCAACATTGAATGCACACTGCAGGCCCGAACACGTCACTATTAAAAACTCCCCAGCGTCGCGACACTCAAGTCGTCCAGCTGCAACTTCGACGCCAGCCCCCCAGGCATCCGTGACATCATTCAGAACGGTGTCCGGGAGGAGATATGGAAGCTAGTTCCTGTCATCAGTTGCCCGGCTTTAATTTTGATCGCCGAGATTTTTTCAGAAGTTTGACAGGCATTTCAACTGTAGACTTCTTCGAGCGAAGCGGCATCTGACGAAACGAGGGCGACTTATGCCACAAAGTCACAACGACCACCACCGGCTACCTGTTACTATTCAATGCCAATTCAACGAAATACCCCAATGCCGAAGCATTCCCGATATCGAGAAGAACCAGTGTAGGTCCGCGCTGAACAAAGTACACCGACGAAGACGGAGGTACTGCGAATGGCCAACCGAAAACCACTCTGCTACCACTGCATGAGGCCGACCTTGTCTACTGGAGGTGCCCGTACCAATGAATTGGCTTGCGAGGGTTCGTGCCGAACGACCCTCGACCACGTCTTGGCGAACGTCCGGGGAAGATTGAGGATTATCTTCGGCGGTCTTTGTCCCTGGTGCCGACATCACCCCGAAGCTAGTGATCTACTTCATCTGGACGGGAGGTAAGCACGACAAAGCAGGTGAGCGGCAATGCAAGGAGAGTTGATCTGGTGTCGGTTGTCGCCCAAGGACAATACCTAATAATTTGCTGACACTAATTATCTGTGTCCACGCCTAAAAGCTCACAATTTCCAACTTTGAGGGAGAATGCCGCTCAGTGACCTTAAGAAATAGAATGGTTGGGTTCTCTCAAAAGTGGACCGCAAGCATCACGAGACTTCACTTTGCCACACAAGACTTGCACAAGTTGCAGTGGTCGTGGGATGCACAATAAATCTCCATTACGAAATGGAAGTGAAATGGCTTGGATAGCAAACATTGTTGCCAGCTATCAAGTCAACGGTACAGCAAAAGGCGCAGCCATATAACCAATACATGCCCGAGCTTGCTGCATTGATGCAGAAAACTACCAGGAAAATTTTGCGGATTAGAAGCCAGCCCTGCAGCTTCAGTGCATCAGATGTCAGTAGGCGCACATGACGTATGATTACAAGACGGCATCGGTCGGTTAAAGTTGCTACTCGACCAAACTGAACACCGACGTGCCAGGAGCGTCATCCCACAACAAGGTCCACAGGTATTACGATTGAACGCCTGACAGGAGACTGTCGCAGAAAGAACTCGTTCTAGAACCATTAACTAAGAATCAATAATTATGTAATGCAGTGGAAATAAATATTTGATACACTAACCAGATAAACTTATTTCCGCTTGCCTTTATGCCTTGAGAGTTTATACACCAAGAATTGTGTTCACCACACGCGCAGGTCCTTTTGAGGACACTCGCATCTCTGACCCTTCAATATTAATTGATGGGACATAGCAGACTGGCAGACTTGTTGCATTGGGCTGCACTCATTCCACTTTTCCTGAACACACCTCTGAGCATATACTTTAATCGTATGTGTTGATGCATTGTTATATAGCAGGACACTTCCTATACGTAGACCCTTTGCAGAAACCCATCAAGCAACACAACTGTTGCCATTTTTTTTCGGCGTAATGCACACAAATGGGCCCCAGTTCACGTCAAATGCTAATGCAGCATTCGAGTCCAATGGGCGCTGAGCCGAGTTCACAGTGATGGCGGACGTAACATTCTTGTCGAACAAATAACCAAAATATGAAAGCCTGGGGTAATTAGAGTAGTAGCTACTGTAATTGTTTCATCACAATTTGGCAAACAGCAAAGGCTACAGTCTCGGTGAGCCAATATGCACGTTGGAGAGAGGCACATGACAACATGTCATTCAGAGTGCTCGTCTGCACAGATTTGTCACACACCTTCGCTCTGTCTCTCTGATTGGCTCGAGGGGGCTGTGGCGGTTGTCCTTTTTCAGGTTGCAATGATACGAAGTATAGCCAACCCACACTTTTCAAAAAAAAGGCTATTGAAGAGACCGAAAGGAATGGTCAACATTTTTCATCAAGACTGCTCTTCAGGCAAGGGATGAACACAAATATGAATCACCTTATCCAGGTAATTAGACCAAGTAAATAATTGACTGACTAATACAATGCAGTTTTGATGAAAAAAAGTATTGCTGCAATAAATCCTACGAAAGAGAAAAAGGTGCAGTTAATCTATGCATACACCAAAACAGTTGTTATTGCAAGTCGAATAGCTTTGAAGCAGGTGCCTGCAACGATTTATTCATCCCCACACTCAATAAAGCGTCATCCTCGTAGCTGAAAATAAGTGTGCACTTCGCACTCACCAAAAAAGGAAGAAAGGCGATCGAATGTAGAATCGCCGATTAGCACAAAGGGCACAGGAGCTTCCTCGCTAAAAGTTGCTATGGTTATTCGGTGACGCAGGCCTGAAACAACTTCTCCTAGGCCCTAACGCGACGTATACCTTTCGCGTCGATTCATAGCCATTTCAATGTTCAAACAAAGCTAAGAGAACGCGAAAATTTCATGCTAAAAGCACTCAAAGTTCTATCGATCCTCGAACACATCCCGGAATCCGAGCACCGGTACGGCGATACGGCTGATGCTGTCTCACAGGTGTTAATATCCATATGATCCAGAGCGATCTTGCGCAAAAAGGGTATAAAGTCTCATTCCTTCATATTTTCACAATATACCTGCGTCAGCGAGCACGAAAAAGCCCGAAATCGTCGGAAAGCCGCTGCACATCACGGCTGCCGCGCACCGAACAAACTCGCATCCGCCAGCTCTGGGCGCTGCCATCTTACCTCCGACGTCACGGCTCTTGTGAGGTCACGTGACGAGTGGTCACATTTGCGTAAAACATGGCGGCAACCGGGGGGGTGCCACTTCGGAACTTCCGGTTTATCACTCTAAAGCGCGAAACACATGTACGACGAAACCGTCCGATCCGACGTGCGGACTGCCGGAATGACCTTGAGGGGAGAGGGTTTTCGTAGCATCGGAGAGCGTTGAAAACCCTCGCCTCCGACCGTCGTATTGCGCGGTCGGACGTCGGATCGGACGGTTTCGTCGTACATGTGTTTCGCGCTTAAGCCCCTCTACCTCGTTGAGAGGGACACCCGAAACTGGGCGGAGCTGAACGGAGCGACGCAACGACGCGTCTGAAACCATGTGTCGCGAACCGTCCTGCGCGGCGATTCGGAGCAGCCATCTTCCCGACAGTTCGCACGCCGGATCGGACAGTTTTGACGCGCATGTGTCTCGCGCTTAAAGCGCAGCGCGACGGATGGGTTAACGCGCGCCCCCGTTATTCGCTAAAACGACCATTCGCTCAAATGTCGCCGTTCGCTAAAATGTCATTCTCTCTTGTGATATGGACCGCAGCTCAAGGGCTCTGCAAGGGCCAGACGAAGATTAAACATTGCGATGGCGAGAACGCCAGCCCCGCGTCGCCGTACACGACGACGGACGGCGTTCTTCCCCACGAACAACGGCGGTGCTTCTTCCAAGCGAGAGTACTACGCATAGTTGTTACTCGTCTAGCTTCAAACAGCGTGCCCGTTCGCGGAGCGCGTTTCTTGGCGGTTGCATGGTTGGACACGGAGCCCGTTTCAAGCTTATGATGGACCGCAACGGACGCTACAAGCCGCAGGAGCCAATCCAGCGCATATGAACGTATCGCGTGGCCACGCGCCTCGTGCTTCGCTGTGTCCGTCCTAAAGGTGACGTGACGCTCACGCGGCATTGGATTAGCTCTGATAGCTCGTAGGGTTCTCTGCGGTCCATCGTAAGGAGAAACGGAGCAGGAACCTGAGTCAAAGGAGGGACGAGGAAGAGAGGTAACGAAGGGAGAAATATATAAAAACAAACATCCAAGACAACACGCAGAGCAAGAAAAGAGAGAAAGTGAGGAACGTTTCTGCGCGCGCGCGTGGGGCCTGGGACGTGTCTGCGCCATACCTCGGCAAACCTCACTCATGAGCGCCCTCGCTCACCCTCACTCACCCTCATCCTCACAGGTGATGTGAGGGTGAGTGAGTTTCTGAACCAGGAAAATTCAGGAGTGTGAGGGTGAGTGAGGGCCGTGAGGGCTGTGAGGGCGGTGAGGGCCGTGAGGGCTGTGAGGGCCGTGAGGGCCGTGAGGGCCGTGAGGGTGGTGAGGGCCGTGAGGGCCGTGAGGGCCGTGAGGGCTGTGAGGGCGGTGAGGGCCGTGAGGGCGGTGTGGGCCGTGAGGGCCGTGAGGGCGGTGTGGGCCGTGAGGGCCGTGAGAGCGGTGAGGGCCGTGAGGGCCGTGAGGGTGGTGAGGGCCGTGAGGGCCGTGAGGGCCATGCAACTAGGAGCAATTCGAATGCGTTTGAAGCGGCTGCATCCAATCAGGGACGCAAAATTTTCACGTGATCCCTCGTGCCGGTGATGATGACACCGAAAGACTTGGTTCTGGTTTGAAATCGATCGTTTTTTTGGAAATAAACTGTTTCAGAAAGGTGCATTAGTATTCTTAACGAGATCTAAATGCATAAAAACACGTTTATAACGCGTAATTGTGTCGAAATAGTGCAAGAAAAATAAAATGTTATGATGACGATGGCAAATTGCAGCAATTCGTTGCTGCGTGTGATCGCGGGTGTTGCTGGTGTTGCGACGTAAAGTTTCTGGGCGAAATTGCCCCATCTGAAGCTGGCCTGAGTGGCGTGAGGGCCATCAGTGCGTGAGGGGCATGAGGGGTGTGAGGGCCGCAAGGGCGGTGAGGCGCGTGAGGGCGGTGAGTGTCGTGAAGGCGGTGAGTGGCGTGAGGGCCGTGAGGGCGGTGAGGGCCGTGAGGGCAGTGAGGGCAGTGAGGGCGTGAGGGCTATGAGTGCGTGAGGGCGGTGAGGGCCGTGAGGGCCGTGAGGGCCGTGAGGGCGGTGAGGGCGGTGAGGGCCGTGAGGGCGGTGAGGGCCGTGAGGGCGGTGAGGGCCGTGAGGGCGGTGGTGAGTGGCGTGAGGGCCATGAGTGAGTGAGGGGCGTGAGGGCCGTGAGGGCGGTGAGTGCGTGAGGGCCGTGAGGTTCAGTGAGGGTGAGTGAAGGGCTGAAGGTGAGTGCGACTGTGAGGGTGAGGGTGAGTGAGGGGCTGAAGGTGAGTGTAGCTGTGAGGGTGAGGGTGAGTGAGGGGCTTAGGTAAGTGTGGCTGTGAGGGTGAGGGTGAGTGAGGGCGACCTAAAATGCCGACCTCTGGTCTGCGCCCGCGTTTACACTGTAGGCTTTTGTGGTTTGATTTTGCGGGGAGCAGGCGTTTTTTTCTTTTTCTGACACCACTCCGCTTGTGCGAAGTGGCGACATCTGGGCGATTTCACTGCCCGACCATTTTGTGTTTTTGTTTGTTTGCATCTGTAAGACGAGCGCGCGAAGACTGCTGTGTTTCCAAACACGCTTGCTTTGCCCACACCGGGTGTGGGCACTGCGGAATCACAGCATCTCGTTTTTGCAGAGAAGAAGCCTCTGCATGTGCGCCGTGCTCAAGGCAGCGCCACCGCAGAGGGATGGCGAGCGAAGTCGAAGCTAGAAGCGCGAGCCCAACGCTCTGAGCGTTCCGGCTTCGCACGTGCGCTCGTGCGCTAAAGGCGCTGTTACAAGCACCCTGCTCGCGCTTGTAGCGTCAGCTTCGCTCGCACATAACGTGAAACGAACTAGCCTCTTGATACCATATTCCCTCCCGAAGTTGATTTATATACCGGGTGTTTTTCATTTTTTTTTTTAGTTGCACCAAACGTATTGCATGAAAAATAAAAAAGAATGGCATTAGGATGCTTTCAATTTTGCCTACAGCTACCCGACTTGGGGGTCACTAAGCACAAGGTTGTTTCTGGAATTAGGTAGCTAATTAACAGAGATATTTAATTATCATTTTAATTAACACTCTAAGACTCGCAAACCATAAAGTAAACCGATTCAGAAGTCAAAGTGAGCTGGTGGACGTTCATTGTGATCGAAGGTAGTCTAATACCCGTGCCACACGGGCAACTCGAATGCCATTTACAACGAATGACATTTGAACGATCTGCCGATCAGCGCGCGACACCCCGGGCGTGGGGCGTTCCACGCGCGACAGGTCGCGAGCCGATTCGTCTGGCATTCGAGTTGTCCGTGTGGCACGGATATTAGTGTCTGCATGCGCGCATATAAAGGCGCATAAAGGTAGACGGTCCGTCCACATTTTTCGCTTCCTTCCGTTTTCTCTTTTTCTTTCTTTCATTACACTTTCAGGTTCTATGATAAAGACAATAAAATGTCTCTGTCAGTTACTTCAAAATATCTGTATTCCTTTGCACAGTCCTGCCTTTTGCTTGCGGATACTTTGAAAGTCTGACTGATTATCGAATTCCTGTTGCCCGCGAGGATGACAAAAAAATACGTGCAGAGAAAGGTGTTCCTTTTGACGCTTACAAAAAAAACAAAAAAAAAAAAACAAAAAAAAACACGGTTTGCAAAACCTGTCCTAGGATCCCTGAAAAAGGTCAGGACTAGGGTGCCTCAATGTCCTTCTGTTTAGGGTGATGCCACCCTTTGTAGTACTAGATGCCGACAGCACGCCCTCACGGTCAAAATACAAAGAAACCGACGAAAACAAAATGTCGCCATAGCACAGTCAGCGCCGCAAGCGCGTGCAGGGACACGCTCTTTCACGCGTTTCTCAACAAAAAATAAAAATAAACGTGTGTGACAAAATGGCGAGATGCCACCACCCTAAGCAAAGCGCACATGAAGGCACCCTAGTCAGGACCGCTCAAGATTTTACAACTGACAGCCGTCGAATTCGGAGTTGTTCGGATAAATTCGAATTCACGATAGTTTCATCGGCGAGTGTTTAGAGAGTTTATAGCATTTATCCGAAAATTAGAGTGCCTATCTGAACCTAGGTTAGGGTACACCACGTCCAATCACAGACCAGTTATACGCACGTGTGCATTAGCGTACTTTTCTTATACGCGCGTCGAAGTAATGTATTACGTGACTGGCTCCTGATTGAACCTGTGGGCCGTAGCGTCGGCTGACGGCCATCGCAGGACGAGGCGAAATCATAGTGATAAATTATTCTCGTTGATAAAACTGAAGGATATGAGTGAGATGGGTACTCTACTTTTTGCTTGGTCGATGGTTCAATGATTTTGCGTACATAGAGCTGACCATCATCTCATGATTCGTGTGGCACAAAAATCCCGGCTGGTGGATTGTGTTATGGAGTCGCCGACGCGCCGACGCTAGCGAGCTCCAAAGTCCAAAGGGACCGAGAACAAGCGTTCGCGCGCGGAGCCCGAGATATAAACATCCGTTGGTCCGCTTCGCGCGTAACCTGAGCGCCCCGTACCAGAGGCGCCTTCCTTTTATTTCGTTTTATATTTAATAAACGAGACGTCAGTCTTCAGTCTGGCTCCGACACGAAAGGTTGTCTGTGAGTGCACTTCGCCAAAGAACGCAAAACGAAACAGATTGCTGAAATCATCACTTTATCAACACGCCTGAACCCACTGGGAACCCGCTTGCCAGTATTCGTTAGACCCACTGTGTCCGACCAAATCCGATCAATTGCCTCGCGCTTCGACACCAAGGCGGTTTTCGTCTGCAGGTTCAAGGCGATCTGAACCGATGATTTTATCTATACTTTATATGGTATAGACATCAGCTATTTGCAGTACATAATTAAACAGCGCACAAGGAGAGGGACAGAAAAGGAAGACAGAACAGGCAAGCGCTGACTCGCAACTGACGATTTACTATGAAAAGGAGAAGGAAGAAAACTACACACATGAACATATATCGGAAAAGAGAAAGATGTGAAAAAGCTAATAAATTAAATAAAATTACACCTAAAATAATTATAGCTGAAAAGGAAAACAAAATAAAATGAAAATCAATCTCTCAAAGTCCTAGGCATGTCCAGTGCCGGCACTCCGAAGCCTTGACTATACACCTATTTGTGCGCAGCTGCCCCCATAAACTCATACTCGCTGTCTTGTAGTGTTAATGATGGCTGGCTCACACATTTGGATTCGAGCTTTCTTATCCAAAAGGCTTCCACTATTTCTCTTGTTGTTTTTTCTTTATGGGAAGCTAGAACAGTTGTTGCACAAAAATCTGGATCACATCCACAGGTTCTGCAGTGGATGGCTAGGTGGCTTCCAGTGGTGGTTTGAAGAGACTGTTTATGTTCCCTCAAGCGGTCGTTGAGGCAACGCCCAGTCTGTCCGACATAGGTTTTCCCGCAGGACAGAGGAAGATGGTAAACCACTTGTAGAATGCAAGACACAAAGTGCACCTTGTGGTTTTTCATGCAGCAAGCCCTGCTGTCATTGTTCTTGTCCACAAGCGTGCAAATTCTACCCAGTTTGTTTGGGGCTGAAAACACCATGGGCACGTTGTATCTATTGGCAACATTTTTTAAGTTGTGCGACGTCTTGTGGATGTATGGTATAACTAGTGGTCGGATATTGGTAAGGTCTTTGCTCTTTTTTCTTTTGGTCGATCCTTTACAGGTTTGTATCAGAGTGCCCGCAACTTCACTTAACATGGCTGATGGAAAGCCGGATCTTGAGAGTTTGTTTACTTGAGTGCTGAAACTCTGTTCGATGGTGTGGTGACAGGATTTTTTCAAAGCTGAATACATGCACGAACTGGCTATCCCTCTTTTTATTAATTTTGAATGGGCAGATTGGTAAGTAAGAATTTCTTTTTTGGAGCGTGGTAGGTAGGACCAACAAATGTGGTGATCTGAGATTTTTATAGATAGGTCCAGGAACTGCAGCACATTTAGAATAGGTTGTTCATACGTAAAACTCAGACCTTTACCGCTTCTGGAGAAAACACTCAGGATTGTATCTATTAAGTCTTCTGTTTGTTCCTCTTGGAGGATAATAAGAAAGTCATCAACGTACCTGAAGACTTTTATAATAGACATAGTGCTCAAAAGCGGTGCGAGGATCATGTCTACGCCTCCCAGAAAGATGTCGCTTAAGATGGGAGCAACACATGACCCAATGCACACTCCAGACCGCTGTAGGTATGAAGAATCTTGCCATTTTACAAACAAGGCTTTCAGATAAAAGTCTAGTAGCTCCATGAAGCTTCCCGTTGAAGTACCACTCGAATTCTGAAACTTGATTTCTCCTGATTGTTCAATAGTTGATTTGACTGAAGCCAGGAGAGCATCCTGTGGAATGGAGTTATACAGGTCCACCACGTCTACGCTGAAGGCTCCTCTCTTCTGATTGGTGTCACTCTTCAAAAAATCAATTACCTCCTCGGAGTTGTGTATGAGGAACGGGTCAACTATGTTGAGGCTAGAGAGGTGAGTCTGGAGATAGAGGGCGATCTGTTTCTGCCAAGTACCCCTTTCTGATACAATGGCCCTGAAGGGACATGCATCTTTGTGGGTTTTTGCACTAAAAAATATATCCAGGTGCAAGCCCTCAGCTTTCTTTATTTTTACCGCCAGCTGATTGAGACTTAGCTTTTGACAGGTGGCATATGCTCTTTCCTTGATCTTTTTCAGTACTATGTCTACAGGCTTGAAATTTTTCATTACAGCAGCGTTAGCCTTTTCATTGTACATACCCTCGGGCATGACGACAAAGCCTCCTTCTTTATCTGAGAGCAGAAGTTTCTGGGAGTTTTGCCCCAAATATCTGACCACGGGTCTGACTTGAATGGGCTGTCTTCCTTTCTTGATGGAGCTTGTGATGACGTTCACACATTCTGAGATGCATCGGGGACGATCTGCTTCTGGAACTTTGAAGGCTACCTTCCTTGCCAAGGTTAGTAAAGCAGGTGGCTGTAAGGTGGGTTCCACGGAAAATTTAGGGCCTAGGTCTAAAGTCTTCCTTACAGGAGAAGGAATACTAACGTCGCCCAAGATGGTTGTTGTCCCTTTGACGGCAGTCAAGTTTCTCTTTTTGCAAAGCAGTTGGGGAAGAATCCCCCGCCAGAGAAATTCAGCAACTATTTGCAGTGTTGTACAAGATACTCGACAAAAAGTATTTAATACAAGATACTAAGTACCCAAGTAACGAAGTATTTAGAGTAGTATTAAAGTTAATTTTGCGCCCAGCTATCTTGAGTTGAGTGCAAATACTTTGAAAAATAATTGAATTACTTTCGAAGATACCTGACAAGCGCGCGACGAGCTGAAGTTATGAGAACTAAATAAAAAAATGGGGCACCCTGATTATCTTAACTTAGCTGAAACGCATATCGTTTGATGATTTCCTAGAGTACACCTCATTTGTCCCCCTAGACACGTGCAGACACGTGCAAAGAAGAAAAACGAACATTTAGAGTTAGTACTTCCCCTTGGGGAAAAACTTCATAAGCCGGAAAGAAGTATTTGAGATACTGAGTAGAAGATACCAAGAAATGTGATTAAGAAAGAGTACTAATTACCGTCAATCAAATGTATGTTCAAGGTACCAAAATACCTACAAAATTATCTTAATTACAGTATTTTGAGTTGAGTATTTGAGATACGTGCGAGTCGTGCTATTTGCTTATTTCAGGCGAACCTCCTGCCGTCATATTGCTGGCGACACAGGAGAAAAGTGGTCACCCGCCCTCTTGTTCAAAATACCATAAAATAAGTATAATTACGAAACATTTACAGATATCTTTACTGACACGCGCATATACATATATAGAAACTTAGTACACAACTGTTCAGGAAACGCACTTTTTTGTATTAACGTTACCGCCGTCGTTAGCTCGTCGACACTTTTCAATATCTTAAAAATAAAGGTAAAATAAACAGTGGGTGACACATGTCCAAAATGTGTACCGCGGTAAAAAAAAAAAAAAAGTTCTTGTGCGTCTGTGTTTTCCCAAAGCAATTGGGCCAGTCCCTGTAAGCTACGGAGGATGCTCAGCGAATGACGAAGCCATTAATATGTTTAGACTGAAAAATACTTGAACAATACTTAAAAGTAAAAAAGTCCACCTGCCAGCAGACTTCATTGGGGCCTGCATTTTTATATTAGGAAACTCCGGCAAACTCCTGTCGTGTGGCCTTTAGCCCCACAACTTTCGCAACTCTGAATCCGTGGGCGTCGAACAACGCAAGGCCGCTTCTTCACCCATGGCCCAAAAGCGACGCTCAGAGCGCCCACCAGAATACCAGCCAAGGTCGCTGTGCCGGGGCCACCCGATACGTGATAGTTGTCGGCCGCTAGCAGGCCTTTTTTCACCGTTTTCTCTCGGTCGAGGAATTTGTGCTGAAAACGAGCAGAGATTTAGAGGACGTTTTTGGACAAAAGCAGGCCTATTCCACTATAGTACCGCAAGATTGAACGGCTTATTATGATCATGGTTAATGCTGTTTCATTGGAGGGGCCATGCAACGATTTTGCTACTTTCACCGAATACTGTTCCGAATAAGTACTTGAGGTTCATTATCGGCGGACAGCGTGTGGCAACCCTCCACAGACCTTGCGTATTAGTGTTCGGTCGTGCCCTAATAAGTGATCGGTGGGCCATTGCCCGTGGGGTCCTGTGCGCCACGTAACCAAATTGCGAATAGCGCACCTATGGTGGTCACATGGTCACGTGACCTTGTTGCATAGGGTAACGTAATTACGCAACGACGATTAAACTTGTAGCTCATTGGCGTTGCGCATGAGTATGCTTGCGTGACACTTGTGTTAGTATAGTTGTACAAAGTGCCTGAAATTCGAACTCAAAATCGTTGCAACGCCCCTTTAAACCGCGTGGTAGCAAATTAGTCACGGTCTCCGGTTTTAGCGCACGTGCTCGCCTTTGTCCCTACAATAGGCGAAATAAAAGCCAGTAATTCATTGGGGGATAAGCGAGTTAGGAGAGGGCAGTGCAGCATGTACACGCTCATGGTAGCCAGCAGGTAGACCGGAATAACATTTTTGTTTGTTGTTAAAAACATTTTTAATAAGTCTAATAAAGGAAAAATAGAAAGGGAGAACGATGGGTGGCTGCCCCTATTCCGGGTCCAATTGAATTTCTATCGAGGTGCGCGCTGACCGAGACAGAGCGAAAGTTCTTGCGTTCATGGCTTTTATTTTCAGCACTCTAACAATAACAATGTTGAGGACTCAAATAAGTCACTAAGACTATCAAAATGTTTTTCCTGCTTCTCCTGGCTCATGGAAATGTACTTTACCATTTGCGAAAATCAATGCCGCTATTCGCTAGAATGTAATAGGTCTAAAAAAGTAGGCGTAATTTCGTTAAACTGAACAAAATTACGCGTAAACTCCTCTCAATAGTGTTAACGTTTTCTTCTAATTAGCTGCTTAGAACATCTAACGACCTTGCCTTTACAAGAGACGAGCGATTTTATGAGAAAGGGCAACTCGGAAAGATACAAGCTTACGTCCACAGTCAAGGCGATCAAGTTCCGCTCCTTCGCGCGCTTTATTGCACGTGGCAGCGCCTTGTTGAAGAACCGCACTTCGGGGTCAACTGACTTCTTTCGGAGTTGCGGTATCAGCTTGTAGCAGAACACGAAATCTGCCCTTTGCCTGAGCCATAGGAGCAATTCCTGAAAAGCAAAGTCCAGATGCTAGCAGCGCTTTGCAAAAACGCGCACACTAATTGGATCATTGGAAAATTGTAATAGTATTTCTCGATAAAAAGGACACAAAAATATAAAATTTAGCCCAAATATGTAGATACGTCATGTTTTTCTTTCGGAACTATACCCATTTTCACCTCAAGAAAAAAAGCAAGTTTTGCGCAGTGTTCATACGCGGCGCGAAGTAGTTCTTACGGAATTCGGTTGTCGGAGGAAAAAGCGGTGCTTTTGGCGTTTAGAACGCGTACGTCTTGATGAGATAACATATATCTAATCTAAATTTAACCTATATATATTTTTATTATAAGCATGGAGGGGGCAATTAGTAGTGCTCCGCGAAGAGCCGGACTTTTTTACTACGTAAAAAAGGTCCTTGAGGTGAAAACGGGTATAGTATAAAACTAAAATAAAAAGACCTGGAGATAGTTGCATGACTTTCGTTTTACTCAACGAACTTTGTTGTTTGCTTCAGACGACTATTAATAGTGTCCACAAAAAAGAGAAAAAAACGGCTTTACTACGGTTGATCGAACGTCGTTTTATCGAGGCTCATTTTAGCGAAAGGGGTACGGTTTATCGAACCACGGTTTAGCGAAAATGGATACGTTTTATCGAGGCCTCCGTTCCAGAAATCCTGCTTGTAGGCGGCGGCGAGCTAGGCTTCCAAACAGACCGCGCTTCGTGCGGTCACCCCTCGCTGTCGATCGGGAGCGTGGATCGCCAAAGGTTGGTTAGGGTTCGGCAAGCTACCGGCATAGCCATTTTCTCTAAACGGCGATCCGATTTACTGTTGTCGCCAAAACGGCGTTCGCTAAAACGAGCTTCGCTAAACCGCACTTCTCCGAAAATCAGCATATTTTTCTCCATAGTTTACAACCATTCTGGCATATACTTACCACGACTTCTTTCACCACTGCTGACCCCCTGTCGCCATTCTGCAGGTTGTTTCCTCCTATGTAGAGTGCCGCAAAATCCAACTTTTTGAGAGGCAACCCGTCGATGTATGTACTCCTTGAGAGCCTGAACCGTCGCTCCCGACAAGCTAAATGTGCACACTTGTATGCGCTCATCTAAAAACAAACGGTCGCGGCAAAGCCATTTCACTTGGCTGCTCCCGAAGATTGCGCCTTTCATCTTCGTCCGGACCTCAATGAAATGTTCTAAACCTCACTTCTCTGTATGCCAGGGTCGAACGCTAGAGCACGTCTTTTGAAAGCAATACACCACAAGTCTTTTTTACGGAACGTGCAGATGGTCTTCACCGGAAAAGAAAATTGTGGGGGAGCGGTTATTTGTACGTATTTTACTTGTTTTGATGTCTAGCATTCAACAATGCTGCGGAATGAGCACCGTGAAAACTAACACCAAACAAAAACTAACCCAAAACAAACAAAAGAGCCAAAACCCGTGCAAACTCCGCGCGAGGTCTTTCCTTCTGTTTTTACTTTGCGCACGCGACCCAACGCTGCCCGGTGCCGCCAGCTCCCTGCAGACGGACCTTGCGGGCACTGAAAGCGCTGAAAGTGAAGGGAAACAAAAGGAAACAGACGCGCGCGTCTCCAACCGAGAAAAAGGAGGCAGGAGACTTTGAAGTTGAAGTTGAGCGCAGACGTCTCTGTCGAAGAGCGGGCCCCGGACGGACGAGTTCACGCGAAGTTGGAGGGGAGGAAGGCGAAAGCAAATTCGCGCAACCTGCCGATCGCGGCATTTGCACCCGCAAATGAATGGGCTTGCCAACTTACAGACTAGCAAGACTTCACACCCAGTGAACCGAGCAAGTTAACCAGTTGATAAAAAAAGTGAAATATACAAAGTAAAATATTTTGCTCCGCGAAAGCGGTCGGTTTTGTACTAACAGCGACAAAGCGCATTTACTACGGCTGATCGAACGCCTTTATATCGAGGCTCATTTTAGCGAAAATGGTACGGTTTATCGAAGCACGGTTTAGCGAGAGGTGTACGTTTTATCGAGGCCTCCGTTTGAGAACTGTTCTTTGTAGCGGCGGCAAGCTAGGCTTCCAATCAGACCGCGCTTGGCGCGCGCGCCCCTCACTGTCGCTGGGGGAAAATTTAATATAATCTCAAGCTTGAGCGTGCACTACCAATAGTTCACCGCCAAGGGTTCGGCAATCTAGGCTAATGAATCGGGGGGATATCGGAAACGGCTCGCCGGCTGCCGCTATTTTCTCTAAACTGCGATTGGATGAACTGATATCGATAAAACGGCGTTCGCTAAAAGGAGCTCTTCTAAACCGCATGCCTCCGCGACAAAACGGTAATCCGCGGAGGTAAGAGCGACGTTGAAATGCGCACATCTCTGTCCATTTGGGCTGTTGGCGTTTCATGTCATTGCCAATGGGCGACGCAGCGCAGGTAATGCTAACTGCCCCGTGCCGCGCGCTTTTTTTTTTTTCATTTCTTTCCGATTTTTTGAGGTGTGTGTGTGCTGCTTGTGTTGCTTGAAAAGTATGCCAATTATTGAGATTCTAAAAGCAAACGTCTCGCAAGATGAGGTAATCGGATAACACTGACATTATGTCAATGTGATAACCTTTATCTCCCTAGGTTTACCCCCGAAATTCCCAAAACGTCCTAGTACTTACACAAGATAATGACTTCGGAAGGCATTTTAGGTATGCTTTGCAACTTTTTCTTTTACTTTACGAGCCACATTGCGGATGTTAGTTTGGAACAATACAGGGGCGTGAACTCCAAAACGCCAAGTGATCAAGCGACAAATGCCTAACGTATAAATGCCGAAAAAGATATAAAAGTATGTCGTGCTAAAAAAAAAAAAAAAAAAAAAACTCGTTTGTTTAAAGGTAACTTAAATCGATACATGGGGATTTAATTATCCATGTGTAATTTGTTCGGGAAATTCATAATCTCGCGAAGAGAGTGTGTGCAATAAGAATTGTTTTTTTTTTTTTTGTTTTTTTTTTATTTCCGCAGTTCAATATTGTAGCTTATCATCATGTATGTCAGCATAAATGACATTCACCAACCAAAACAAAATCACCCTTTATTCCAACACATTGCTACATGTTAAAAAAAAAAAAAATATATATATATATATATATATATATATATATATATTTAGATCTCGAAAACAATTATAGCAAACAACGAAGACAATATTTATTTTATTTAATCTACGCGCTTCGATATGCTTTGCACAATGGGGAAGGGGCATATGCTAGAGGGTGTTCTCAGATAAGAACGGCCGACCATATCCGGTGACCATTTTTAATTTTGACTAGAAAAATGCATCTTGCTGGCTCAATGCCCAGGAAAACGGAACCGGTCGTTGTTTTGTTGGTTTCTTTTCTTTTTTTTTTTTTTTTTGTTTGTGTGTGTGCGTGGGGGGGGGGGGGGGTGGGGGGGGGGAGAGGAGTTGCCTTCAAAAAAAAAAGTCAGAAACACCTGCTCAATCTGAAGCGTTGTTTGCGGATTTCAAAACATTGGCATTTCAGGGAACTTTCCCCAAAAATGTGTTGTGGCTACTGGCCCACAAATATTTACCGACAAAGTAAGTATGAGAATGGCTGAGCCAAAATATTTATTACGAAGTGTCGACGTCGTTATTTTGAAATAAGAAATCGCACAGACGACTGCACATTGAGCCATTCTGCCTAATACCCGTGCCACACGGGCAACTTGAATGCCATTTACAACGAATGAGATTTGTGTGATCGGAGAATCAGCTCGCACTCTGGCGCGCGTGGAATGCGCCACGCCCGGAGTGTCGCCCGCTCATTGGCCGTTCGCTCAAATTTCATTCGTTGTAAATGGCATTTGAGTTGCCCGTGTGGCACGGGTATGAGTTTCATCTTTTTTTCTCCGCATTTATTGAAGACAGGATTTTCAAACTTTGTCAGCGTGTTGTCCTCTATTTGGCTAATCTTCGTGATAAATATTTTTGTCCTGGTTAGCGGCAAAAGTTCCCGAAAAACGCCCAAATAAAGGCATTTTCCTAAATGTGCATAATTTTGAAAATCAATTTAAAAAGAAAAGGCTATCTTCGATTTTTTTTTTAACTCTTCCAAGTTAACGCCAATGATAGGATGTGCAAAAACACGTTGCATTATTTGTGTGTCTTTGAAGTTACAAAGCAAGAAACTGACTAAATGGAGGCTACCGCGGTTGCCATGAATGAGGCCTGTGCATACGCCTAGTTGACAATTTCATTATTTTTACACAGCGTAAAACTGCTCCCGGGTGGTCAGATTGACAGCACAGAGGTGGAGGGTACTTTTGAAGTGATAATTCGTGATACGTCTTCTTTAGGGGCGAACCTCCTTAGGGGCTAGCCATGTCCGTATGTCCGTCCGCCGTCGGGTGCACGTGCTCCTGCTCCTGAGCTCACGCGCTCACGAGCACGTGAGCACGTGCTCGTGTAGGGCAAAAAAAAAAAAAAAAAAACGCATCTCCACGTGGTGAATGATGTTGATGGGGGCGAAGCTCTGGTGGTGGTTGTCTGCGTAGACTATAGAGATCGTACATACTAACTCTAGAGGAAAAGGTCCGCCCTTTTCCCATGCATTCTGGCTGCCGCAAGCGGCGGAGCATGCAGGCAGACCCTCGGGGTCCCACACATTGTTACGAACTGCCTTCGATTTCGCGAATATAATTATATCATCAGAGCAGTGTCATGAACTTCAACAATCCACGAACTTACCGATGGAAAGATATTCGCGTTCCTTTCGAAGCTTTCTTTTTGCATAGCGCGGAGATGTACGGCCTCGCATCAACGCTAAACTAAACCAGATAACCGTCCTCCCAGGCGGGGCGCGAGTGGGCGCGCCTCAGGAATACGAAACCAAGCAAACACCAGATTTCCTAGATTTCAACAGAAGGGAAGTTAATGCAGCGTAATGAGTATACTGCTTTTTATAAGCGTTAGAATAGCTCAGAATTTAGTTTACAACGTTAAATTATCACTGTTTATATTGCTGAGAGTTTTCAGTTTTCACGATTACCATTGCGACTGCCGTCCTTCAGCTGGCAACATTGGTTTCTTTCTCTCATGTTCTGTCGCTCTCTTTCGTGATCTTTCACTCGGGACCCAGGATGTAGGCCCTTGATGTAGGCGCGCGGGATTTGCCACTCCTCCTCACCCACCTTTACCTCACCTGGCGTAGACAATGAGCCATGTCAGAAAGAGAATGCGTGGTATCGAACGTGGTTATATACGCCTTTGAGCATTTGATCGCAGCGTGACATGGATGAAAACGAACGAAAGGCTGGGCATGCTGCGGCTCAGCGTCTACGCAGACAAGCACCACCAGATCTTCGCCTCAATCAACATCATTTACTACGTGGAGATGCGGTTGTTTTTTGTCCTTATTATTAGTACAAGAGTCACAAAAATGCGCAGAAGCTGGAGCAATCGCGAGACGCTAGCCTGTCGCACGCTTCGCAGTGCCCGTTTTCTACAGCGGGCGTGTAGCCTCTGTGCGCACGCCACGTAGGGGAAACGATCGGTGCGGCTCCGATAGGATAGGGCGCCGTACAACGGGGGCACCTTCGCGCGGCAATAGGGCCTCGTGGTGGGCCGCACACCGCACACCGTGAAGAGAATAAAAAGAAAAAGAAAAGAAAGACTTTCGTTTGCTTGAGACTTTTTATGCTCCCTTTTCATCACATTTTTGTCTTAGACTCACTGTAGCCGCTTCGCACTAGACTGCCAGCAGGCCTGGGTGGAATCGTGCCTTTATTGTCCGAGTGGCTTGTTTGCAGACGCTATCGTTCTTGCTACCAGCAATTCGTGTCGCAGTGGGTTGATGCATGTATACACTGTCAGCAGTGCCAGAATTGAATTCCAGGCACGGGATGGAGGGAATCCCAGGCTGTGGTTTTCATTTCAACTGAACTCCTGAAAGTCAGCCCTTGCGAACCAATGCCACATTGGGTAATTTGGTGCTGAGGGCGTCCTCCATATCTGACGCACATTTGATATCTGATGTAGCCGGCCCTCGAAGGTTGTAAACAGTTGCATCATGGTGCTTGACGAGGCCTCCAATCCCATCGCAGGCGTTCTTACCTCCCAGTAGCGGAAACTTGTTACTTGGCCGACAGGTACTCGGTCTTAGCGAGCTCATGAAGTTCGTACCTATTCTTGAAGTAGCTTGCTCCGCCGTCACTGACCTAGATAAAATGTGCGTAGAAAGGAGCAACGTCCTCAGCCACTCGTGAATTTTCCCAAGGCCGTAGCATGTGCGGGAGGAATCGTGGCTGGTATCATCACTGATCGGAGCGCAGCTACAAGCCCCTTTTTTGGTTGTCACTACGCATGACGTCGCTTGTGAATATATTCTCTAATAATATATGGCAACCGAAGAGTTTGTGCCCTCTAATGGTTTCGCCTCCCCTCCTTTTTCACCAATCAACGCACTCCTTCTTGTGACGTGATCCTCTGGGTAACTAATTAATCAAGAACGCGAAGGATGCAGCTAAACTGCCTAAAACGTGGACTGGAAGGAAAATACGACGTTTCGGGCGAACGTCCTTCAAGTGATAGTTACGAAACACGGTGAGAAACAAGGAAAGGGTTGTATACGTCACAAGAAAAGGGGGCTATGCTTCTTACTCACCGATTTTTTGTTTCTTACAAGAAGATGGGCGTCCACCCGAAACTTCGTGTATTCCTTCCCGTCCACGTCCTGTTTATTGTTGCACAATATATCTTTTGTGATTACGTGCCCAAGCTCATTGTTCTCGGCAGCCCCATTCTCTTACACGCTGAGATAAACATCTGCTATCGGAGCCACTTCGGCTGATTCCTTTGCTTGGCGTACACGCCGACTACTGGAAACGTACCCTGCGAAGCGTGCGACAGGCTAGCGTCTCTGGATTGCTCCGGGTCATGCGGATTTTTTTTTTTTTTAATCTTGTACAAAGAAAACATGACTTGCTCAAAATTATTTCATTTCATTTCATTTCATTTATTTACCTCAAGGGCGTCTTTTGAGGACGCATTACATGAGGGGGGTGGCAATAAATGGGAATACAATATAAAACATATCGTAAGAACACTAATACAACCACATCTCGTCTAACCACAAAATAAAACAAGATATATATATATACACAAACATACGTTCGCTACTCATTGAACAAAAGCACGCACATTTCTTCAAACGCTGTAATATCTAAGTTGGTTACAAGATGATCTGGCAAGTTATTCCATTCTGTAATACATAATATTAAGGGAGAAAACATGAATGAGTTATTATGGGAGCGATATTGAAAGAGTTTACATGTGTTGTCGTTTCGAGGAGATATATAATGGGCTTTTTGACAATAAATATTTCTGAACTGTGAATTACTATGGTAAACTTGATGGGAGAAACACATGCGTTTAATTTTGCGCCGTGTGGCTAATGAAGCGAGACCAAGTCTCGATTTAGGGCGGAGACACTACTTTGTGGAGAGTAATCGTTAAGGATCACTTAGAAACTATCGCCCACCCGAGCGCTGTCCATCTGACCACCCCGGAGCACTTTTACGGGCTGTAAAAATTATGAACTTGTCAACTACGGGTATGTATAATACACGCAAACAATGCAATGATATTTTTGCTCATCATGTTCATAGATATCATTGGCGTTAATTTGGAAGAGTTAAAAATATCTAAGATAGCAATTTTTTTTAATTGATTTGCAAAAGTATGCATATTTAGTAAAATGCCTCCATTTAAGCGTTTCTCGTAAACTTTTCTTGCTAATCAGGACAACAATATTTATAGTCAGATAGAGGACAACACGCTAGCAAAGTTTGAAAATCCCGGCTTGAATAAATGCGGAGAAAAAAAAAAAGTCAAAACTTAGGCAGTATGGCTCAATGTGCCGTCGTCTGTGCGATTTTCTATTTCAAAATAACGACGTCAATACGTTGTGATAAATAATTTAGGTCAATCATCCCCATAGAGGCCAGTAGCCACAGCACATTTTGGGGGAGAGCTGCCTGAAATGCCAATTTTGCGAAATCCACAAACAACGCTTCAGATTGAGCAGGTGTTTCTGACTTTTTTTCTTGAAGGCAAGTTTGCTTTTTCCTAAAACAAAGACCGGTTCCGTTTTTCGGGGCATTGAGGCAGCAAGATGCATTTTTCTGGTCAAAATTAAAAACTGTCACCGGACTCGGTCGGCCGTTCTTATCTGAAGACGGAGTCGTCTTAGAGAAAACTGCCGCGGCATAACATAACACAACTGCGTGTATATTTGACAAACAAATATCAGTAAGCTAGGTGGCCTCTGTACGTTTTATTTATGTAGAATACGCATGCACCATCACATTTTATTGCGTTCTTTTAGTGGGTAGAGGAAAATCGGACCCTTCACGTAACATATTTTAGTAGCTTTACTTTTTCGAGTACAAAAGAGGGATCTTAGTAGTCGAGGAGAAGTAATCAAACTTAGGAACGACTATAGAGACACGACAAGAAATGTAGAAACGAAAACTGGTGGTCAGTCAAGTGCAAAACAAGCACCCAGGAGATTTTATTCACATTGCGCGGTCGCATTTTAATATTGCAATTATGAAATTCATCTAAATTTGGAAAATAGACGCAAGCGGAAAACGTTCTCGATTGAAAGAACGCATGTTCTTCCTGTCCTCACTCAGAATACTGTAGCGGGACTTCGTCCTTCCTCCAAAACACCAACACAGTGAAGACGATAACGAGTTGATGTTTGAAAGGCCTGCGCATAGAATGATAACATCATGTCCCTTGATTGCAGATTAGCGCAGTCTTCAGGCACGAAACCGCCCAAGTTGAAGCACTGGAGGCGGTCACAAACTGGAGTCGATAAGACTGTTTGCCGAGCCGACCAAGTCTTGCGCTAGAATGTATTCATTCGCTAAAATGTAACCAATCTGCTATTAATAGCAGATTGGTTAAAAGCAGAGTCAATAATTATGTTCAATGCAGGACACCAAGTAACAATTGCGAGCTTTCATGAAAATTTCAAACTAGCTAATGATAGCGACGTACATCGTCCCTCGAACACATCCGAATCTGGAAGCAATCTGTTTACAATAGATGTTATACGTTTATTCAGTGTGTGGTTCGCACCAACCTGAAGTACACAAAGTGACTCTCAGTTGATCGTGGCAATCGCACGATTTTGATAAAGTGAAAATGTACATCACTTGCGACAGAAATCATAACTGAATGTAGACGTCATAAAAAAACGTTCTTACCTCTTGATTTTGCTTCTCTTCGGGAAGGCTAGCCGACTGACATATCGTGACTGAAAAGTCTTGGCCTTCTCAACCAATAACGACCAAAACAAAGCGGTCGTGCGCGAACAGCCGTCACCGCCGGACGGACAACATATCGGCGTTCACAGTTCTGCGAATCCTCCGGAGAAGTCACTCCCCGCGAACATTCACCGACCGCACTCCTCACCCCTCTAGCCCCTCAGGGCGACTGCCGACCGCGGCCCGCCCGCCGCCGCCGCCGCCGTGAGCGACTCGGCACGAGCCTCACAAACCCGCCAATCCACTGCGAGCATCGAATGCGACGTCATCACGTGTCGTTTACGTCACCCTACCGAAGGAGACGTGAAGCGCCGTCCGCGAATTTCTCGGGGCACGGAAGCACTGTGAAGGCTGTCACTAGCGGCGTTTTGGTCGCGTTTCGACTACACTGAAGGAAATGCAACTGTAACGAACCAAAATGTGGTTTACGTTCTTTCCCGAGGAGTTTTAAGGGACACGAGCTCTCATTTCGCTGCTAGACCCAGATACGTTACGCACTCATTCGCCTCGGAGGGAGAGCGCCTTTTCACGCCTTCGACGCGCGCGCCATCTGGATTCTTGAAAAGTTCCTATCGGAGAACGAAGCAGAGTATCGTCGTGATGACGTGACGCCGTGAATATGTCTTCCCTGAAGTTCGTAAGCCGTGGCCTTCCAGCGATGTCTTTACACGTAAGCTTTTCTCCTTCGCCTTTCCAACCCACCTTTGTACGTCTGTCGGTATCTTCGTGCGACGCTTTGCGCTCCGAGGGCCGTCGTTTATTTTCTTTGATATTTCTTTCACGACATTTCACCAGACAATATATATATATATATATATATATATATATATTCGGCGGGTTCCTGGAAACTTTGATTCTTTAATTCATTGGATTAAGTACGGTTCATTCATCTGCACAATTTCGTTTATATATATATATATATATATATATATATATATTAAAGCTCGTAGACGCACTTTCTCATTTGGAGCAAAAGTAATTGAAGAAGTATTGAGCAATGTTTTCAATATTACTGCCTGAAAGTAATTCATTACATTACTAAACTACAAGCCTAAAAAGTAATATATTACATTACTCATTAGCACAAAAAGTACGCGGTAAATAGGGCTGCTAGCAACTCCTCAATCTACCGAAAGAATAAGGCGGACTATCGAGCCAAATCAATTGCTTTTTACCCTTTATGAATTTTGCTTACCCTCTGCGTGACGAAGGTTTCGTGCCACTTTGCTTGTAAAAACGAATTTTCAGCGGCAGATCTCGCTACATGAAAACGGCATGACGACACCTCGGCGTTTAGAACATTCAGCTAGTCGTTGACTTGGGGGAATATATCGCCCTTGGTTTACCAGTCTCTGTTAAAATATAAAAAAACAAGCATCACAGCACCACATGCAAGAAACACAAAAGGTAGTGCATCACTTTAAGAGATTATGTTACCAGTCATTACATCCACATGCAGTGAGTGGCTGCTAGAGATATGTTATGTCAAGTTAATGTCTCTGTGGAAATTGACCACATCAGTGGTGTTAGAAGTGCTTGTGCAAATGCGATGAGGAGAGCAATTACACAGCTAAAGTGCCATTGCAAAGAGAAGTTTGGAGGGGGTACGACTGATTCCCTTTTTCTCATGTTCCAACACCGCTTGACCACATATGTCTACCTCACCCCTAAGAACGTTTCCGGCGGTTGAGGTAAAAAACAATGGTTACCCGGCAGGTGTGGGGATCCTTGCTGAAAGTTTCAGATCCGCGCTGTGGGGATCCTTGCTGAGAGCCGACGACTGCAGCACCTAACTCCGCACGGGTACGCTCGTCGATGTGGTCGTTGGGGCCACAACGCTGCACTCGATAATGTGCCCGGCATTCACAAGTTGTTTGCCTTCGACAAAGCACCGCTTTCTGTCGGCAATGTACTAGGCAATGACACTGAAACTGAAACAAAAAACCGCGTCACAACACCAACTACAGTAGCAACATTACCCTTACAGAAATGCCATATATGACCCAGATATATTTCATATAGGGCCGTATATGGGCATATAAGTAGACATATACGGTCATATATTGCCATACAAGGGCTGAAATCAGGGCAGATATGGTAAGGTGACACTATATATGACGACATATATTGCCAGATAAAGTCATATATGGTGCCAGTGGCTGCCATATATAACAGTATAGGATGCCTGATGCTCCTGTATATGGCACTATATGGTGCCAGTCAACATGTAGATGCAGGTAGCACTCCGCGTCGGCCGGTATCGGGACTACGCCGGCCCGCCCATGGTAACAGGATGGCAGCGGCTGGCCATGGGCACCGGGGAGCTACCGGCCCCGGCCGGCGTCGGGGTTTCGTCTTGATCATTGGCCAGTCCAACTGTAGAAGTTACAGTGACTGGCCGGCATCGGGTTTTTGCTGTGTTTGCTGGCTAGTCTTTCCTTGGAGGTTCCAGTAACTGGCCGGCATCGGTATTATGCTGACTTTGATGGCCGGTATGTACGGAAGCTCAGTAACTGGCCGGCACCGGTATTTTGCTGTCTTTGATGGCCAGTATTTACATGGAAGTTCAGTAACTGGCCGGCATCGGTATTTTCCTGTCTTTGATGGGAAGTATTTACAAGGAAGTTCAGTGACTGGCCGGCATTGGCGCTTTGCTGTTTGCAGGCTGGCGAGCCCCGGGAACGTCCGTTTACTGACCGGCATCGTTCTATTTTTTTTTTTTTTTGCCTTTTTCACTATGCAGTCACGTCATTGAGATTCCGACGAACTGCGGCGATTCATATGTAGCGAGTGGAAATGTTTGCGTTGATCAATCCTTTGTAAACGACTGCCGACGCTGGCGTATTTGATCCCACCATGGCGAGGCTGACGTGTTTTATCGCGAAAACGCGAAAAAAAAAAACAATGCCGTGAGGAAAATTTGCAGTCCAGGATTTGAGAATCTGACCCCTATGCCACGAAAATGAAATTTTACAACGCCGAACGACACTTTTTTTAGGAAGTTAGTTTAATTAGATGTACTATACTTAAGGTCTGGCGTTATACGCAGGTGTTTGGCTCTGATAAAAGATAAAAACGGTATAGCGGAGCCTCGAATGAAAAAAGAAAAAAGACGTGGCATGATTGAGCACGCGCTTTGAGCTACAAAACAATAGTAAACATTACTTTCCAGGAACTAGAAAAGTAAGAGATGTGTATATTGCTTATGACGCTACGAGAGGTACATAAATCTCCTGAGAGATCATTTTAATGGTGATTTTAATCTAGTGTGAAAATATGCTATTTCAGGCGGGAATTGACTGTTTTATGTGGTAGTTACCATATAAAGCGATCATCTAAGAGAAATATTTTAAATGTTCACATAGGCCAAACGGTATATGTCTCTTTAATAGCTTATGTTATACGACATACCGTACCAAAGGAACGCGAATATAAACATTTTTTCTTTACTCAAAAAAGCGAGGAACACCAATGCGTTCTGGATGTACACACTGCTGGGTTTGTGAATGTGACCCCTTGACACTACGAAAAATAAATGTCACAATGCCGAACGATAGCATTTCTGAAAGCTAGTTTGATTATCCGCGCTGTACTTGAATCTCAGGAATAAAAAAGTGTTTAGGCCTAACAATAAGTAAAACTGCGGAGCGCAACCTGTATAAGTAAGACCTGGCGGCACGCGGGGAATAGCGCTGATCTACCAGAACAAAATTAAATACTACTTTCCGGAAGTCAGAAAATTAAGAGACGTGCTTATGAGCTATGAGCTCAACTAAATTACTGCCTTAAAATGGCGGTATTTTTGTTTCAATAGTGGGTGAAGATGGACCGCTTTCATGACAAACTTTGGCTTCATCACTGTGGCAGTTTTATCAGTTACATTTTCCCATTTTTCTCTAAATGTACTCATTCTTATTAATTATATTTCTTCGTTGAAAGGACTTGCGCTGTCTGCCTACTACACTGACCCACCTATTAGCACGGAGGGAGCGAATCATCCCGGCAAAACAAGAGGGACAGGGTTTCTGAATTGCATCAATTCAAATGTAGGCTCGCACTTTTTATTTTCACCTTCTGCGTGATTGTTACCCCGAAGAACGGTGCCGATGGCAGCATACACATAGAAAATATATAAAATATAAAAAAACTAATACACAAAGGTGAGAAAAATTTTAAAATAATAAAAACAAATTTAAAATGGTGAGAGAAAAATATTTAAGGTAATAAAAAGTAATACAAAAAGATGAGAAAAAAATATTTAAAATAAAAACTAATACAAAGAGGTGAGAAAAAAATATTTAAAGTAATACAAAATAATATAAAATATTACGAAATAAAATAAACAAAGTACAAAAGGGTGAGAAAAAATATCAAAAATAATAAGAACGAATACGAAAAGCTGAGAAAAAACATTTAAAATTAAAAAACAGTGTAAAAAAGCAAATAGCGCTTACCGAGATTCGAACCAACGACCACAAGCTCAGAAAACCAGAACGTCAACACACTACGCTACCGCCACCCAGATGACCTCTGCTCCCTTTCTAGAAGGTTGCATGTCTGCTGAATTTGCTTTTCATCATTGTAGGCTTAGTTTCGTATTTATTATTTTGCAACATGTTCAGGACTTATTCATAATATTGTCGCGAAATTGACATGCGACATAATTTATTATTGCTGTGTCTTTTATGAGTTTTATAATGCAGTTTGCTGATCGTTTTATTTCAAACGTGTTGAAGATACGAATACAACGTCATCGAAGCAACGGCCTCTCTTTCGCACGTTTTTCCGGCCGTGTGCGTTTGAATGCCTGTGATCACGGCCGGCTAACGGTCCAATTACCCGATGAGTGGTGATACGCGGAGTTTGCCTTAGTTTCTAATGTGTCCGACAAAGACGGAAGCGACTGTGGGACGTGGAACTACGTCAAATCTGCTCAACAGCCAAGATCATGGCACGAGATCGAAGTAAGTTTGTGTTTTGTTCGTTTGGGCTAGATTATTTCCTGCGTTCAAAAGGCTTGTTATTGTCTGTAGATCGCTCGCTTTTACCAGTATT
Organism: Ixodes scapularis; assembly: GCF_016920785.2. Lineage (NCBI taxonomy): Eukaryota > Metazoa > Arthropoda > Arachnida > Ixodida > Ixodidae > Ixodes > Ixodes scapularis. The sequence goes on from NW_024609846.1 coordinate 129,925,487, forward strand.
ACTAATTGTGCGCGAATGGTGTTATGCGAGGCTGTTTTTCTTTTTTTCTCGATGCAGAGGCTGTCTACTCGCTTAAGGTCGATCAGTTGCGGCGGAACTCTTTGGGAGACGGATTGGGGGGGGGGGGGGGGGAGGAACTTTTTGGGAGCCGGATTGGGGGTGGGGGGGGGGTTGATTTCCTCCCTCCGCCGTATTGTTTACTGGTAAGCTAGAATGTCTGGAAGAGCGCGGTGCCCCTCCATCGCCGATGCCACTCTCCGTACTTGCCTGCTGAGAGCTGGACCCGACAAAAACAGCGATTGATTGATCGAGCAAGTCCGTAGCTTTCGCCACCCCAGTCGTCTGCAGACGCCTTCATTTTCGCAGTTCGTACCCAGAAAAAAATTGCCAAAAATTGGTGCCGCGATGAATTCACCCCGTGGTGATTAATGCTGAGCATACTACTTCCGATCGCAAGAATTTGTGCCCGCGAAATAATTTTTGACGCTGGCATTTATTCCTCGCGAAATGTCGAGCTCTAAAAATCATTTGCTGTACACGTGTTTCATATGATCCAACGTACGTGTAACGAATTTGACACCTCCAGAAACACTCAGGCTGCTTTATATGGTGAAGCATCTATTCTCTTCCTACTGTTTTTTTTTTTTTTTTGAGGCTTTGAAATTAATTACAAGCTTCTAGGGAAATGTACATGCATGTCCTCAATTAAGGTAGTGTCTCACCAGTTTTTGGTATCTATATTAGTCGAATACACAAGTGTTACACGTTCAGCGCGTGTGCTTGTCTTTCTGAGTATCTGGTGTGTGATTGTTTCCCTGCACTGTCACCGTAGAATATGCAAAAATGAATAATGACATTGGCATATTTGTTGTGCCAAAGCCTGTCACAATTTTTTCGAACTCTGATCTGCACGAGATCACAATACCATTGTTTCTGTTGTAGTGGCACGGCAGAGTCTATACTTGTTTTGCTCCAGTCTTTGTAAGGGGGACGCTGTAATTCGATTCTACTCAATTATGGTGTACTAGATAGCACTATACTTGCAGAGTTAGTCTTCGATTTTTGTAGTTCCATCGAAATATATTTCAGCTTTTAAGTTACTTGTTATTTAGCATGTAAATTTCCAAGCTTATCTAGATTGAAGGCAGCAAATATCTTGCCAGCACCCATGCTAGGTGTTTGAAGTATATTGCGTTAACATAATTGACCCAACCTTTGATTTTTATTTGTCAGTGCCTCAAGGGAAGCAAAAGGAAGAAGTGGATCCCCGCCCCTGCCCGTTTCGATCTGGATGAGCATCGTACCGCCGTGCGGTTATGTGTCACTACTGCGTGGTGCGCGTTAAAGACTCCAGGCCAGCGGTTGTACCGCGCTGGCTAAATTACTCTACAGCTGAGACAGCAGACGCCCACTGAGGCAAGCTAACTTCCGACTGTATAAACATACACGCAATTTTTTCTTTCTTTTTCTTTTTTTGAGGAGTGGGATTATGTAGAGAAGCTAGTGGGTTTTTCTATGGGTACGAAGCTGTCCGAAGTAAGGTCAGAATGGAAAAAGCACCAAGTTCCGCCTGGTCCCAAACAGCCACAATAATGAACACGGAATTAAGAAGAATAGTAATACAAAGGACTTACGCAGGCAGCCACACTTTTTGAGTTCGCAATGACATTTGATTATGATCACAAATATTCCTGCTTTGCTCAAGGTCGCCTAGTTTACACACCATATTGGTGATCGTTAGCGCAGCAGGAATATTTTTATCAGAATTAAACGTCATTGTTAACTAGACAAATGTGGCTGTCTGTGTAAGTCCTTCGTGTTTCTATTCTCTTTACTTCTGTGTTCATTATTTCATTTTTTTCTCATGATTTAGTCCTTTGTGTTCTCGTTTCTTATGTGTTCATTATTTTTTTTATGAGGTTTTAGTTAAAGTTATGATGCCCTCGTCATTTCCTAGTCCGGGTAACAGTGGTGACCTCGTCGTGTTGAAGGAGCAGTAAGGACCGTTTCATCTTGTATTGCTTCTGGCGAACAACGGTGTCTGTGTACGTGTGTGACGTGTTAATCACAAGGGATAATTTGGCGATTGAACGGAAAAACAAGGCCAGCGAGGAGCGACTGGGGGCTTTGAACATATCACACGGTGCAAGGAAGGACTTCAACGACGAGGCTAGCAAGGAAGCCCTTGTCAAAACTGCTGTGCTCGACCGGAAAGTTGAATCAGGACTGTGACTCTGTGAGTAGGAATCAACGACTTTTAAACTTTCGTATAGTTTACAGCTTAATTGTTGCCTTCCGTTTGTTTTATTCTTATAGGTGTCTTTGTACTATTACATTTGTAGTCTATTTTAATATTTGTCCGTGCTATATTGCAGTTTTGTTTCTGATAATTTTTTCTTGAATGGGGGAAGTACTTGTTTAGAGTTTTGGCGCTTTTATAAATAAAACTTCTTTTGCAAACCATATTCTCGGTCTGCTCCCTCCACAACCAATCCCGCCAAAGGGCTGTTTACTTTCCGACGTCGAATGATATGTTACAATGTTTCCGAGCTAGCGATCGCCTGCATTCTATATTTGTAGCATATATATTTGTCGGAATGACAGATTCCGAACCAGAGCAATAAGGATTGGTCAGTGGCCTATTCTGTAGATATATCTACGTAAGCACACGTTTGGCAGTGTGGGATAGCAGCAAAATGTATATTATGTGGATATTCATAGAAATGCATTATATGATCCCATGTCTGGACCTGGAAAGTATGGTACCTGCCCCATGGCAATAATTTTCATGTGATGCTAGAAGGAGCATCACGTGAAAATTTCTTTATATGGGGTGGGTACCCTATCTGCCAGACCCAAACACGGGATCATATAAAGCTGTCTATATATGGTATATAAGGAATTGGGCAGATATGGGTATATAAGGAATTGGGCAGATATGGGTATATAAGGAATTGGGCAGATATGGGTATATAAGGAATTGGGCAGATATGGCTATATCCACCCAGATATGGCCTGATTGTGCATATCTGGCCATAATTGCCCAATTCCTTATATATCCATATCTGTATTTTTTAATATAAGTCCAGATATGACATTTCTGTAAGGGTATCTAAGTATCCGGCCTGGTATTCCTTGCCTTCGCGTTTTCCCACGCTCGTGGAACGATATAATCTTTTTAAAGAAACAAGCATTCACGACAATAAATAGCGTACATTTCCCGAAAACAAGCCTTCAAGTCGCAAGATCCATGCTTTAACGTGCGCTAAGAGCAGAAGACGTGCGGCGGTATTAGTAGTGTTTCCAAGATCGGCAACACGGGGGCGACTCTGTTCAATCTCTAGGCGAAAAGGCTCTCTATGGCTGTGTTCCAAATCTTACCCAAATGGATCCGAGTTACTCCGGCGGATCGTATCACGTGACAGCACAGATTGAAAAACGCTGGACGCGGGTAGGTTTCAGAACGCCAAGGGTACAAAACCCTTACCCTGGAGTAAGATCGAGTAAATTTTGGAACACGGCCTACGATTGCGTTTAAGCGGCAGCGTCATCTTGTAGTGAACATCTGAAACGTCTTGCAGCGTGCGAATCCGTGGCTCGCGTTTCACGGCGCACAACTGATGGGAACAAGACAACCAAGGTAACGTTCACCGGTCTGAATTATAAGGGATCTGAAGCTGGAGTAAAAAAAAAGAAAGTGTCTGAAGTTTGAACGACCACAAAGATAGCCTGATGTGTCTATATCCTCTCATGTCGTGAGCCGTCGAACCAAATCATTTCGTCTGCTCGCGTATCACCGCGGCGGCTACTTAGCCCGGATCACGAAACTTTACTCACATGCAGGGTTTACAGCATCCACGATCGCTGGCTATTGTGAACAGTCCTCGAAATTATTTTCTCCGACCTCTCAAATGAAGCAAAGAGTAGCACGATGGTAAATCACCTCCCGCTTTCCTAAGCCTAACGCTCGGCTGTGCTAGCGAAGTAAGTCGCTGAAGTGATCGCCATTTATTTTTTCCGAGTCCTTAAAGGACACGTGCAAAGAAAAAAACTTTTTTTTTTTTTTTTTAACAGATTATATGGAAAAAGGATGTCATAAAACAATATTACAACGAAGAAAAAGAATGTTAGAGCTATATTTACGGCGCTATACGAATTTGTAGTTGGCGCCCGCCGGCGCCGCGGAAAAGTGGCCCTTATTTATTACGTGACTGGCCATTATTTATCACGTGGTGCTTGCGCTCTTTCGGAAGCTTCGTATGGCGTCTAAAATTAACTTATTCATCTTTGTTTGAAGTATAACAAAAAAACTAAGATTAATAGGTAACTTTTAGAGCTCAAAAGGAAACTCCTGAAAAAGCGCAAGCAGACGTGATAGACCAGCGCGCCGGTCGGACGACGGCGGCGGCGCCCCGAAGCAGACGAACATGTGCGGCGGCGGCGACAGCGGCGTGGAGAAACGCGTTGAAGCGGCGTTCGCACAACGCTCAGCGTGCGGCGGCAGCGTGACTTTGCGGCGGCGGCGACGCAGCGCGGCGGCGCGCGGGCCTACCACGTGGCTTGTGGCGGATCCCGCGGGCGCCAACTACAAATTCGTATAGCGCCGTAAATATGGCTCTAAAAAATTGTTTTCTTCGTAATAAAATCGTTTTATGATGTCCTTTTCCTATCTAAGCTGATTTTAAAAAAAAATGTTTTTTTTCCCCTTGCATGTGTTCTTTAAAGGGATACTACAACAAAATTTCGGAGCTCATTTTTTGGTCTCTATGTTTTCAAAGGAGCAGTATCACATCGAACATACCAATATCTCTTAAAAAGTCTCGAAAAGGCATTTTAAAACGAATTAAACGATTAGCAAAGAGCACCTGGTGGATGTCGCTAACGCCTCGTTTGTAATGCTCCTCTAGGATGACAGCTAGTGACGGAGGTTGTCTCGCCTCCGGCCACGACGAAAGGAGAGGGGAAGGAGGAACTCCCCTCCTCCCGAAAATGCCTTTTGTGTGTCGCAGAAGTCGCTATTGTCCCCCTACAAGATTATAGAAGATTAACCCGTCACTCAAAATTCGTACAAAAGCAGCTGCTCGGTGGCTGGAACGACTAGGCCATCCTCTCGACGTCAGCCTCGCCATAGCTTTGCTCGTCCCGAGACGACCTACGTCACGATTGCGTTGGATGTCACGTGGTCTCCGCTGGGCCTGGTCCGAGCGCTTGCCAGAGTGGGCCGTTTATAACGAAAAATACAGCCACGAGGCTCAAAATACAAACGTGCGATTGTCTTTTACGGATATTGTGGATCATATTCAACCTAGTTTTGAACACGACGGGAATATTTCAAATTTCGTTGAAGTATCCCTTTAACGATGCTGGCGGAGTTATGGTGATGACTCCAGCCGCCGGAGCGGGAGAAACGAACGATAAATGCATCACAAAGTCGACTCGCGCGCGCATGCCCATTGGTGTTGGCAATGCGTTCGAGGCCCAACCATTAGTTTCGAAACGACTCATTAAAATTTTCTAATGGAGGTTTAGTGAGGCGTTTCACTTTTCAGACGATCGATTCGTTCCCGAAGGAGCTTGGAAATGGTTCAGCAGAATTTACATTTTTCAATAAAGCTTCCACACATGCGCGAAACGATCGCCCCATCCAGGCTGAGAGCAACTCTGCGTGCGGACGTTATTACTATCTAAATAAAAAGGGTGTAGTGGGTACATTTATATGGGAAGTAAGTGATCGCCACATATACTACACCCATAAGTGCACCCGCAAAAGGTGTGCACACATGCACCCCTTTTAGTGGTGTACACGCGCACCCTTGAACACAGCTTCACTAATTAGTGGGTATACAGACACCCAATTCTAGGATGTAACAATATTTCCGTTTCTACACCCTCACCTTTTTTTGGATGTGCAGATACGACCTATGTCATGGTGCACGAATATCCCTTGCTTACGCCTTTATAAGGTATTGGGAATACAAATTCACCCCATTTCAGGGTACATAAATATACTCTCACCATTCACTGGGTGTATAGTAATGGACCCCATTTTTGGTGCGTAAATATTCATTTCCCTACGCTCTCACCATTCACTATGTGTACAGACACACCCCATTTTAACGTGTAAAAATATTCCCTTCCCTGCACTTTCTCTGTGTAAAGGGAACACAGAGCACCCTATTTTATGGCACAAAGCCACAGCAATTCAGATAGAGCTAACTTCCTATCTGGCCTGATCATCATGCATAGCCCAATTCAAGACGGTTACTCTGGATTTGTCGGTAGAAGGGTTGTGTTGGAGCAACGGGAAAGATACGCCGAAGTCGGCGTTGCCCTACCGAAGTTGCCAACCAAAGGCCGCGAAAACGGGTATGCAATAAACACACTTTATTTTCTTTTTTTTTTTATGCATTAAACAAGGTATGTGGCATTTGGATGACGCTTTTTATTTCCAGTTTTCGCTGTTGCTTGAATCAGGTTATTCGTTTGAAGTTCTTTCGAGCGTTTTAGTAAGAGCTTTTTCTTTGGCTTAGGGAATTAAGAGTAGTGGAAAAGAGAAGACAGACAGTTGGGTATGTTTGGCTTTCTTCCAATCGATTTCCTAGTGAGAAGGCTCTGGCGGCGCGTTATGATGTAATAATGGCCTTTCTTAATGCGTGAGCATTTATTACTGTAATGCATGCAGCCCCGTTTGATTTGCTCTAATGGGTTTCGTGAGACCCCGGCCCAGTTCCCGCCGTGCTCTTTCGCTCCGTTTGTTCGCTCGTTGCGTCCATCACTCCATCTTGCGTATGAGGAAACAGCCTTCTCGCACCTTCCAATGACACGCCGCTGTGGACGCGCACTCTTCTTACGATGGCACCGGGGTGTAGACACATGGTTTTGTTTTACCAGAATGCACAATCTTCGCGACAACGTAAAACCGAGGCGCAGCGACGACGCCGTTTGCGCGAAACCGCCGCGGCACCCGGGAGAACAGACTTGCTCGCCGAAGACGAAGTTTTACGCTGTCTGCGAACCGTTGAGACGTTGGAATCGCCATCCTTCCCCGGATCGGAACACCCGCTCTAAATGTTTACGCATTTCGTCAAGAGTCCGCGTAGCAACAGCAGCGATTTTGGAATCATATTTTATTACTTTCGAGTTAGAAGGTTGACGCCTTTCTCCTGTGATCGGGAAGGTTATGCACACAAGCACGGGGACCCTGCCACTGAATGCAGGGTATGTGTTGTCGATTGCATCCCTTGGGCCTGTGGCTTTTCTTTTGTACAAAGAGCGGAACATTCAAATGTGCCTCAAAAATGAGCGGTCGCGTGTTAAGCATGCATACACAGTCGGCTTTTTACATTTCTAGAAAGACCAAAACGGCGTAACGGCACTGCCCCCAACACGCCAGCGGCCCATTTCATAGGTTAACCAACAACTATACCTCACACGACTATTTTTTTTATTAGAAGTAGTGATATGGCGTAATTGCAAGAGGTGTTGAAAAAAAAGAAAACAATTCTACATCCGCGAAAGTTCAACAAACAGATATGAGCATGTGTCGAACTTTTCAACGCAAAACCGTATATAAAAAGAAACAGTATATTAATTTTATTTTAACGCATGTCGCACAGTGCAAGGAAGGGCATTCACCTCACTTATAATTCCCTTCCCACGTGATCCGAGACGTTGGTGGTTCGCTTTCCGCCTCGTCAACAGGTCTGCGGGAAGCACGGAAACCAAATTCGTACTCTTAAACCGAAAAAAAAAAAAAAAAAAAAAACATTTTCTATCACATCTGAGGAAGGAGGAGTGAAGAATGCATGTTCTTTTTGTAACACAGCACCTTATGACGCGTGTTCTTCAACGCCGAATTTAGCCTCCAGCTAAAAGTAAAGCACCCTTACAGATGCGGCCATGAAACGAGCTGCAAACTTTGGCGCAATGATTCTGTGAATCTATCTTGATCACCAATAAAAATCACAAGTGAAGACCGTTTAGTAACTCACAACCAGGGGGTTTTGATGGTTTTACTCAACCCTATAGCCTCCTCTATGCTATGGCTCAATACCATAAATCGGACCCCATGTCAAACATCCGTGAAGAAAAAAATTTCATTTCTCTAATTAACGTCAAAACACTTGACTGAAAGAAGTAATGATTTTATAATACATAAAAACAATAACAACCAAAACATAAGAAGCAAGCTGGGAATAACAGAACATAAATAGATGTACTTTCAGAAGCTCAAGCTATGCATCATCAAGATATGAGCTACGGTGATTTATATACTTCAGGTCGCGTAACGCTGCGCGATCGCCGACGAGCCGTCAAGGCGAAGAACGGAACGCGGTTCTCTGCTGCCGCCAGGGCGCGCCACCAGCGCCGACGCCGTCCTCTCCTAAGCGGTAGCAGATGGTATCTTGCGCCGGGCTGCAGCACTGCGCAGGTTTCCATGCTTATCGTTTTGTTTCCGGCCCGTTTCAGCTTCCAGAAATTGCGGGCAATCGGAAAGGAGTGCTTCGAGCCACGGTGCAACACGGATACAAAACGTGAACGGAGAAGCTGACTAGGACCGCCTAATGGTATGGCGTGACGCCATCCCACGCAAAGATCACCAGCTGCTGCCCAGACTATAATGGTGCATTCACAAAGGTGTTCGAATCGCAACCGCGAAGCGGATCCGCTCATTTTCATCATCATATGCGCGTGAAACAGCACTAAGCAACCGCGTTCGCAACCGCTTCGCGATTGTGATTCAACCGCCAGTGTGAATGAGTCATTCGTCTGCGAAAGACATTTTGCATCAAGGGTTTTGAGTAAATCGTGGGAAGTCGTCTACAAATGCCACGTCCTCGTCCACGGAAAGCTGCTCTGGTGGAAGACGCAGTGCCATTAAAGTTCCCTTCCGGGCTAGCCCTGTTACGTAATGAAAAGCGAGAAAAAAAAAAAAAAAAAAACGCGGACCGTCAGTGCTTACCTTAAAGCGAACGGCACCGTGGCGCAAATGAACGCGACATTTGAGGGCGATGTTTAGAGCGCATGCTCAGAATGAGCTCACGTACCTTAGTAGCCTCCTAAGACCGGCAATCTTTATGGCGCGGAATGTATGTTGCAAAAGGACTGCCGGAGCTTGCCGTCAGCACGCACTCAGCAGCCGCGCACACAGATAAGGCCGCCAGTGAATACTTACCATAGATACTTTGTGAATACTATTTTTAACACATCCAGTCTTTACCTGGAAGTGCAAGAGTAGTGCATCCTTACTTTTTGTTCGTCAAATGTTCTTTGTCCCTAAGGTAAATGGTGTTTACTTTCTGAATTGTGTTAACAAATTAGTTTTCTGTTCAATAAAAATTACAAGAGGTCACTCAAGGCTTCTTACGTGTAGAAAGGCGAAGGCATTATAGTCCCGCGGGAGAAATGTTTTCGAGTAATGTTTCTACACGTATTAGAGTTTTGGACGCCGTATAGGACGACGTCCTAGAGATCGACGCCAAGTACGGCGTCTAGGACGACCTCTAAAGGCTCTGTTATACTCCGACGTAACGCGTGCGCGCGTGCGAGCGCGTCACAGCGACGTCACGTCGGCCAAAACCCGACACTCTATACTCCGGCGTCGTGGCGTAACCGACGCGACCGGCGGCGTTCGACGCAGCCTGACCGCCTCGACGCCAAAATGGAGCATGCGGTATTCCGCGCCGGACGCGCCGGCGACGCCGGACCAGGATGCATCACGCGCTGGCTCCCGGCAGGCGTCGCGCGCGAAGTGCGGCGAATGCGAGAAATAGCAGACGGCAGGAGCACCGCTCCGTGTGGCGTCATGTTCGAAGAATCGGACTCGGTCGGTCGAGAAGCTCATCGAGGGAACTCGTCCTCACTCGTGTGTCTACGACACGAGGAAGCTTGAGTACCGTAGACCGTACGCTTGTCAAAGATGTACGGTACACTCTCAGAAAAAAAGGAGCCAAATGAGCAAAAAATGGTTCTTTTCGCTAAAAAAGAACCGATTTTTGGGAAGATCCCTATGAAGCGTGCTTTCTCAAGCAAAATCACCCCATGGAAAATAAAAAAAGAAATGCAGAGCTAGTTTCCGGCCTGGAAAGAGCGAAAAAGGTTCTTGTGGCAGCCAGGAAAGAGATAAAGCGATCTTTGGAAAACGAAGGTCACTTAAGTCTTCTACCGGATAGAGGGACACAATGACCAGGCTCGAAAGGCTTTGCACGCGAGAAATTGGGTGTGCCATTCTGTGGAAACAAAGCTGCCCGTGTGAGCTGTCAAGTCCTTGAAAGCTTAGAGAGGTGGAATGTCGTAGTTATTTACCAAGTCGCGTGCATTTTGAGGCCGAGATAATCTTCGCCTCCGACCACAGATGAAACAAGCTTCGATGACTTTGATTTCCGGGCCACCTGCTTCAGCGCTCTGAACACTGGCGTTCGTTTGCAAATGGAACTGCTAGCCGTGTTTTATTTAGTAAGAAATGTTAGTATAAAGCTAATCTTTGGTACTCATTTGTTAAACCACACGGGTCATTGAATTAAAGTTTATTTGAAGAAATCTGTACCTGCGGAAATTCAATGTGTACTTTATTTCCTCCCAAAAAGCTGCATACAAACTTGCAAAGGCGCAAAACTTCGATGAATGAGCAACACACACACACACAAAAAGTGCGTGTCGTGTTGAATGAGTGATACGGTGATTAAGCGGCGTCGCGTTTTTTAGTAACAAGAGCCATTTTTTAACTTGCTTCGTGTTTAAACAATGTACGTATAACTGCGCGTATGAATGACAAATGAATAGAACAGAGGAACGTTGTTTTTTTTTGTTTTTTTTTTTTAGTTTAGAATGCAGTTATCCTCGCTTGTGGCCATGACACCGCCCGTCTCCCAATACGGCGCCTCTGATTGTTTCGCGGCACGCGTCAAGCCGCAAAAATAGAGTTGGGACCAATACGTGAGTGCCATCAAAAATCCTGCTGCGCGGAAAATTAGTGTCGTCTGTTCCAGTCATATTTATCTTCAGAAATAAATCAGCCTGTAAATGGTGGTTTTTAGATTTCAAGGGGCAGTTATGTCTATAACGATACCCCGAAATAATATCATAGGCATATTCTATAAGTGCGTATTGAGTGAAGCAAAACTAAACTTCGATATCTTGTGCGTTCAAATTTATGAATAATAACGCAGTGTAAAAAATGACTGCTCTGTCCGCCGGTGAACCCCGTTCGCTACTTTGAGGTCGCCCACCAAACGTTAGAAAAATGGGATGGCATGAGGAAAAAAAAAACAGAGACGTGGTCGCTGCTGTTCTTGTAGTTTTCGCGAGCAATATGGCATGGTAGGATGCAGAACGAAATGGCCTCGGACGAAATGGCCCTGGACGAAATGGCCCCGGACAAAATGGTCCCAAGTGATTTTTAGACACTCATCTTTTAATAAGGTGCAACTACGAATTTCTATTAAGCGTACATTCAATGCTCTTATAATGCAACTTTTGTAGAGACTATAAAAACGAAGCTCAATATAGACGCGACAATGTTGGAGAAACACACACACGGGGCGGGCACCTGTCTCGTGTTTGTTTTTCTTCGACTTTGTACCGTTTATTTTGCACTCTTTTTTATTATTCTGATCAAATAACTAGCTCAACAACTATTTTACTGCTTGATACAACTCTTTCCGATATCCCGCTCGAAGCTTTAAATCGGTACGGTACAGTTACATTTTGTGAACTTAATGATTTACTTTAAAGCAGTTCCCTCGTTAGTTCAACATAGCTACAAGAAGACGTTTAGAGTGAAGCCATACGTAGCGCACAGTTACAACTATACCTCGTTTCAGCTTCGGTCCAGACGCAGTCAAAGCTACAAGCGCGAGCTCCGGGCTTTCAGCGTCCCTGCCAAGCACGCGCGCTCGTGCAGTGCAAGCACTGTTCTGGGCCACATGCTCGCGCTTGTATCATCGGCTGCGTCTGGACCGAAGCTGAAACGAAGTATAGTTTCTTTGTGTAATGAAATGTTTATTTCCCCCCAAAAAATGTATTGCATTATGCGAATATTTATCTTTTTATATGTTGCGATTGTGCCAATTAAAGCTAATAAAAATTAGGAGCAAGAAAAAATACGACAAAATTTATTTGGACCATTTTGTCCGGGTTTACTATTCAAACAATATTGTCCGGGGCCATTTTTCCTGTTCTCGGGCTGGTTCTGTGTTTTCGATTCCCATTTCTAGTGTAAAAGGGGTAAGCGCCGACTGCACACCCAAGCATTCGCGTGACGTGGCGCTTAACTGAGCTAATATTTGTTCAGAAATGGCAATTGGCGGTTCGGAGGTCGCTCCGATTGGAATAAAAATTATTTGTCAACGACATCTATTCTCTCTGTCTGATTGCTTTATTATCACTTCTCTTTCCAGTTCCACAATAGGCTCCATTATCATTCAATCTAGTTTTCCAGGCGGAAAATTCCTATAAAAAAAAACACGTCACTGACCGGACACTGAATCATCGAATCTAGGTGCTTTGTCGTATTGCCGGCACAAAAGTCGCTCAGCCACCAAATAGGCCAACACGCGTTGCTCAACACAATTTGTTGCTTGTTTCCGTTGCCGGAAGGTGTCACACCGAATCGAGAATTTCGCTCTTGTTTATTTTGTGTTTCTTTTGGGCAAAAGAGTAAACTGCCAACAATTTTACCGGCGGTTGTCGGGCATGATTGGTGATGTGATCGCCCTGTTTGCTGGCAGACAGGGACGAAAAAGCGATGGCATGTGCATATCATCTTCGCCAGCGAACCATGGTTCGGATAGCTCAACGGCACCCCAGATGATAAGCCATAATGTGTTCAAAAGCGACCGTTTCGGGGGCTAATCTGCTCACCACTAGGCTGACAGTTCGGTGGAATCGTCATGCTCGTTTGACCAGTGAACCTTCTGTCTTGCACCACGTGATCACAACCGCAGAGAAATGTGTCAGATGATAAAAATCAGGCTACTAATTGGCTCGGCAAGTACGTAGCTCCCACCACGCTGTCAGCTTAGCGGTGAACAGGGATGGGTCGCTGAAGGTCACTAGAGCCAACAGGATCTAGCTTCGTTGCTCGAGGGAGTGCCAGCGCTCGCTCGTACGAGTGGAGGATCGGAACAATGTTTGACCTCCTCTCCAGGGACGGCGCCAGGATCTTCATAATGGGGGGGCGGTGGGGAGGCGAACCAAATTGGGGGGGGGGGGGGGGGGGGAGGGGGAGGGGCGGTTGCTTTGAGGTGCTGTCGCCCACGGGCTTATGGAAGATAGCTTATGCGGTGTGCTCATTGAAAAGGGAAATGCGGAGACACGAGGGGGAAGACGGGGGGGGGGGGGGGGGGGGGGGGGTATTACAGCAGGGACCTCTGCCCCCTGTGCTCAGACTCACAACCGGGTTTTGCTTCCCTTTCTGAGACAGTCCGGAATTCCCCATGACCTCGACTTTAACTAAGCTCCCCTTTGTTCACGTCTCCGGTCTCCGCTGAAGATAAGCACCACAGAGCGGAATACGGAGAGAAAAGCCAGCAGGCGTCACAAAGGGAATCTGCTTTTTCTAAAGCGCTTGATAGCTTACTCTAGAGTGCCTTCTTGTGCTCCCTAGCTTACTCGCCTGCGGTGAGGGAGGCATGAAGGCACCCTACCCGCGGTACGACTTCCAGTGGCTGGAAGTTAATAGAAAAAAAAAAAATAAAACGCATGAACGGCTCTAAAGTCTGGACACTCGTTACACCGGGTCTTCAAGCCGACGTCGTAGGCAATTATTTGTGTACAAAGCGGCTTCATCTTGGGGTGGCAGAAGAAATTTTAGGGGAGGCGCCCGCCACCCCTCGCATCCCCTTGGCGCCGTCCCTGCTCCTCTCCCTTTGGGTTTGAAGCTCTAGAAGGAAGTACCCTCCTCCCTTTCCTCTTAGCCATCACTTGCAACATGTCAGCGGACGTGACCACATGGACGATTGGAGACGTCTGCTGGTGGCTTTTTGAAAACGAACTGCAATCGGCCTGTTCATCATTTCAAGGTAAAACTTTTTCTTAATCAGGCAATATTTGTAATTTATCTTGAAAATTGCTATAAGTACAGTAGTGCTCAATATGGCCGGAAATTGTTTGATGCATAGGCAGAAGAAGTAGGACAGGGGGCGGCTTCTTATTAATTAAGCTACTTGTCGTTTGAAATTTGTTTTTATGCTATTTTTGCTTAGAATTGTCCAAACAAGCGCGTTGCAAAAAACAACAATATTTTGACAGTCTTGTATGTCACAAGAAAAAACGTTTTTGAGGCGAACACTGATCTCATTACTACAATACTGACTTTATATAATATGACAAAATACTGAGTTCAAGCTTTCCGCCAGAAAGATCTCAAGAACAAAACTTCGAATTTACAGCGCGAATGAAATGAGCAATGATATCCCTTCGTAAATGTAAAAACTTATCTTACCGGGCTTTAATTAGCTAATGTATCCGTATTTATGGCCCCAATAAACGCGAGCGAATAGGTGCTGTAAACGTTTCTGTTTTTGACCGGCCAGGTACATGACACTCCGAGAGCCAATCACTGCAGTTTATGGCACCGCTCAACTAATGACGATGCCGACCATTTGGTTAGACCCAAAGATGCAGTCTGCGCTGTGACATTAAGGAATTCAAAACGTCCCGCTTGCATTGCTTAATGTAACAGTGCAGAGTGCGTTTCTTGGTCTAAACGTATGTTCCGCGTCGTCATTCGCTGAGCGGACTTCGCAGGTTGCAACGATTGGCTCTCGGAGTGTTGTGCGGAAATCGACAAGCGCAAACTTTTTGTGCATTTTGTGTTTGCACAAATGTGGACGTATGTTTGATAAATATAACTGTTTTACTTGGTCCTATATTCAGTTCTGCAACTATTATGTAAATAGCTTACATGCGTAAACGGCGCATCAACGTAACAAATTGTTTTTGTTTTAGGGATTCGTTGATACTGACAAATATGAAGACACCGTGAGCGTTCGCCGTCATGTCTTGCTCATGAAAGAAGAGATAACTAAAGTGCCTCTGAACGTCGACCTGATACAAGACCGCATGATGCGGACGTTTCAGTCTTGCCAAGAATTGATCCTCAGCGAGGCTGGAGTCCTCACAGTCCTTGAGGAATTTCCGGCAATGACGATTCCCGGAATGGTAATTCAATATTGTCTTCTTTATATTTAGTCTTAAAGTTTCTAGATTTTTACAGGTAATCAGGACTTCAAAAGTTTCTTACTACCCGTTTTATCGCCTGTGAACGAGATAAAGGCTTTTGATACCTGCTAAATGATATAATTTTACCTATTAATAAGGCTAGGCAATGAATTAACGTTCCGATTAATTAACTATTGTTTTACTCTCAATCAAGTGAGTTTAATCGGGATATTGGTTGAATTTAGAATTACGAAAAGTCTTATAAACAAAGAAAGAAAGAAGACTACTCATTTTACTCTTTTTGTGTGTTTATAACGCACTTGTCTCTCATGGCTACTTAAGTGTTTCATATGATTATTATCTAGAGTGGTTTTGAAGTTTCAATAATAATGTACAAATATTTTATTTTAAATGTTTGCCATGCTTTTCTTGTGTATGAGGCACAATGGCAAATTGCTATTTAAACATGTTATTGTACAAATATGTACGGATATATTATTTTAAATGTTTGCCATGCCTTACTTCTGTATGAGGCACAATGACAAGTTGCTATGTAGTACCCATTATAAGATGTAGTAAAAACTTGTCAAAGAAAAAATCGGTTGTTTTAGGCCTTTCCTGAGATACAATATCATGCCCGGATATCAGCGCGACCTATAAATTGATTAATTAATCAATATAAAAAACATAAATCGAAATTATTTTAATTGACCCCCAGCCCTACTCCACTATAGTGACAGTAAGTGGTCATTTAGTTAATATATATATATATACATATGTGTGTGTGTGTGTGTAAACAATCCGTGTGTAAAAATCTATAGCGCATAAATGTACTTTTGTAAACCAGCAACACTCTCCATTCGTTGTTTATTTTTCAGTTACTGCAAGACGTTAAACTACCGTTCGGCAAAGACATCCGGAGGACATGAGAGCCAAGAGAAAGGCATTTACAGCTTCTACACTGGTGTTCCTCACAGGAAAAAAACGTCGCTCTGAACTTCGACGAGCTGCTTGAAGGTACACTTCAGTCGGTGTTTTTGTAATCAATGACAAGCAGACTGCGACGGCACAGAGGTTTACCTTCGTCCACCATAAATATGCTGGGTTAACTTACTACCTCATTACGAACTGATGACCGCTTATCGGGGCCATTCGTTTAAGACAGGGTTAACTTATACTCGGAAAGAACTTTCTGTGGCGTTTCTGAAGTGAAGGGTGCGTTTGCATAGCCTTGATTGGCGCTAGAGATGCGCGGGCGTTTTTAACTTCGACTACATTGCCAAAAAAGTTGCCCAAGTCACCTCACCCCCGAGTATAGTCCATTGTCACAGATGGTAATGCAAGCTTGTCAGGGTTATATTTTCAATATACGAGCTAGTAATATAAAACAAATCCTTACTTTATTTTCTGAAAATAATTTAAAGAAAAAATTGGTGACGAAAGTCAATGACAGATTAAGAAAAATCTAAAAGAAGAAAGCCGACGGACGCTTGAAATGGAGAGAAGGTTTCTCCTCTCCCCTACAAGCTCCTGTCCGCTTCCACTCCAGCTCGTAGATTTTTTTTTTCTTAACCTGTTACTGACTATAGGGCAAGAAGCATGAAATATGGGTAAAACCAACGTTTCTTGAAACATGCTTAAAATTCCTGTGCACCTATTTTCCCGCAGAATTCTCGAGAAGCCAATCACAACAATCCACGAAGAGAGCTCGGCGAATAAAAAGGCCAAAGCATGTTTAGACATATGAATGAAGCGAGATATGTCACTGAGCATGTCGTTTCACGTACTGACTTCATGCTTAGTGTCACGTTACAGACTTCATTTATAAGTCAAAACATATTTTCAGCTTGTCCATTGGCCGAGCTTTCTTCGTAGATTGCATTGATCGGCCTCTCGAGTATTCTCAGGAGAAGTGGACGCACGGGCATTTTTGAGAGCAAAGAAAATGCGGTGGCACGTTGGGCATTGTTTCACGTGTGTACTGTACATATATTGTAACTCATTGACTTCCGATTTTCTTCCTTTACTACTTCTTGGTTGGAAAGGGAACACTTGATGCTGCGTGCCATTTTTCGCTTTTACACAGTGTTGTAGCGAAGGGGGCTTCGAAGGGGACGCTTCGTCATCCGCTCGTCGCGCTCTCTAGATTGCACATGATTGACCCACTAACTGCTTTAAAGGAAATCACATCTGCAGGCATGTTTTAGAGCGTAAGGCTAAACGAGAAATGAAATGCTTAGTGAAACCTATAGAATTATAATTGATCTGAAAGCGCGGCGAATGAGTAACTCGCTGCATAATTTTACAGAGGAAAATACATGTGTTTATATTCTTGCTTTCTTGTTCTAGGAAGTCCAGACACTGATGCCACTTATCCATCTCCAGGAAAATAAAGTTGACACCTTTTTGGACGGTGTCCTGACAGTGAGCGGCACCAGAACGACAGTAGAAGCTGTGTGCCCATTGCTGGCAGTGACACCCGTCTCGTCTTAAAACTGTTTCAAATTTTGTTAGTTTTTTTTTACTGCGAACAGAAGAATCAATTTTTGCGACCCCAATAAAGTATATGAATGGACATGATCTTTACTTTTCTGCCTGTCACCTAGTTAATTACGTACAGGAATGAAGTGTGTTAACGCTGGCCAGACTGATGTTTGTCAACCTGTCGAAAAGGCCCAGTGCTAGCGATTAATGAGCAATCTAAAGACACTTTGGTTGGTAGAAAAAAATTAACCTTGTGGAGTAAGAAATACAAAATACGTTTTACTAAAACTAACTAGGAATGTGAAAAAAAAAATTGTCATAAAAAAGGGTTAGAAGTACAAAATATGGTTTACTAAAATAACGCTAACATAATCTAAAGAACTCGGGATTTATTGAAAGAACCAAGAAAGGTTCCGAATAAAACATGAAATAGGGTTCATAAAGGAAAACGAAAGAAGGATCCGTAAAGAACCTGGAAATAAGGTGCATTAAGAGCACGAAGAAGGGTTCTGGAAAGAACCCGAATAGGGTTCATTAAGAAGAACCAATAAAGGATACGAAAAGAACCCTGAAATAGGGTTCATTAAAAGCACCAAAAAGGGTTCTGGAAAGAACCCGAAATAGGGTTCATTAAGAGCACCAGAAAGGGTTCCGGAAAGAACCCGAAATGGGGTTCATCATGAGCACCGAAAAGGGTTCGGGAAAGAACCCGAAATAGGGTTGATTAGGAAGAACCAAAAAAGGATCTTAGAAGAACCCCGAAATAGGGTTCGTTAAATAGAACCCAGAAGCGTTCTGAAAAAAAACCAAAAATAGGGTTCATTAAGAAGAACCAATAAACGATCCGAAAAGAACCCCGAAGTAGGGTTCATTAGAAAGAACCCTTTTTGTGGGTTCTTTTCTGCACCTTTAAGGGTGCCGCCCATTGGACAAGCGAAAGAACCCTAAAAGGTGCTAGTTGGCACGTTTTTTTTTTAGAGTGTATGCACATTGGCCGCCTACGCTCGCGGCGCAGGTGGTGCACCAACAGTGCAAGCGCGAGTTTTCGTCGAGCAAGGTACGTCCACGCCATCGCTCGAACTTGGCGCTCAAGAAGCGCGAGCATTCTCGTCTGCTATTTGAAACGAAAAGGCAGCGGAAGTGGCGCACTCTCGCAGGAAACGTGCCCTCGTAGTCAGATTCTGCGCATGCGCCACGCCGGCGGTCCACCGACGCACAGCCGCGGGAGTCGCCAGGGCCGCCGGAGTATAAAGAGGTCGAATTTTTGACGCGCGCGGCGCGACTGACGTGACGTAGCCGACTTCGGCCAGCGTTCGCCTGCGCGCGCGTTACGTCGGAGTATAACAGAGCCGAGCCTTAAGACGACGTCGAGGACGACGTCAAGGATGGCGTTTTGGACGGTTTCTCGTACGATCTCAAGGACGACGTCTAGGACGGCCTCAAGGACGACGCCGAGGACGTAGTTAAGAACAGCGTCTTGAACGACGTCGAGGATGACGTCCTAAAGGACGACGTCACGAACGACGTCTAGGACGAGTTCGTGAAACTGGAACAGTGAGCCATCGGTGAAATCTTTTGTCCAATCGTCGAGCAAGATGTCGACGTGTTCTTCCACGAGATTACGGGAAACCACGTTTGAAACAGATATTTTGCTGCGTATTGAGGGATTTCTTCTGATATGTTCAGAGACACAGTTGTACAAGGGGGTGGTGGGGAGAGTCGTCATCCAGTGCACCGACAGAGTCCTTGAACTCTGCGTAGACTTTTCCTTGGCGGGAATTGGGACGTCTATCGAAGCGTTGCGAGAGGTTGGAGGTAGACATTGTGAGGGTTTGTCGGGCGTGATGAGTGCCTGACGGAACGCTCGACTAGCTGTTGTAAGTCGCCTAGCTTCGACCAAAGTAGGAACATTCGGTGTGTACGGGGGAAGACCGAGGCAGATCTTAGGGCTTTCCTTTGAGCGATCTCCATCTTCGTGACCTGAGCGTCTCGTACGAACACAAGTGGGAGCGCATAAAGTAACCTGGATTGAATCAGTCACCTATACAGTTGCAGAGTCATAAATTGCGATGGTCCCCGCGTGTGTTTTCGGATCCTGCGAAGTACGTTGAGGTGCAGTGCGCACCCAGATATTGCTTCTTTCACGGCTGGACGCCAGAAAAGGCAGTCATCAACAAGCAGTCCTAGGTACATGTGGTTGCGCAGCAGTACCGTTTAGAGTGTAGGTAAAAGAGCTGGCCTTGAAGCCACGTGGATGGTGACCAAGTACCGCGGTTTTAGATGGCGAGATAGTTAAACCCATTTGAGTGATTCCTTCGAAATACCGTCAAGAGTCATTAAAATGCAACGTAGACGACGTTTCATTTTAGCATGCATGGCTGTTGGTGACGTAGCCCAAAGGGCCGCATCATCCGCGTATATTTGAATTTTGGGAGTCTGGTCACCACGGGCGAGAATTCGGGGAAGAGCGGCCATCGTAACGTTAAAGAGAAGCGGGCTTATTACGCTTCTTTGAGGAACTCCTTGGGTGATGTGTCTGATCGTGCTGCTATCGTTTGTTTTGCGAACTCTCATAGTCCGGTCAGTGAGGAAGGCATTGATGAATGCCAAGTTACGTCCCGTGACGCCGAGGACTTCAAGCTGGTTGATAACAGTGGCGTGAGGAATCGCATCACATGCTTTGGCAATATCAAGGAAAAAGACGGCGTAACCGTGATTAGCTTGTTTGGCTTCCTCCAACGCTGAGACAAGATCCCCCATTGCATCTGCCGTGCAACGTCGACGGCGGAAACCAGAGAGTTGTTCAGGGATCGCGCCAACTGTTTCTAGTGCCCAGTCTAGACTTCTAAGCAGTATGTGTTCGAAAACTTTTCCAAGGCAGGAGGTGACTGCAATTGGCTGGTACGATGACAAATCTCCCACCGGTTTGCCGGGTTTGTGGATTTGTACAACTTTGCAGATGAGCCAAGTATCCGGCAGCGCCGCAGTGCTCAAGTCTGAGTTTAGCTTTTCCAATAGTTTCGGAAGCATGATGTGTTGTTTAAAGCCCGATAGGTTATCCCGTCGGGCCCTGGAGTGCTACTACGACGAGTAGATCTTCTAAGTGCGTGCCGAATTTCTTTAAGCGTGAAGTTGGAGTCAATGTTGGGCAGTTGACGAAGGGGTGTCACTGACAGGCTAATTTAGAAGTCTGGAGGGGGAGAGATTCGACGGAAAAATTGATCGGCCAAAAGCTCGACAGTTCGTGCTAATGTGATATTTTACCAAATAGCAAACGCCGCGATCTGAAGCCGAGGAGCTATACCTCTGCATGATGCAAAAGCACGCGCCACCCTCCAAGGCATGTCTTGCGCGACCGGGAGCACCAAGGGATTTACATTTTACAGCGAAGCTGAATACCTCTACCAGCCAAGGAAATGTTCGTGTCGTTGTAAGCAAAAAACTCCCGGCCCACAATTAAAGGCAAAACAGCATATCTCCTTTGAAATCAGGCATACAGTATGCAGCTCAGTATCCGTTTCAATAAAAAAAAAACAAGCATCAACAAAACAAGCTTCAAAACCACATAATGGATGATAAGGCGTGTGTGAACAATAGGAACACCCTCCCAAGCGTTCCGGTAAAGATTAGGTTTACAGCTGCTTCGAAAGGGGTGACGTCATTCAAAGCCCTCATGTGAAGTGCAAACCGCATAATGGATTATAACGGCGACTGCGAACAATGCGAAGCACGTTCCTTCTCCCCGCGTGTGTTTTCGTGTCGGCGTCCTCGCAGAAAACAAAAGACTTCTGAAGATTGAAGCGAGAAGAACAAACACCACGCATACAACATACAGCACAACATTCCTTTCAATAAAGAATAACCACAAAACAAGCATCCTAACCATATAATGAATGCTAAGGAGCTCCTGAAAACAATGCGAAGCACGTAGCGCTCACGGCATACGTTTCCTAATATTAAACAGCGCACAAAGTGAAAGCAACTGCTTTCACTCTACTACCGCACACGTTCCCGGTGAAGATTACTGTTGCCCAAGCTGCCGCGGTGACGGCAGCTTGCGACATGAGGAGTGACGTCACTAGCCATTCACATATAAAAGAAGAACCCGCCTATACCCCCTTTCACAAGGAAGGAAGTGGCCGAGTGGGCTAACGCGTCTCAGCTCGGAGCGTGGAGCGAAAGCTTGCGCTGGGAACCTCCTGGGTTCGATCCCCGCCGCCCCCGCCCGTTTCGATCTGGATGAGTTTCGTACCGGCACGCGTTCGTGTGATCACTACTGCGTGATGCACGTTAAAAATCCCAGGTTAGCGGTTGTACCGCACTGGCTAAATTTCTCATCTACAGCTAAGAGACCGATTACCCGTTGAGGCGCATCTCCATCAAGGCTGTATAAACATAAAGAGCAAGCCAATTTTTTTTACCCCCTTTCACCTTACGTTCGGACGCAGCGGATGCTACGAGCTATCTTAGCCAATCCCGTTCTGTGGGCGTGGCCCGTTATACGCTTTCCGCGCTTCGCTGTGCCCCCTCTAAGGTCACGTGACACTCACACGGCCTCCGATTGGCTCCGATGGCTCGTAACATCCGCTGCATTTAAACGTAAGATGAAACGGAGTATAGCAACTGGTTTCATTGTTGCTGCAGCACCGCGATGAATAGGACACGCATATAGTTAGGACTCCCGAGGAGCAGCGTGAATGCTAGGAGCGACAAAGGGAAAAGAAACGGCAATACGACCAGCGGCGGCGTGTTGCGACCCGCGGCGGCATCGTTGCAGGTGATACTACAGCTTCGCTGACCAACCACCTTCACGGCGTGGATTGGAGCCCCAACCTTTTGTCGTCACTGTTTTCGCCGAAGTCTGTTAGTATGGCGGCGGAACGCTGCGTTGATTCTCCTATAACACTTCATATCCTCCATTCTTGTATGTAGCGAACGATTTTGGGCTCATCGTCGGCGGGCACTCAGCTTGAGGTCGAAGAGATCAGGATTTGGGAGGGAAACCGAGACCTGGACCAGCCTCGTGGCGTTGTATAGGGCTTGTGTAATTTCCGTTGTAAGATCGGCGTTTTCTACTGAGAGAACGTCTTGGAGGTGCAAGCGATATTGGTCCCAATTGACGACTCTCCAGGTTTATGTGTAGCGCTCGTAGAGCTTGGGGTGGAGATAACGATCGTGATATGATCACTACCCCCTCTGCCATGTTGATGATGCCATCGTGCGCTGAGTTGTGGTGTAGCGAAGCTGAGGTCCAGGACACCGTTGGAGACCCCCGGTCTGACAAATGTCGCTGTTCCATCATTCAGTGGAATAAGCCCTAGCTTGTCCACTGTGGCCTCAAGAGTAGATCCGTGAGTCGTTGTGTGCTTATCCCCCAGGTGTGATTATGGGCCTTAAAGTTCCCATAAATAATACGTTTGCTGAGCAGCACGGCATAACCTTCGTAATAACCGCAGCGTCCCATTTGGTTCGCGTGTGGACGTACGTAGAAACTATAGTGGTGTCGCAGTCCGCTTTACGTATGGTTACAGCGGTGAACTCAGCAGCACCGTCACAAAAGTCTGTCAGATCTGTTTTATGTTGATCCAGTTCTCTCCGGACAAGTATCGCGGCTTTCGGCACTTCGTTATTTGTGTTTTCGATAACTGGCAGTAGGGCCTGGTAAACGTCGTATGGCGAAAGTCTGAATTTTCCGTATTTTACACGAGTTTCTTGAAGGGCAAGGACGCCATATCGGTTGGTCTGTAAATGTAGGCGTAGATTTGAGAGTCGTGGCCGTATGCTGTTAGTATTCCAGTGAAGTACTGTAGGATATGTAATATTTCGAATGCGTCTCTTTGTGTGGATGTTGAAACCGCATATGATGTGTGCCCATGAGGCATCAACGCCATCGAGATAAGCGCATGCCATTTCTGCTGCCATTCTGATTAATTTTATCCAGCTCGCCGTAGGTTTTTCCGGAGCCTCCCGGGGTAATCTTTTTGAAGAATCAGCCGTTGATGTTTGTTTAATATTGTTGACACCCGTTAAGTGTTCAGATCCTTTGAAAGATGCTCCGTTGCACGTCGACTTTTCAGTGCCCGTGAGAATGGTGACACTGGGTTCTGGC
This sequence comes from Ixodes scapularis, assembly GCF_016920785.2. NCBI lineage: Eukaryota > Metazoa > Arthropoda > Arachnida > Ixodida > Ixodidae > Ixodes > Ixodes scapularis. Next base: position 129,949,242 of record NW_024609846.1, read on the forward strand.
TTTCTATACATTGTTGCAGAGTTGTTATTAGGTGGTCTTTTGGTAATTTTTTGAGGATTTGTCTTGAGTGCTGCAGCACAACTTAATCACTTATCGTCAAGGGCTGGGGCTTGCGCGTCCTGCACTGGGGTAAATCCACTTTCCTTTGAGGTGCTATTGGCGACCACATTGTAAACGGGTTCTTGTATGGCTCCCGAAGTCTGCTTTACAAAAATTCTGGCAGAGCGGTAGTCAACGGCGTTTCTCTTTGCGTACGTAACGACATTTTGCACTTCTCTCCATTTTGAACAGGCTGGAAATGTAGCCTCATGTGCTTCTACACAGTTGACACACTTAACCACTGTGAATTTACATTTGGTGTTGCTCATGGTGTTGGTTATAGGATGCGGCTCTGCACAACGAGAGCATGCGGAGGTGCATGGTCATGAGACTTCGAAGTGTCCGAAGCCACCACAATTGCGACATTGAATTCGACGGGGCTTGAATTCCGTCACTTGGTCCTAGCAGCACAAAACTTGCAAAGGTGAACTGTTGAATGTTAGATTAACGACACCTGTCACCCCAAGACGATACTGGCAATGCGGCCTTCCGATCGCAGGTTTTCTAGAATTTCTGGATCTGACAGTGCGGCATCGACATTTTTGATGACACCAATCGACGTGGTACCCTCGAGGGATTGGTAGGCCCTGACAGAGACACCACAAAGTTCAGGATATCTCAACAACGTCGTTGTTGTTTGTCCATTGAGCACATGAACGGCGACTGCGTTGAGGTGCTCGTTGGGGCGGATCTGAAGGATACACTATGGACAAAGCTTCTAGGGCGTTGTAAAGCCTCAAGCTGCTTAAAGCTGCAAACTTTGGGCAGGCTTCGTAGCGCCAAAGTTTACTGTAAGTCCTTCGCAGACGTTCGGCTGATTGTGAGCTGTTCTTTCTTGTAAAATTAGAAAGTGTAGCTCCCTTCCTGTAAAAACTAGGGCCAAGAAACTTGCCGGGGACGACGGTGGGCGGCGACGCAGACGGCCTCGCGCGACGCAGCAGAGGCTGGTTGCACTATTTCTCCACGAAGCGCGGTGCTGTCGGGGCCGAGATGCGCTCCGATAGCAAACCGAAACTGTGTGGTTTTTCAGAAAGTCGCAAAACCCTTCGCGTGCCTTCTATCGTTATGCAATTTGTTGATTTAGTGTTTTTCGATGATGCTGAGCAATTTTTTAATTAAAACCATGCCCTTAAACACAAAAAAAAAGTTAATTACGCAAAAATAATTAACAACTTAATTATCCCGGACTTTAATCATTTTCCTGAATAGGCCCCTAATCCAGGACCAAAACGACACAAGTCTTTTTTTGTTGCGACGCGTAGCTTTGGCAATATCGAATTTGCCCATTTTTCGTAAAACACCCTATATATATATATATATATATATATATATATATATATATATATATATATATATATATATATAATATACTCAACAAAATATTAGCCCTTAAAGGAGTTAGCCAAGGAGGTTGCCAAAAAAGTGAGATTGATGAAACGTTTCGGGCCTGGTAGGCTCTTCGTCAGTCAAGTGAGAAGACTTCGTTCTCCTTTTCTTTCAATCAAAGAAAAAACGGTCGGAAAAAAGAAGTTAATTGGAAAAATGCTTACCGTTTAGCGGGTATCTACTCAACTAAATTCTCGCTTAAAAGTTTAATATATCCCGATACCAATGCAATAAATACTATGGAAATAATTAAATATAATATTATTACTGCCATTCTTATCATAAAACCAGTTTTTGGGACATGTGGTTGGGTATAACCCAACTATACCTGGTGTCATGTGAAGCCAATGAGAGGCCCAATGTTACGCGTTTGCTCGTGTCACATTAAACGATGAAGCGAGAAAAAAAAAACAGTGCGGTACCGATTAGAAGATCTCAATTAAATGTCCATAAAAAAAGACGGCAATGATCCTTTCGAACTGTTAAGGCCCTTCGGTTCTAAAGTATTAAATCTATAGATAAATTCAGATTCTTTATTTTTTTCGATCTCTGGTGGTTCGAAAGCCCCCCTGGAGTATAATAAAATTAAAATCAGAAAGGCCGTTATGTCCTGCGGAGTTTAAGTGACGGGAAACCGGTCCGGCGACGTGTTTACGCATATGACTTTTATGTAGATTCATGCGTTTTCTTATGCTTGTTTTAGTTTCTCCTATGTATTGAATTTGGCATTTTCTACATTGAATTAAATAAATAACATTTTCCGAATTACAGTCAAAGGTACCATTTATTTTCCAATTAATGTTATTCGCTGTGCTACGAATAGAGTTAGCTATAATTATGTCCCCACATAAACTGCATTGGTTATGATTGCACTTGGTGCAACCAATCGGGACCAGGCTACGTCCGATGGAGTTTCGGGACTGTTTAAATAAATCTAATAAATTACGTGGTCTCTTGAACGCTATACCAGGGGGTCGAGGGATAACTGCCTTTAAAGCTGTGTCCATGTGTAAAATATTCATGTGTCGTCTAAGAATATTGTTTATGTTTGGAAGTTTTGATTGGTAAGGTAAGATTAGTCGTAATTCATGATTATTTCTTTTCGGCCGCTCTACTAAACACGCGTTCCGAGAGATCGCTCGACTTTTTGATATAGAATTATTTATTAGCGGTAAGGGGTATCCACGGTTAATGAAATCCTCTCCTAGTGCTCTAGCTTTTATATCAAAATCCTTATCTTCTGAACATAAGCGTCTTAAGCGTAGCATTTGACTGTATGGTATACCTTTTTTGTTTTGTATTGGATGACAGCTTTTATACTGTAGAAATTGACGTCTATCTGTAGGTTTTCGATATAAGAATGTTTTGTTAAACCATTTTCAGTAAGTCTTACCTTAATATCTAGAAACTCTATTTCTGTATCAGAGTATTTATACGTAAATTTAATATGTGGATTAAAATTGTTGGCAAAATTAATAAATTCAAAGAGCTTATCTTCCCCATTATTCCAAATTATAAATATGTCGTCTAGGAAACGTTTATAAAAAAGGGGTTTATGCGGGAAGGAGTTAAGTAGCCGCTCTTCTAAATACATCATATATATATTTGCATAGGAGGGAGAGAAGCGAGATCCCATTGCTGCGCCATGTATTTGTAAATAATGCTCATTCATAAATGTGAAGTTATTAAGCTCTAAAGCTAAGTGCATAAAAATATTTAAGACGCTTTTACTAACAGTGAGGTCGTTCTCATTAACAATATTAAGAACTGCTTGAATACCTTCATCATGCGGTATATTAGTGTAAAGAGACACTACGTCCATTGTGACAAGCAACGTACTATTAGTCCTAAAATCTATTTGGATATCATTAATCAAATTGAGAAAATGAGAGGAGTCTCTTACGTAGGACGGGGCACCGGCTGCAGTACTTTTAATTTGTTCGTCAATAAAGGCGGAAATATTCTCTGTATTAGTACCTATTCCCGAAATAATTGGTCTACCTGGGTGATTTTGCTTATGTGCTTTCATTAGCATATAGAACTGTCCTGGTCTCGGATTTTCCTGAATGAGATACGTAGAAATGTTTTTCTCTATTTTTTTATTATCTACTAGGTATTTTAATTGTGTTTTTATTGTCTCTCGAAACTTAAGTATTGGATCATAATCTAGTTTTTTATAGAACTTAGTGTCGTTCAGTTGTTTAATTGCTTCCGATACATAGTCGGCTGTGTTAACTATGCATATACCTCCCCCTTTGTCAGCCTGGGCTATTATGATATCTCTGTTATCCGTCAGGTTTTTTAAGCATTGCCTATCCTTATAAGTTAAATTATTATTAAGTGGTCTGTCTTTTTTATACGCTGATAAAACATCTTTCTGGACCGCCTCTATGTATTTTATGACATTAACATTTTGTTTATTCAACGGCGGAATCCAATAGGATTTGTGTTTATATAAAGCAGTGTTGGAGGTAACGCGTTACTAGTAACGACGTTACTGGTAACGCGTTACATTTTTCGCTAACGCAGTAACGTACTCGTTAGTATTCTGAATGACTAACGAGTAAAGTATTTCCGTTACTTTTTTACGGTATTGGCTGTCAAATTTCGTTACTCGTTACTCGTTACTTCTGACCAAAACTCGTGAAATCCTGCACCAGCTTATCGCTGCACGAAACCAGCATCCGTCACAGCAAAGTTAAAAAGAAAGCTCACTTCTCGAAGGCGAAAAAAACCTTCGGCTACCAGCTAATTCCGTTCATCCTCCTTTTTTTTATAGTGTCGCCACCCACAAGGCTTGAAGAACGACTGCGTTACAGCCTCCTCTCCCCCCCCCCCCCCCCCTGCTTTGTGCAGCAGAAGTGCACAGCGGGGGGGGGGGGGGGGGGGGGGGAGCCGTGGAGAGACATCCGTTTACAACAGTGGACAACTAGTGGCGAAGCGATTTGCTCATTTCTCTAATCTAAAAAAAAAAAGAAATCTTTTGTGGAATGTTTTTACCCTCGCTCTCCCCCTCGCTGCCTGAAAGTTCCTGGCCCATTTTTGTACACAGAAGAATCTTTCGCTTGATTAGTCTTTAATTCCCTAAGGTCATGATAAAAAAGTAAAAAAAAAAAGTTTTAAACCCGGAAAGAAAACTTCCAGACACGAAACCTTTTTTTTTGTTTTTTTTTTCACAGAAAACTAAGAGCTACTGCTGGTAAGAGGCAGCAAGTGATTATAGCCAGTATGCTGGTAACCGGTGTCCTGTTCCAGATAGTGAAGTAAATCAGTCTCTGGTAATAGTATGAACCGGACTGTTACTAAACCGGCGTACAGATGAGGGCTGTTGGCTGGCTGGTTGTGTTCCAGCAGTCCTCGTCCGCATGCTGTAGTTTATAAAAGCCGATTGACTAACATATCCAACTCATTCTGCGCCTGAGATGGGCATGAATAACGAAAGTTCGTCGCCATGGCCAGCAGGTCTGAATGAAATGTATCAACTAAAGGAGACAGTATCAGGTAATTTACAGTTTCAGTGCCTAATCTGCATGCCGAAAATTAAGCTGCTTCGCGCATCAAAACACTATGAAACCACTCTGTAAATTTTTATCGTTATCCAAGCTTGTTAAGGAGGCTTATCATACATCTCTGCCAAACATATGTACTCGAACAGAAAAGTAACGTAAAAGTAACGTTCGTTATTTTTGAAAAGTAACGGTAACGGTATATCGTTACGTTTGTAAAAGAGTAATGTAGCTCGATAACGCGTTGCTTTTTACCAAACTAACGAGTAACGCTATTTCGTTACTTTTTTTCGGTAACGGGCACAACACTGATATAAAGGCTCTTGATAAGGAGCTCCTTTGAAAAAAACTTTACAGTGCAATTGCCGTGCAAATTCATTTAAACCTTTGTGCAAGTCCAAATCATCACTATTGTTGCGAGGAGTGGGGCAAAACTTTAATCCCTTCTTGAGAACTATCTCTTCGTGTTTAGAAATTACATAGGAAGAATAATTGAATATTTCGGACTTTTCTCCACCCAATTCTGTAGAATGTTCTGAGTTACATGGATTAGTATGCTGTGTTCTATTAATTAGGCGTGAAAAGAAGTTTTTCCATTTTTCTATTAGGGGCGAGAAAAAATCCAAGAGTACATTATCTCTAAGTGCCTTACGTCGTTTAGTATTAATTACTTCTCGCTCCTTTTTATGTATGTAATGCTGCAATTCTTTTAATAATATTAAAGGTAAACCAGGGAAAGTTTTTAATATAATATCGATCTGAGACTCTAAAGCACGAATATTTTCCATTGACTGCTGTGTTGTAATGTCCAGTAAAGACATTCTAAAATTAAAAATAGCGCTATCCCATGTCTGTACATTTACATGGGATAACTGTATGGTTGGAGCTGTATATGTGTTATAAAAACCGAACGGAATCTTTTTTTGTGTGCGGCAGTTTTGCAAAAAAAGTTTATGGGATTCAAATCGAATTAATTTATCGAAACCAACGCGAAGATTAAAAAAGGGTTGGAGAAAAGCCTGTGGGAGTCAATGTGAATCCGACGAACGTCGGCGTTTACATTGTGGAGCGCGTCGAAAACGACCCGCTAAGGGATTTCTATTACGTGCGGAGCCATCCCTCACACTTTGCCGTGAAAGCTGCGGGAATGACTCCGGCAACGATAATAGAACAGAATCTGAAGGCGTGCCAAAAGAAGGAGGAACAACCCCTGAAACCTGCCCACTATGTACCCTCCTCCCTCGGGCAACATCTTCAAATTCAGGGGACCTGGGTGTAAAGGGACACTTGCACAGCAAGTGAGTAACTAAAAAATCTTTGAAATGGTTGGCCAATTCAGCTATACCCTCCATACTTAGGTGTAACCCATCGAAAGACAAAAAACGATGAGGGGTCTCAAAAAAAGAACGGTGATTTAAGAATACTACATTTTCGTAAATAAAAGAGAACTCCCTCAGAAAAAAAGTTTAATTCAAAGATTTTTTCGTTAATCCATCGTATGTAGCCTGGTCCACGGGGCCTAAAATTATCCTCCAACCGGGGGGGAACGCTAGAGATAATTATAGTCACGTCCGGTCGTTTTTGCCGAATGTATAAAATAAGATATAAATAAAATGGCGCGCTGGAAAGGCGGTAAACGGCAAATATCGTTTGACCCGATTTGTAAAAAAAATGGAATTGACGTGACGGGGGAGACTGTCTACGATAGAAAAAAAATCCGAAATTACACCACCAGATTTCGAAACAACCGTCGGGCCACTACCGTTAAAAATAACAAGAGTGTGCAAATACTTAATGATGGAGGTTCCCACGATGGCAACGGTCTCCAGGCCTAGGAGGGCAGGGGCACGTCCCGAAGCCATGATCAACAAATGTTCCCAGGTTCTGTTCCCAGGTTTTGTTCCCAGGTGCTGTTCTATATATAATATATATATATATGCAGGGTGTTTCTGAAAAGGCAGGCCAAATCGCTCCTACGAAAACTAGAGTGCCTTCATGTGCGCTTCGCTTAGAGTGATGCCAACTGCCTGTTTCCCTTTCCCACACCCTCTTCCACCGCCATTTTGTTTCTCTCATTGTTTCCCCGTGCGCCGGAAAGTGGCCTTTGTGTCCATCGGTAATCTCATCCGAGGGGGAAAATGCTAATCCTCCCTCCGTGGGTTCCACGACGCTGCTCCGAACTTCTGAGATAAGGTGCTTGTTTCCGGGAGGGTTATAAGCCGCACGGATTATCGCCGAGGAACAAAATGGCTGCTGGTTTGTCGGCGAGTGGTATTACAAAGGGTGGCATAACCCTAGCAAAGCGCACATGAAGGCTCCCTAACGAAAACTAAGCATTGCACAGAAAAAAGGTTGATGCCGTGTTGGTGTCGGCAGCATCCCCCCTGGGCCGACCCTCGCGGAAGGGCCGAGCGTGGATTAGGGCCGAGCGAGCCGGAACTGCCGAGTGCGGGGGCTAGGCCGACGACTGCGAAAGGGCCGGGAGGGGTGTCGAGGCCGAAAGAGGGGGGAAGGCCGGGCACGGCGGCAAGGCTTAGGGAAGCGTAAGGGCCGATAACGGGGGTGGGGATTAGAGCGATCAGTGCACGCGTGGCTCCTTCGTCGACGCGGGAATTCGTTGGAAAGAAAACCGATAGATGGCGCGCCCTGTTTTCGCTCTTTTCTGTTTGGAGACCTGTTTGGTTTGACGAGTCTGGCGTGGAGCACGGTGGAAAAATGTGTTTCTTCCACCGTGGCCTAAAAACCCTTCTTTTTTTAACACACATTTTGAGCGAGCGATTGTAACGACAGAGTGAAGTCTGGAAAAAGCGAAACAACGTAATGCCGCTGCATGAGCTCTCGTGCAGCCAGATCCTCTTGCAGTGCTATGAACTCGTGCTCTAGCTTTCGCTATAATACAGGGGGCTCCTAAATAGACCGATCTCACCAGCCAGTTTGACCACGCTGCCGCAATGCATCGAGGGAACTTTAGTCTTTCCGCATGTGCGACAACTGCGCTGGAGCTCTGCGCGTGTGGAGCACGAGCCCTTTCGTGCACTGCCGTTTGCTTTATGTGAACTGAAGTTATGGCGGCGTCACGGATGCGCCAAACACTTAGTGAGATCGCCCAATAGGGCGCGGGCACAAGCCCTGTTTGAATAGAAGCCTCTTGGCTCCCCTCTAGGTTAACTGGCGCAGTGTCTTCACGCAGCAAGGTCAGGAGCTTCGTTTCGTCGCGTACTACTACTTCCGACTTTATAAGCCCTCACAGTGGAAGGCAAGAGGCAGAACCTCAGTTTTTTCTGCGCCCCTGCCAACAGAAGAAAAATAAACTTACCATGATCCCACGGATAAATTCGGAGTACACTTGATGTGTGGTGTCTGAGGTGGCCAAAAAAAAAGTGCAAAATACTCCTACGAGGGCAGCTAAGCCTATCGCACATATTACAGATTCTGTGCACTCCGAATTGTGTGTGCGATCGATCTAGGTAATTTGCAAAGAAAAAGTCTTCTAAGCAAACGTTTGGATACAAAACAAATGAGGAGATCTACTGAATGGGATTTGCTCCTTTTTGATCCAGGGGCCCGACATGGAATTCTAAATTGACACCCGGCTCACACCGCTTACACCTTATACAAAAGACAGTCTGACGGACACGATCGAGTCACCGCGAGATCCGTGTTTCGAATGCCGCGTGCCATGTCTCTTCTTCAACTCATTGCCCTGCAGCATTCGAAGAATGGCCCTCGCGGTGACTCGCGTTCGAATCTGTCCGCAGACCGTCCTTCGTAGGATTTATGAGCAGTGTGACCATGGCTTAACGTTCAGGTATCAATTTTATCATGAAAATCACGAAAGATTACGTAGACGGGAGTGGTATGTCATAAAGCAAAAGCGACGGGATTGCCATGGTGGGGAAGAACAATCAGAGATGCTTAAAAGAGATGTAAAAAAAATTGCAAAGCGAGTAAAAAAAAAAGAATTAAGATTAATTAACCGCGTCTCTATGAGAAAGCAAATGACGTCGCACTGAGTTTCTATTTGTGCACGAGCTCACTAGGTAACCGGACAAAAGCTCACCGGACAAAAGCTCACCGACAAAAGCTTACCTAATTTTTTTGGCTACCAGGGCGAAGACAGGCTGGGATAAGGTGCGGACACGATGGACATTGCACCATTTTTAGGATAACTGGTACCCCTTACCATACAAAGGTGTCGACAGATAAGCCATAACAGGCAAAGCGACGATTTGGAACCAAAATTTAGGTCACCGATATTGAGTGGAGCTGATAACATAAAGCTTGCTTAACTTAAGGTATGCCGGAGGGGTAGCGGACATTTCATCGAACGCCGTTTCATCGAATGAATCGACATTTCATCGAACGCCATTTCATCGAACGCCGTTTCATCGAATCGCTAAGGGCCGTTTCATCGAATTTCTCTGTATCGAGTTTTGTGGCATAACAGTGCTTTATAGATGTTTTACATTACATTTGTTAAGACTAAGGTAGTCACTTGTGAAACTGTCTTTAGGGTGAAGCCAAATTACTAGAAATAAAAACCATTGATATAAAAACAAATGGGTATGCGACTTACTGAAAAGTTTTACTCATGTACCTCTCAGAAAACATGACACTGGAGGTAAAGGACCGACACTTAAAACACTTTTGAATGTCTTTGTCGTTTGTTTTACCGGCTGTCCGGGGGTTTCGGTAATGTAATGTAAAATATAATGATACTCTTATCAGCTTTATGCTCAGATTGAACGTTTCTGCTTTTTTGTTTAGTTTTCAAACTCTACAGAGTCAAAAGCTGCACAAAGTGACAGTCAACATGGTTTCGGGCTACACCTGGACTGGAACCACCTCCCCTTCACTGTCAACTTTATTACCGACTCTTTTGCCTATGAATCATCTTCAGGACGCTTTCTTAGGACGGCCCACCCGCACCTGACAATAGTAAAGCCCTGGGTGTACTCTGTCACCCAAGAAGACATAACCCTTTCGGATCCTCACATAACCCAAGGTTACAGGTCAAACAATAAAACAACAATAAAACACTACCCGCTTCCCAGAAAGAACATCGTGCTTTCTGTTTTTTGTTTTTGTTTTTTTTTTTGTCTCATTTTTAATTGTTCCATGTGACATGGAGAGGGGTCATTGTTTCATGGAGGCTTTCTTCTCGAAGCAGGACATGTTCACAATGGAACTTATCTCGTCACTGCATACTGTGATTTAAAAAAAAGGAGAATTAGATGACGTTGTGTATAAAAATCAAAATAAATTGCAAAAATATTGCAGGCTGTAACAGCGTTCGATGAAAAGGCGTTCGATGAAACGGCTTCGATGAAGCGGCGTTCGATGAAACGGCGTTCGATGAAACGGTGTTCGATGAAACGGCTTCGATGAAACGGAGTTCGATGAAAAGGCGTTCGACGAAATGTCCGGACCCAATGCCGGAGCACCCTTGCGCCACGCTAAGGGACTTCGTGGATCGAAGTTTTGAACCCGCTTTTTCAATGTTCTTATGTCACGCTAAACGCGTACATAAAAATTATGCAGAATCTACTCATCGACATTGCAAAAACACAGTGGCATATAATGGTCAGTGTTAGTCTGGAAATACCTTTAGCTTATTACTGGAAGCATGCTTAAATAGGCCGGTTCAGGCGTGTTAGCTTTGCCTCGAGAAGTTGAAGTTGCTCGAGCGCTTGTAAACTTTGTTTAATTTTGTCAACGCGCGATTCAGGTGAATTTCTGCAAAGTAAAAAAGAAAATAGCGTGGTACAGAAATTATATATGTTTTGCTGTTTCTTTGTGCATATTAAGGCGTCGCAACCAAAATGGGTTCATCGGGACCGCCAACTAGGGCCGCCGTTATGTCCACGGGTCTATGCCTCGCCATTCCGTCGTGGCCAAATGCATGGGAATTTCGCTCTAGATTATTATGTTGACTCTATAATCCCGACAGACAAGCTTCGTACCCCAACTGCGGGTTTATGGACAACACTTCGTGTCAGATGAGGAACCTCTTTGCGATTGACTAGAAAAAAATATATTCTGAAATGTGACTATAAAAAGACGGCTCTCTGACTACGGCACTACCGCTGCCACACTAAGACGCAGAATGCCTCCAACATGGCATCAAGGCACTGATAGCAGACAAGGAGGTTATAATGGGCAGGAGGTGGCGTCCCTATCCCCAATGCATGGAGCGAAGTGTAACGGAAGTAGGCGTGGGCATGAGCCGCAACGAGCATTTCTTGACCAATGGGACCAATCGGTGCAAAAAACCGCGTTGCCATGACATTTCCGTGGCAACGCGATTGTGTGCACCGAAAGTAATGGAGGCACCCACTGTTATTTGAAACAGCGCTTAACGGGAGACTTTTAAACCGGTATGGTCAGAATCGAATGAGATTATTATAAACGAACGCCTGGTTGCCCAGCAGAAAGTAAGTGACTAGAATTGAGACGCTCTTGGCTGTGCGCAACGCATTTTTTAATAAACAGCAGCAGCAGATCGCACGAGCGCGCATGCAAGCCAGGAGCGCACAGAACAACGGGCTCGCGCTTCCAGTTCTGACTTCGCTCGCACATAATGTGGAACTAAGTATAAACACTCACGCTGCAAAGCCTTTGCACCGTGGACTCCCACGGCGGACGCCGACCGCATCGAAAGCTAGCCTCGTGAAGCACACGCCGGAGCGGATTAGAAAGCAGACAAACCGCCCGTGCGCTACCCCACGGCCTCGGAACGGGTGCGCAAGGCAGTCTGGGATTAAACGCCTCTTCCGGCTTCACTCAGGCTGACGTCATGCCGGGTCCTGTCTGTTTAAACGTCCTTGGCTAGCAGACGACAATGTTGATTTCGATCGTTTCGATTTCGAGTCTAACCGGAAGTGACGTCAGGTGCAAACTCTAATGGCGAGTTCGTTTCACACGCACTGGCACCGTTCGAGTTCTCTCCCAAAATCCCCAGAATGGGTCGCACTCGCAGAGTGTTGCACGGAGAACTGGACTCAAACGAACACGCCAAATGCACCGAGTGCAGAAGACTGATGATGCCGCCATCTATGTTGTAGAAAGAGTACCGACCTCAAACCGAAACTAGCGCCTTTCTGTTCGGAGTGATGGGTGGGAATGCGAGAGTGTAGTCACTACCAACGTTTATCTGTACAAACGTTGAACGCTGCAACCCGTTGTTCACAGTTGCGATGACTTCAAACAACTCGGCTGTCGTAGAGATATATATAGTTACAGACGGCGTAAATTTCCGCATCCAGCTGTCTACAAAGCAGTTGCTTGCGTTTACAGTGAAGAAAACTGATGAGGCTGTCCGAGCAGAAGCTTGATCCGTTCGAGCATGGTATTATGCGTGAACCACTGAAAGGGTATGGCTTAAAACTAGTCTGTTGGAATATCCAGCAAAGCTTTTCGTGGGACTTTCGATTTCGATCGTCATTACAGGAGGATCAGATATTAGCCTTGGTGAGGACGTCGAGAATGAGAGCTTTCTCGAACAAAATACAACGGGGCAAGTTAGCTGACGTAGGTAAGTGTTAAACATGATGATGTTGCCCAAGCCTCGAGTAAAGTCACTATGTTTAGCCTTCTCGTATGCTTATTGGGCAGACAGAGGTATCTGTTGGGGGAGTTTTGTCGACAAATGTTAAATTTTTCATCCGCACACGGATGGGGATAAACATCTCGGGGGCCGCTGATGCGTTTGTTCTGAGCATTTCTCGACACACTGGTATATTTCAGCGTCTGTACGGTAACAGAGCGACTTAAAACCTGCAAATAAAGCACGGGTTGTTAATTGCTTCTTTATGAAATAGCAGACGCTCACAATTCAAGCTCGCGTTTGATTATGTTGCACGCGGGACGCGATTTCTATCAGAAAATCTACTTTTTTTTCTTTTCGGTTCCGCGACACATCGTAGCAGACGAACCCTCGTCGTCTGCTCCCGCTCCTCGCCGGCCTTGCCGGAGCGAGGCATGGCGGGATTGCACTTTGGCGTACGCCCGATTTTTTCGGTGCAGCGAGTACATGCAAGCGTAGGGTTGCCGCCGCTGAAACGAACTCGGAGAGTGCAACCACTCGTGGAGTGCCTGCCGAAACGAACTCGCTTTACGCCGCGAGTGAACACGCCGTGGACACGAGTGTTGTGAAACGAACTCGCTATTATACTTAAAGACGCAAAGAAAATGAGCACAAAGAAGTAGGCGTGCACACTCGGAGCGCTAGAAGCAACTAAATTTTATTTTGAAAAAAAAACAAAAAAAACTAACCTATATACACACTTTATTATACCTCACCCCAAATGAACCTGAATTCCTTATTTGATGAAACGAATGACGACGCACTGATGCAACCGTCATACTCATTTACACTGATTTTGAACGCCTCAAAACTTTCTCCTCTGTTTTGGGTTCCTACTTCCCCGGAATCTGTGTTTTATCCAACAAAGGATCACACGAACACTTATTACAGTGGACTTCGAAGTTCCACGAAGGAGACCGCTTTGCAGAATGTTGATGATTTATGTACGATCGGGTGGTGCATGAAAGCACCCGATGACAAAAGCTCCGTGTGAAATGACCACGACTGACACATTGCCCTTTTGCCCCGCCTTAAAATGGCCAGTTTCATCAGGAGCCAATGACGCGAATCCCCAGATCAGGTGGCCGGGTCGTCACCGTGACGGCGGAGCATTTTGCTTTTAATTAAAGGGCCTCTGACACGCCAAAAAATATCAAAGTGCCCGCCAGTACCCTGTGACGTAACAGTGTACCGCAAGGTGTCGGAGCGGTCAGAAGGGAAGCATTGACTTACGTCTCTAAATTGTGTTCGCCGGAAGTCACGTGAGTGTCGCTTCTCGTGCTCCCCACGACCGTGTCTAAGATTTTTTTTTTTTTTTTGTCTTCTCCACGAGCGATTGTAGAAAACGAAGTTTCAGTTCCACTAGCTTTTTATCAGTGCACCGTTTGTTAGTTTGCGCGCTGTAAAAGTTGAGGACGAAGAGTCAGTAGATTGACGTGATGGAGGTCAATGATGAAAGCGTTGCGAGTACAAGCCAGTGCAGGAGTGCATGCCATCAGTCCGATCGTACAGAGCCATACTGGGGACAAAACAAGCTATCAAGTTTTGAAAATAAAAATTAGAACGCTCGCAGAGATTAGGAGGTGTAGCATACGACACGCCCGATCGCATTGCTGAAGGTTCAAACACCGAGGTCGTCGAATCATCGGATACTCTCCAGGCTGAAAATGTTTACCGTCTAGAGAATACGAGCTGGTGAGTGTACCAAGTACAAGTAAACGTCGAGTATGAAGTACGTGTTTTGTCTAGAACATGAGCAGAACTTGTTTACTGGGCTCACTGACTCCTCTTCTTCTACCGTTACAGGCTCATTAAACGGTGAAAAGCAAATAAAGAAACCTTGTATGCTTGAATTTCTCGCGCAGGTGCGGAGAATAACAAAAATATAAAAACGATATTACGCGCGGACACGGTAAGCACGAGGAGTGAGACAGCTCACGTGACTTTCAGTGATGCCTCCCTTTAGAGTGCCTTCATACACACGCGCGTTTTTGCTTGAGTGGTGACATCTCAGCCATTTTTCCGCCCAATCGTTTTTTATGCGTCTTGAAGCGTGCGCAATCTGGTGTCACTCAGCTCGAGCGCGTAGCTTTGGCTAATGCATAGATGCCATTTTACCGCCCAAGTCACGCGCCGAGTGAGCGAGAGCGTCACGCGCTGTCACATTCAGGGCAACAATGGATGTCTTCACCCTTAGACAGACAGACATGTAGGCACCCTACCTCCCTTTAAAGCCCCTCGATATGTTTCTGTTTGTCTTGCAAGTAGCGTCAAACGCGCGAGTGCACGAGGCCCATGTCTCGAGCGGCCCTTGGAAGCAAATGGCGGCGCAGCACTGAAATGAGCGGCCCTAGGAAGCGAATGGCGGCGGAGCACCCGCTCGTGGCACGTGTCTCGCGCATTTCCACAACAATGGTTGGCGGTACTTGTAAAAAACGCCTTTATCAAGGGACTTTACCTCCCTTCTGACCGCCCCGACCTCTTGCGGTACACTGTTACGTCACAGTGCACTGGCGGGAACTTTGAATTGGCTTCGTATTTCTATTTTTTATAAAGAATCTACGCAACTCTAAAGTGAAACAATTCTTTGGTGATATCCTGATACAACATTTTAACGCCTAGCATGAAACAAAAAAATGGGGGGGGGGGGGGGGGGGGGGGCGTGTCAGAGGCCCTTTAAGCGGCAATAAGTGGGCACGCGAGCGTGTGTAACGTAATCATGCCGTCATTGGAACAATGCTGGTTGAAGCTTCCACAGGGATTCTGCACGTGGGGCTATCATGCTACATACTTACGAACGCCCATCTGTCGTTGATATTTTAGACTACCGATGTAGCGCATCCCACATGTTTGTGTGAATGTTTTTTTTTTTTTTTTTTTTTTTTGTGCGCATGCTCTCCTGTTTTGTTTATTTTGAAGCATAAACTAGTTAGCTTCAATGGTGTTCTGAGGGAACGCCAACAAGGCCGACAAGTTTTCTTGAAATTTATATCGACCCTTTTCTTGTTCGTTGGTAGCCATTTTATTTTTTATTGTCGCTTTTTTAATTTTGACAGTAGGCTTCAAGTTGAGTTTCGAGCTTCGTGTCTCTCAGTCGCTCTTTGTCCTTTTGCTTTAGAGTTTTTTGTTTTTGTTTTTGTTTTTCTTATATAAGCAAACTTTACCACATTCGTTTTGGGACAACCGGATGAGAGCCTTTTCTACTGGGAGCATAAAAGGCTCTGAACCGGATCGCGAATTTGAGCAGAGACAGACGAAAGTATTTGAGAAAGGGGAGAGCACAGGGGAGGGGCGAGCCTGACCGCCTCGGAACGGATTGCTTACCAAGGTCGCCCGGCTAAACTCATGGCGCACCCTCTCTTTCCCTCAGGAAGGCGAGAGACGTGATGGGAGAACAGTTACCCTCCCGTTTTCCCCACACAAATCTCCTTTGTGGGCGAAGAGGACTCGGCGTCCTTGAGCGACAAGGAATCCGTTCATTCCTAAGCTGACAGTACAGTGGGAGCTACGCGCCGGCCGGATCAGTCATCACCTACCCCGCTCTCTGCGTGTGGTTACGGGAAGGAGCGTGATCACGTGATTAAAGTTAGACGTGCGATTGGTTTACCGAGCACCTTAGCTTCCTCCACACTCTCAGCTCAGGGGTGGCGGAGTCCAGCCAGCGAAACACACACAGAAAGTGAGGTCGCGTTGACCAAGGCCACACGATAAGGTAGGGGTCGACTGGAGGACGGTGGGGACTGTTCGACTGTTTCGGGGAACTTTTGGCAAAATTCGACAAAGTTCGCCATCGTGAACAGTGTTGCGCAACCGGGAACTACAAACGGGCAGAAACAGCTCTTTTCTCCAAGAGAAAAGAATTTCAAGATCAACATGCGCATATCAGCACATCGTAATGCCAGTCTTTAAGTTGTTTTAGTGCATTTTATTGCTTAGCGGACTATTTTTATCGTTCGAAGGTCCTCGACATCTTCACCATCCACGCTACCTCTACTGGAAACGGCAAAAACGGTGGTTTTAGAGCTCCGATCACCAGCAGCGCATTCCGTCTTAATGCCAAGTGCGATCTTGAACATGCGGATTGTCAAAACTTGTGCCACTAAATAAGCTACGCTTCAGAGTAACGACACTTGGCCGTGTTGTGGCTTAAAATCATGGTTGGCAGTTATGTGAAGCTTTATCTGAAATCACAGAAAACGCTTTTTTGTCCTCCACAAATGTTTAAACAGTTCGCGACAAAGCAAAGCTATATTACATGAGCTTCCTTACACCGAATCTAATGTTGAGGAAGTCGCACTTTTGAATCATGACGATCGGCAGCTACGTCTGCTCTGCACAAGCACCAAAAATGGCGGCGCCCACAACAATGTCAGCGAACGGAGTGTAGATACTCTAGACGCAGCTCATTTAGTGGCTCTAGTCAAAACCAGAGCCGTATATGTAGAGAGTTTGGCCATTCGTTGGGAAGTATAGGAGACAAATGAAGCGGCGCCATTGGCCGAAAGCGGGCTGGGCGTGTTCCGGGGCGTCTTCAGAAATTCGAATGTGACCAACCAGAAGCCGGAAATAATACCCTGGCGGTGGTCGCGAAAAACAAACCTGATAACTGCATTAGAGTAACTCTCGATGGCTGAAAATATGGTACACGTGATATTTCAATCACACTCATCTAAAATGATGGTGGAAGAGTGCGACTAGCGGAAAGATCGACATAATCCTTACGCCAAACGCCGAGCGCCGGGAATCTGCCGTCAGAGCGGTCACACTCTGTACGCGCAAAACAGAGTTGAGCGGCGCATTCGTTTCTTACATCTTTCTGCATGATTATGATGAAACAAGACGTGACCCTATTTTCAACCACAAAGAGTTACTACACTTCACTCTTACGCACTTATTAAGACCATATACGAACAGAGACCTTCGATGATCGATCGGCTCAGAACTGTTTCTCGCTACCACCGCTAGGGGATTTTTCTCGGCTTCTGGTTGGTCAAGAGAGCATGCCAAGCCCTCTTTCCGAGTCAGCCGCACGCCCTGGCTCTGCCCGCGCCTCCCATTGACCGAACTCTCTACATATACGGCTCTGGTCAAAACCATGGATATACTCTCGGCAGCCCCTACACACCTGTGACCTTCCTTTGTTGTGTCAATTCATGTCACTACTAGCTTCGGCGGACCGAAGACGCGACGGACCGCCCTTTCTTCCATGTGAGTGACAAAGAGATGACCTCTTGACCATCGGGGACATATGTTCTTGCTACGCAATGTACGCTCTGTCATGATCCGATGAGTTTGGACTGCGTCGAACTCTGTGACAGGAATCTCCGACGAGTCCAGCCTGCCCAGCCTGTAACCCACAGAGATCGGCCCGACAGGCCTTGTACAGCGCTAATTGTAAGTTTTTTTTCTTTTTTTTTTATTCTAATAGACTATTAGAGACGTTCTGATTGGTTATTTTTTATGTTCGAAGTTATTTTTATTTCATTTTTCCTGTTAAAATATGGGTATCTTCGTGTCGCAAGATGTATGTCTAAAGCTGAATACCACAGAAGCTTTGGTTAACCCTTATTTGCCCAGATTCGGTTTGTTGGCTGGAAGTGGAGTTTAATTTATGTCAACGCGCTATGTGAGTGTATTTGCCTGTAATTTTCTTTACTCGTCAAGCTTTTTTTACGTGCGTGATTTATTTTAAATTCTTGATTGATTCAAGCTTTATGTTCTGTTCAACTGTAATGTTCCTCTCGTATAACAGGCTACTTATTGAACTGTTAATTTCGTAGTACATTTGACACTGGTGAGCTGAAAAAGGCCAGCGATTTGATTTATAACTTGTAAATATTATGGAGAAAATATTAGTACATTTGTAACTACATATTTCTGTGCCGCAAATGCCGTAAATGTAAAGAATTTTTTTTTCCAAATCAACGTAGAGATATAGGTGTTAACTTAAATGGTGAGATTGTAATTAGCAGGTCTTAAGGCTAGATGAAGGGTTGAGGAACCCTGTGATGTTGCAAGAATAGGGCTAAGCAATTTATGGATTAACCTTTCTACTATTTGATTAATTTCTTTAATCACTATCAATATTTAATACTAGATCGGTTGAGCTCTGAGTTAGGACAAGTCGGGCGAACAAAACAACAGTTAACGCCTATGCCGGCTTGCTGGAAACAGCGTCTCAGCTGAGACTACGGAAAGCACTGTCGAAGCCAGCGCAGAAGCTGAGCGCGACTCATACCTCGTCTCAAGACGCTCGCGCGCCCCACCCTTTGCAGTGCTTTTTTTCACCCATTGTCGGCTGGGGCGCTGATTGCCGCATGCTGGCCCGGGTGTCTTACTTGCTCATCTATTTGTTATATAAGGCAGTACTGCTATCTCCTAGAATACTCAAGTTTATTGTATACAAAATAACGAAAAATATTCGCTGGAGAAGAAAGTTTTCATTATAGAAAAGTAAACATTAAAAGAGTCGGTAGGCCTTTCTGAGATTTTATGTTAGAGAGCGACTGAATCGATTAATCGAACAGTTGATTAAAGGGTGACGAATAATAAAGCTATATTTTATTTCGATATTCATAATTGACAAGGGTAAGAGAGAACTGACAGTGACTGAAGATGAAAGGTAAATGAATATTTAAAATTACAGTAGTATGAGGTGGCCTAGTGGGAACTGGCACCTGAATCGAGGTCCTCGCTTCTGTTTCTTTCAGAACTTTGTGCCCAGAACTCTGCGTGCGATCCCACCACGTTCTTGCCCGGTTCAAAGCTTGCAGGGGTGAATCCTGGCACTCATTTTTGCTTTAATTTTCCTTTAATTGTAATACTTAATAGAATGAATTGACGGTACACTTTGAATTGCATGCTTCTATATTTACCTGGATGCGATAAAAAAAAATTCCACAGTGAATGTGGCTTCTTTACTGCAGCTTTTTTTTTTTTCAGATGTATATGTAGTGTTCAACTGATCACTATAAATACATCTGAAAAGAAAGCTGCATGTCCGCTAATATGGCTGCCTAAAATAGTACAACCCGCGCTTGAAATCGGATGCCAAAATTTAAATAGCCAGGGCATAAGGTTGGTTGCTAGTATTGGATAAGCCAGTGACTAAACTTTGATGCCAATATTGGTTGTAGGATTCACAATCAATAGTGGTTCAATGATGGCTTAGCTGTTGGTGAAATTGTGGCCCAGTGTTGGGCTTAAATTTTGGTTAAAAGGCGGTCCAACGATGGCATAAATGATGGTCCAATATTAGCCTAAATATTGGTTGAATCGTGGTCCTACATTGGCATTAGTTAAGGGTCCAACGTTGGATCGGGTAGCGGTTTCGAGAAAATCAACATTAGGCCAACATTGGAGCCAATATTTGCCAGTTGCGGGCCTATTTGGTCAAGCAATGGTGTGCTGTTTGGAAGTTGGGGCGCAGTAATCGTCTAAAACATAACGCACTATGTTTTTTTTGTTGTTTTTTTTGTTTTTTTTTATTTGCGGAAGTGATGTGTTTTGTCGTCTGCTCTCAAGCGCGTTCTCGCTGGGTTGAATCATCGGTCTTCCTCGCGCAGATTCCGTCTGCGACGCAGGTGACTTCTACAGTCATTATATAGAGCTGCGACTCTAGTGTGTAGTTACTTCCAAGCATGCTTTGCGATCCGTGATCCTTCAGTTTTAGCAGACCGTTTTTGCACCTTCGATACGATACTTCAGCGGTGCGATCGGCCATGGAGTAGTTATGCCTGGGCGCGTAACGGGCCGACTGGAACCACGGCTGCTGTTCTCGCACCGATTACAAAATTTTGATTCCGGCGTCGTAGCGGGACTCAACAGGTTTTAATCACGACTGAAAGTAAACATCTTGCTGTACTTTAGCTGCGGCAAGTATATTTGAGATTGCTAAAATTATTAATAAAAAGAAATGAAAAAAAAAACAGGAGATGTGCATTCTCGTTTTTTCTATTTATATTCCTAAAAAGTTGACGCAAAATCCCTCATGCATCCATGGCCTAGCGGATAAGAGGTCTGCTACTTTGGCCTACCTAGCGAGTGGATTCTCAATTAAAAATATTAAGGAAACCAGCCCGTCCTGGGTTTCGAAACCCAGGACGGGTTGGTTTCCCTCATATTTTTTCCTTATGAAAGTTTTGCTAATAAACTGTGCGTTAAAAAAAAAAAGAAAAAAAAAAAAGAAGACAGGTTTCCAGACTAAACTTGTCAGACCAAACAGAGGCCGGATTCTCAAAGCGAACTTACGACGAAAAAAATGCGTACGACAAATTTGAGAGAAAATCCGTATTCTCGAAACGAAATTGTCGTAACTTTTGCGCAGGTTACGACAAAATCCTACGACAGCTCCGAAGCTGTCTTACGCACTTTCTACGATCAAATTAACATGGCCGACAACGTCGATCAGTTGCTCGGTCGCGACGACCCAACGGACATTTATTTTTCTACCTGCTCTTCTTGCGCGTCCCGACTTCAAGCAGCAAGAAAAAAATGAAGTACTTGAAACCGACCACGACGAACATGAACGCTGGATCCACAGACACCCGGAAGAGGCAACAAAGGCGACGATCCCACCGACCAAGCGAGCTCGGCAGAATATATGCTAGCAGGCACTCCGACCCGTTCCGGCGCAGCATTGCTCAGACGGTCCTTGGCCAAGACCGTCTGCCCACGACCGGCTGGCTTGCTGAATGGAATATGCCCGCGCGACCCTTGTGGACCCTCCACGTATGAATAGTTTGATAGCTGAACTAAATTTCAGAGGTCAACCGATTCCCCTTATCATCTCGATCACCTTGTTTTCCGAGGCAGCGGTGACGAACGCTGTCGTCGAAAAGGGACTCCTCGATTCTATCTCCTTCTTTTGTGTGATATAGAGCTCAAATAAACTCCGTATGGATTACCTTCGCAACACGGTATGTACACTTTGTTATTAGTATGCCATTTTTAACTGTCGAGCTGTATCAGTTTGTGGGAGCTACGTGATGCCGGTCCAACCTTTCTTTTCCGAGTGTCACGTCAGTCTCGAGTTGCAATCGTAGAATATCGGTCCCGAAGCGCTTACCGAAACGCAGTCTGAATCCAGCACTTCGATCAAACGCACGCGTCCGCTCCGAGTGTGAACAGGTATTTGCGTGACTCTTGCTGACACTCTCGTAGTTCAAACGTATCTTTTTTAACGTCGGCTCACTCCTGCATTTCTGAGGCCGCGAGAAACGCCGCGGCGGTTTGTTTCCTTCTACGTCGCTTTGCAAACGACTGGCACGGGGCTTTTACCAACGATGGCAGTTGTGTTGACTTCGTAGCGATCGAGTTTGTAGCAGTCAACGAAGCGTTTAAATCGTGTTAGCGTCGATATACCACTGCACGGACACGAACCCCAGACAATGGTGGTGGAAAGGTCGCCCGTGTTTATGAGAATCAGCTTGAACACTTCACATTTACACACAGACAGGACAGGACATACACAGAGCTGTCTATCAACGAGTGGTTAGCCTGTGTTTGTTATTAAAAATCCACGTGCTCCGAACTATGCCTAGCTCTCTAATTGGTTGTCCGTATTGCCGAAGACGCCGTTGCCATAGCAACAGCACCGGAAGTCATCGTTTCTCCGTAAGAGGTCGTAACTTTCCTCCTCTCACTTAAGAACGCGTTTGTGAATACCGTTCTCGCCTCATCTTACGATGATCGTAACTTTACGAACTTCGTAGCTAAGTTGTCGTAGGTAAGAGGTTTTTTTATGAATCTGGCCTCAGGTCTCCAAACAGAAAGGAGCGAAAACAGGGCGCGCCATCTATCGGTCTTCTTTCCAACGAATTCCCGCGACGCCGGAGTACCCACGCGTGTGCTGATCGCTCTAATCCCCACACCCGTTCTCGGCCCTTTCGCCTCCCTTAGCCTTGCCGCCGTGCCCGGCCTTCCCCCCTCTTTCAGCCTTGACACCCCTCCCGGCCCTTTCGCAGTCGTCGGCCTAGCCCCCGCACTCGGCAGTTCCGGTTCGCTCGGCCCTAATCCACGCTTGGCCCTTCCGCGAGGGCCGGCCGAACTGGTAGTGACCCGTTGGTGTCTGCCCAAGAGCCTATTTTAAAAAAATAGTAATGTTTAGAAAAATAGCTTTTTTTTTTTTAGAAAGTAACTCTTTATTCGTTCATTTTAGAGAAACTTACTGGGCATCATCAATAACAACGATGTCAACCCTTTTTAAACAAGTCTAAAGCATGCCGAGCATTTTACCATGTTTTGGAAAACCCTTCAATTCTGACGCGTACTCTGGTTTCGGATTTTTATCCAAGCGCATCTTGGCGGCAGCTGTCCTGCCCTCCGACGGCTGAAGCGCGGAATCATGGCCAGTCCAGAAGTCAAAGCTCAATCTTGCAATGTCATGTTCTTTCGCTCTTTCAAAGAGCCTGGCACGCGCGCGCGCTACCCTTCTCTGTTTTTAACGAGAGAGGGAAGGGAGGCGGGCAGGCGGGCAGGCGAGACTGACGAGTTGTCTGGACTTGGTTCCACGCTTTGACCATTGGAGGGCAGGACAGCTGCCACCAAGATGCGCTTGGATAAGAATCCGAAACCAGAGTACGCGTCAGAATTGAAGGCTTTTTCAAAACACGGTAAAATGCTCGGCATGCTTTAGACTTGTCTAAGAGGGGTTGATATAGGGGTTATTGATGATGCCTAGTAAGTACCTTATTGAAACTATGGCGTTAAAATGAAGAAGTAAAATGGTATTTTCTACAAAACAAAATGAAAAATGTTTTTTTCCAAGCGTTATTAATTTTTCTATATAGGCTCTTTGGCAGACACCAACACGGCATCAACCTTTTTTTCTGCGCGATGCTTAGTTTTCGCAGGATCGATTTGGCCTGCGTTCTCTGAAACACCCTGTACATACACCACGCCGACACTGCGGCGTACGTTGCTGCTGTTTCGACGCATTCCTTCTTTTTCGTCGATTAAACTTTGATTGTCAGTTCACGCTCGTCGAGCCTTTTCCATTGTCGACATTTCTGGTGGAGGTGTGGGGTAAAGGGGAAAGCGTTCCTTCTCGGTCATGCACGCTGCAAAATAACGTAGCCGATGTTATTATCCAACTCCTTCGCTATTTGTGGTCATACTTAAAACTGAAGGTTCGGTTGGGTTTTTAGTTCATGAGCATTAGAACTCTCGTTTTCACGAAAACCGGCCAATGCCAGCCCGTGTGTCCGTTTGTCAGCGCCATGCATGACGTCGCGAGGAGAGTGGCGTGGTGAGAAGGTATCGTCATAGAGTAATTTACACAAGGTAAAGAGCGGACACTGCCATAGGCCCCAGCGGCCCAGATAGACCAGTGACAGCTAGCGCTCCTAGCGGGCGGCATTAAAGGGGTACGGGAACAAAAATTTAAATATTCAAATTTCGTTCGGAAATGAGTTAAGCATGACGGATGATAACCGTAAATGATAATCGCACGTTTGTATTTTGAACGACTAGCTATATTTTTCGTTCCGAACGGTGCACTCGAGCAAGCGCTCGAAGAGAAGCGAACGGAGAGAGCGATGCGTCATGGGATATCCGGCGCAAACAAAAACAGAACGAAAATATTCCCCGCATTCATTACGTAGTAAGGCAGGCGTGGTTATGAGCTTTGCCCTTGGTGGCGTTGTCAGCGTTGTGGTGGTGTGACTGGTGTCATTGGCGTCAGCGCGTTACAACCGAGCCGTTCGAAGTACCCGTGGGGTGACGAGCGTGTGGCTGGTCCAAGGAGCACGTAGCTGCCACAACACTGTCAGCTTAGGGCTGAACGGGGTGGGGAAAGCAACTTTTTTTCGAGTTTTGAGCGACGGGCTAATCTTCTAGGGGGAGAATGGCTGTTTCCGGTTGCACGAACGAGGGTCCGAGAAAGGGGGTAGTCCTCCCTTTCCGTCTTCTTGGACCGTTTGGTACAATACGCGATCTGTGAGTTGAGCTAGGAGGAAAACTAAGAGGGAAAATGTTGAAATACCAAAGGGCGGCGCTGCTCCGAAAGGAATCTGCTACGTCACGACTACGGAGCAAGTTCCCCAACGTTGCTAGATTACCTCCCAAACAGGCTCCGCATGCATCCACCAGGTGCACATTGAAAGATCCTTTATTTAGCTTTAATATGAGTTTTCTTGTGCCTTTCAACGAAGACTGGTGTTTTTCAGGTTAGGGTGCAATATGTAACACATTCAAGCTAGAAAATGAGCGCTGGAATTTCGTTTCCCTGCCCCTTTAAACACAATCTAGTTCCAATTCCGGTCAAGTTAGTTTCGGTTTCGGTGTTTCTGTTCCGGTTCCCCGATACTCCTCTTCTCTTTCTCCCCATCTTTCCTTCGTGCGTCGCTCCTCGCTACGCTCTCGGGAGCTCTTCGGCTCACGGAGCCGCTGTTTCTTTCTTCCTCTTTTTTTTATGTTGGCGCAGTTTTATTTTAATTTTTACGATATAATCCTTGCAAAATGTGTAAAACAAAATTTCTTCACAAAAGAGATGCGTATATCATGTTTGTTTGTTTTTTCTAATGCAAAACATAGAAGATACACAACGTCCACATTGAATCTGGTGGAGCATTTTGGGGTCAACGACAGTAAGTGGTTCGAAAATATTTTATTGGACCACATTCGTATATACATAATTTACTTAAGGCGCTCTGTATGTTTTATAAGAAACAGATACTAATACTCACAAAAATAAATGAATATAAAGGAGTTCGGCATATCGAACACTTCGTAATAGAGTTTTAGCGGAACCAAGTTAACAAAAATTCTCCACAGGGAACATGCTGAATGGTCCATTCGCTTTCACGCCGACACGGGCTCGGGAAGTAAGTCCAGAAATAAATAAGACATCCCTATCATTACCAGTCATAGAGTATAATAATAGTGTAAAGCACACAGCGAAGGGTACGAATTCCCAATTTCAGGCTATTATAAAACATACGAATTGGCATAGCCTGAAACACATGTGGCGATAGCCACTGAGAAAAGAAGAAGATCGCGTGCAAATAGAAAAGGAGATCAGTTCGATTTTGGAATGCGTCAGACGTAGCCTCTTTTCGTCTGTCTTTCTCTACATTTGGTGACCCGGACGTCCCAGCATGGAACGTCAAGACGTTCCCCGAGCTGATGCTGGGCTTCCTGCAACCTCCGCTGCCAGTGGCGTACCAACTTGCTTTTGAGTGGGGGGGGGGGGGGGGGGGGGGGGGGGGGGGGGCAAACTTATGGGCGTAGCAGACCCTCTCTTCGGGTCCCCCATTTTTACTAGTGATGGACCGAACTTTTGCCGAATCAAAAATTCGGCGGAGCCGAACTCTTGCCGAGCTTTTCTAAAGATTCGGCAAAGATACTGCAAAAAATACACTGTTACCAGACTTAACGCTGATATTTAGTTTTTTAACAATACAACATGTAGTGCCTATTGACACAGTTATTACTAATAATAAGGTGAGATTCTACAAGATAGTTGTGACGGTGTCGCTTTTAGTGTTTCCTGGCGATTTTAGTGCCTGCTTGAAGAATGTGGCATGACAACGAGGTTGGGTAGTAGCCGGCGTAGTCACGAATCGCGCTACGAGACTCAATTTTGAGGCCTCATCGGCGCAAGCCTGCAAATGTGTGTGGTGTAAATCCAAATGCAATAACACAGCATTTTTACTTTCTCCGCGAGTCACCGTTTCGGGCATGAAAACGAATGCGACGGTTGCTGAGCCTTCACCAGAAGTGGTAACAATATTCTAAATATGCATGTTTTTTTTTATTTTGGTCACTTGACGTCAGCTTTGCATGAAAGTGTGCGTCCCATATTCGCAACGTGCCGTTTTTAACCTTTAAAATGCCGGTTTCTGATGTTAGGACACACACGGACGTTTAGAAAGATGGGAAGAGTTAGGAATGTCGAATGTGCAACGTCGAGCGTGTATAGTTCTGTGTTTGGCTTTATGCAGATACATAAAAATCGCGAAATAACGCGAACTAAAAAGCAATATTATTTTGTTTTCGCACAAACTACTTGTGAGCCGAAAACAGGATTGGTATAATAATAGTAATAATAATAATAGTAATAATAACCTTATTTGAACGTACTTGAAGGGGCCCATGTGGTGCTGTGCGGGGCTAGGCAGATAGGTGAAAACCCTTACTCAGATTAACACACACTACAGCGCACTACTGCAAAAGTACACTCATTCCTTACACACGAAAAAGAAAGAAAAAATTCAAACGAACCGCGCTGACTGACAACTCGTTTTGATATACTTTGTCTTCTTCTGTGTCTGGAACTACCGAATTTCTCAAATCACGCGCATCAATTTCCTACGCCTAGAAAATGTCTTTCTTCTGTCAGGTCCAAAGATGGTTTATTGATAAAGTTTTCATAATTGCTGACGGTGTGTTCGGCTTCTATAATTTCTCTCGGCAATTGATTGCTGTGCCTACCGAAAATTGTACAAGATGGCAGGTGAACCTCGCACCCACAGTCACGGCAGCGTATGCCCAGGTGGCCAGAGTTAGCTCTGGCGCTATTATTTTTGTGTTTACGGAGCCTATCATTAAGGCATCGTCCAGTCTGCCCTATGTACATTTTCCCACACACAAAAAAAAAGGAAATGAATACACCACTTCCGCCGCGCACTCAACGAAGCTGTTCTGATGTTTCTTGGTACAAGTTACTGTTCGGTGGGAATATGATGAGTTAACTTGTTTGCACAGGTGGGCAAGCTGATTAGGAGCAGAGAAGACGCCGTCGATGTGTAACTTATTAGCGATTTTTTTGATGCCATGAGAGAACCTGTGTATGTAGGAAAGAACGACTGGTCTCGTGGTTATATCTCTGGCTCTTGGTGTGACAGATGTTCTTTTGTTTTTGGTTTTCAGGATGCTCTCGGCAATCGATGTCAATAAAGGGATGGGAAATCCGGCAGATGTTAATCTTGAAATTTGCGCATCGAAGCTTACTGAAATGAAGTGCTCCCAAGATTTTTGAAGAAAGTTGCTTAGACATAATTATATGATTCCTCTTTTTACCAGCCTAGAATGTGCTGAATTGAAAGGAAGAATCGGTTTTTTGTACCCTTTGGCTCATTTGTCGCTGAAATAGAAAGCTCGCAAGAGTTTTTTTTAAAAGAGTTGTTTAGACATATTTTTACGATTCCTCTTTTTACCAGCTTAGAATGTGCCGAATTGAAAGGAAGAATCGGTTTTTTACCCCTTGGCTCATATGTCACTGAAATGGAGTGCTCGCAAAAAATTTTAAAGAGAGTTGTTTAGACATCTTTTTACGATTCCTCTTTTTACCAACTTAGAATATACTGAATTGAAGGGAAGAATCGGTTTTTTACCCCTTGGCTCATATGTCACTGAAATGGAGTGCTCGCAAGATTTTTGAAGAGAGCTGTTTAGACATAATTTACTGAAATGAAGTGCTATGGCGACCACTCCATTTCAGTGACATAAGAGCCAAGGAGTAAAAAAACAATTCTTTTCAATTCAGCACTTTCTAAGCTGGTAAAAGGAGGAATCGTATTATTATGTCTAAACAACTCTCTTCAAAAATATATCGAGCACTCCATTTCAGTAAGCAAATTTCAAGATTAACATCTGCCGGATATCCCATCTCTTTATTAACATCGATTGCAGAGAGCATCCTGAAAACCAAGAATAAAGGAACATCTGTCACACCAAGAGCCAGATATAGAACCACGAGACCAGTCATTCTTCCCTACATCCAAAAGTTCTCTCATGGCATCAAAAAAATCGCTAATAAGTTCAACATCGACGTCGTCTTTTCTGCTCCTAATACGCTTGCTAACCTGTACAAACACGTAAACTTACCGTATATTACTCTATGTCACCATATTCCCACCGAACAGTAGGCTGTACCAAGAAACATTAGAACAGCTTCGTCGAGTGCGCAGAGGAAGTGGCGTATTCATATTCCCCTTCGTGCGTTAAAACGTACATAGGGCAGACTGGACGATTCCTTAATGATAGGCTCCGTGAACAGAAAAAACAATAGTACCAGAGCTAACTCTGGCCACCTGGGCATACACTGCCGTGATTGTGAATGCGAGGTTCACCAGCCATCTTGTACAATTTTAGGTTCAGGATTTATGGAAACTGTACCAGTACACCATCTTTAATCCTGGAAGAAAAAGAAGAAACATTTTCTAGGCGCCTAGGGCTGTGTTCCAAGATTTGCTCGATCCGACTCCGGAGTAAAGGTTTCGTACACTGTTAGCGAAAATGTAATATTTCGCCTGTTTACACCCCATTTTCACTCGTTAGCACATTTTTACACGCTCTGCTAGTGATAAATCGTCAAAAAATTACTTGGGGTAGTAAAAATTGGTGTTTCGGTTTCGGTTTACACGACTAGGCGTGTAAGCAACACTGAAAACACCCCAGCCCAACACCCCAAAACGTCGAGCGCCATGTTGCTTCTGCCTTGAAGCGGCACGGCGGACGTAGCAGCCGAAGGTGAGTGTTTGATTTTTTTTATCAAGTTTGTATAGAATGTAGCACGTCTCAGATTTTTATTACATGACATTCAAGAACGTTAGATTTGCTTTGAGCAAGCGGGCTCAGGCGTTAAGCCCGATTCACACAACCGGCGTTTAGCCACCCCGTCGATTGGAAACGACTCGACTGCTCGCCGGTTCTTTTGCGCGAGCTTTCGCTCGGGCGCTGTGAACCCTATGAACTGTGGTGCTCAAAGCTAGCACAATTAGGCACGGCTAGCGTCCCGGTGGAAGCTGCAGAGAGCGGAAACCGAAGACACCGTCGCATAAGAGTGGCGAAGCCGCGATCCTGCGCTGATCGTTGTCCCGCCGCTCTCTCCGGCAATATTGACACTTCGCTGCTGGGTGTTTTGTATTTCGACGTTTTAGAGAAACTTGGCATTGGCAAGCGCGAGGAGTCTCTATATCGTTTTCTCCGTCGCCTGCGTGGAGGAAACACGGTGGCGATAGAAACATATGCTCATGCAGTCAGTCAACTTGGACAATCCCCCTGTTCCCTCAATCCTATCGCATTCTTTGACTGCGTTTGTGACAACAACGTTTCCCCAGTGTGAAAGCTTTCAGTCACAACGGGCTACAAACTGGGTTGTGCATTGCATGTAGCCCTGAGGGAATTCTTCGCCGGAGACACCAGCACATTAGTTTCATTGGTAAGGTGACCGGCCACTAACGTGTTTGGCAAATGAAGCGATCACGGGTAAGTAGAAATGCAAACAATATTGAATGAATATTAAGGTGGTTGTAGCCAGAGCCTGCCAGTTGAAATCAACCTTTAACAATATAGTCTGCGGTAACTTCTTTTTGCACTTAGGATTGCAATTTTAAACACAAAGCCACTCCACATAGCTGTCGAAAATCGTGTAAACAACAGCAGTCATCGTCCCCGGTTCGGATGAGCGAAGCCTTAGCTTGATGAAAAGAATGGCGGTCTATACTTCTTGGTTGTTTCAATCACAACCTCGCACAGCTGAACAGACAAACAAATCAAGGAAATATATCCCGCGCTGGCTTGCAAATCACAGCACACAAGCAGGGTACATAGCAGAGCAGAAAACACTGGCAATGAGCACACGGAGGCATGCAGCTTCCTTTCTTTTTCCCTCGGCGAATGATTGGTTTGCTGCAGCATTCCGTAAGCACGTCGACATTCAAAAGTTGAGCCTGATCTGTCTTGCAGTGCCTTGCGGAACGGCAAGTATCGCCCACCATTCCACAAGGCACTGCAGGACTCGCAAATGTGTGAACAGTGCTTTGCAATAAAGGCCATGATCGGGCAGCAGGTGCCCATCTAAAGACATTTAATATTGATTGGCATTGAACTAACCTTTGGGCTTCATCACGTAGCAAGCATGGGTGAGGTATAATTCAAGAACATTTAATGTTCGACGAGTTTAATACGTTGTGGTGCTTTCCCATCTGTTTCGGTGTCACGGAGTGGGGTTCAAATTAATAAAAATAATTCAATGATCCACTCTGAGAATAAACGAGAAATTACGGGAAAAGAACAAGAGAGCTAAGTTCGACCATTGACTAGCGCTAGGTCCACGCCTGGTGTATAATCAGTAGAAAAAGATGATGACACAGGGAGGATAAGCAAACAAAAGATTAGATTTAATAAAGTGAAAAACTAAGCTGTACACGGCAATAGAGCACTCAACACAAACCACACTCCAGCTCAAAGCTATGGAGCCCTGCGAGCCAGAAACTAATACTAAAAAGACTCGACGCTCATAAAACCGGAATAAGCCAACAAAACAGTGACGAAAACCCGACACTAACAACGAGAGCAAACCGAGATGGAGCTCGAACGTTACCGCTACACACATGGGATAATCCCCCAAAACAGTCGCGACAGAAAGTAGCACTGTGTAAAAATCTTCCCAACATTCAACAATTCGTACTTCAGAGCCAGAGAATGCAGTAGACAAGTCCTAGAAAACCAGGCTTAGCTTTCCGGTAGGTGCCGAGTCCAGAGCAGTCCGTAGTCTGGAGTTGTCGGCCGAAGAACGGCGTCTCGAAGTCCAGCGGTCCAATTAGAGGCTTGATGAGGTCGACATCGCGCACCACACAGCCACACACGCTTCAGCACAACAAACTCAAACACTTGTCCGACAGGCAGGGCAGAAGCCAAAAATTACACGTTCCAAGACTCATCTGCAGGGAGTAACCACGTTGAGTAGCGACCCGGCCAACTCTGGGGTTGGACTACCTTCTTTGTTCCCGAACCCCCTTTTATAGGCTCGTCTACCGACCAACCTCCCGTTTCCCCGCCTTTCGGGTCAGTCAACTTTCAAGAAAAACAAAGCTACACAGCAACGACCCAAATGGCAAAACCTATTACATTTTTCAGACAACCAAACATATGTGCCCATCCATTCCCCCGTACGAGTCCAAAAACATCAATTATCGCCGATACATAGAACACGACAGGCGGCAGACTGAGCAAAGCCGCCGCCTTCAAAAAGCGTGCTAGCCAGCGTAAACATCTTTGTATCCCGGCGGCGCCCCTGCATGTCAAATCGGCACCATACGCGAGCCAGCATACGCACCCCTCCGTCCGCGAGGTCAAAGCCACAAACTGTGACCTGGGATGATCTACGTCGCCCGTTAACAAAAACCCATTCCGCAAACGAGCAAATTCGTTGGGGACTTAGAAAGGAACTACGACGGGACGAACTGAGATTAAAAGTGGCACCACACTCCCCCTTTTTGACCGTACCAACACTTAAAGTGGTCCAAAAAAAAGATCATAAAAGTATTTAAAAAAATGAAGAGAAGCCTGAATTTGTGACACCCGGTTTCTCCATCCTGTGTTTTTTTTTGTGCTTTTTCTGTTACGAAGCGAGACATTATTCCAGCCGTAGGCACCAGATGTAATTCCCGTCTGCGATCATAAGATTATAGGATCCTAACTGCCGGCAGCTAAGTGTCAATTACATCCGGCTTGTGCATACAGTGCAACATCTTTTGCTATTCAGCCGATCATCACTTTACAGCCTGGGTATCTGTTCTTGTAAACGACAGTAGTGCTACATGTTAAACGGCTCTAAAGCGATAGAGCAAACTCACATCTCATTATCTTTTAGCTGAATAAACTGTTTGTTTGGTTATGCTTGTTATCCAATTTTTGTTTTAAATTTAATTTTCTCATATAAACACCTTACATTATAGAAAAAAAATCTTTTTATAGTATGGAGGTGTCCATATTAAGAAGACATGACTGTATCATCTTTGAAACTAGTTTGCCACAGCCAGTGTTATAATATGTATTGATTTTTTATGCAGTGCCTGCCTTTCCTGGTCCCTTGTGAGGACGACTGAGAAAGCGACTTTGCGCCACAACGACGGATGGCAAGTGTCCCAAGTGTCGTCACCTATAGTGGTCATGTGCTATGTGTTCGCAGCATTGTAAGCCGACCGTGGAGCACTTTCAAAAGGGAACTTTCGCCATGTGCACAGTATGGCCGTGTACAATACGGGGCACGTACAGTCAGAAGAATTATGAGAGGGAACATGCGGGCGCGTGTCACTTGGTACAGGCAGAGCAGCCTAG
Source organism: Ixodes scapularis (assembly GCF_016920785.2). Lineage (NCBI taxonomy): Eukaryota > Metazoa > Arthropoda > Arachnida > Ixodida > Ixodidae > Ixodes > Ixodes scapularis. Next base: position 129,981,885 of record NW_024609846.1, read on the forward strand.
CAAGTGTCATGCTTGTGCACTGAGGGGCCCTGGTTTGAAGAGCCGAGGCAGAAGTTTCAGCGGCGGTGTCACCGCCCTGGCGGCTTGTCGCCGAAGCAGAAACGGGGTTAGCTAGCTTTGCTCGTTGCTGGCTTTGTGTAGTGTGTGTAGACCGGGAACGTAGGCTTATGAACTTCGGCAACAAGAATACTACACGGCTTTGGTGTTTTGGTACGAGCAACAAACGTGACACTATCTGCTACGACTAGCTACGACCACCCACCGCAGCGGTGAAGGCATCCAAGAAGCAGAACCTGTGTATTACGCCGTTGCCGTAACCCAACAGTGCTCATTTGTCATGGAGGGCTTTCCGCCCAGAGACTTTGCTCGTCACTGAGTGTTATTTTCCGTGTTTCTCTTTGTGTGCGCAGTGGCTGGACGGGCCTCATACAGCAGTTCTTCAGTCTCAAAGGTGACTAAAAGTTGAGGGTGGATGGACTTGCAGCAATCCCCTCGGTTGGTGCGTGTGACAGAACCTTTGTACGGCATCATCGGGAGGATGCTGTTGTGAGTTAGCAAGTTGTCCAATTGTATGTTCATTATGCTAATATTTGAAAAAGCTTGTTTAAAAGGATGCTGGACCGAAATTTGGATTTCATAAAATAAGGCCGCGGAAGCTTTGAATGGGAGCTCTACAAACTCCGAAACATCACTCATACATTAATATCTCAAACGGATGGCCGTATTCTTGGAAAGGAAAGGGCACAATCAAACAAGAAATGTGACATCATACTTCTCCTGGTACACTTTAGAATGAGGGGAAGCGGCCTCGCTTCTCTCATTCCCGCTTCGGTTCACCTGCTTAAGGGGATGAAGCCTAGAGGAGAGGGAATGAGAATCGCGACATCACATGTCTCGTTGGCCTTGTTGAATCCCACATGTTTCCAAAAATACGGCCATCCGTTAGAAATAATGCTGTATGTGTGATGTTTTGGGGGTTTCGCAGCGTCCCGCCTACTGCCCCAGTGTTGTTTTGCAAGCTTCGAATTTCGGTTAAGCATACATTTTAATATGAATAATTGTGTCATCAGAATGTTAGAACATGTCAGTTCTACACAGCTACTCTCAAACATTTTCGAGTGGTCTCGCCTGCCAGATTCAAGGGGGGGGGGGGGGGGGCAACATGTACATGTTTTTATGTCTACAGCACAAATAGTTCCTATCATGCACTCTAAATAGCTGTCAATCGACAGACTGGGTAAAAGAGTGAGCACAAACAAGTCCAACTACCAACAATGCTGTCCATGGCGAATCTTGGACACCATGTCTTACGTTATGTGGCCTCAGCGGTCTTTCTATAGTTCTTTTCATTGTTGCCGGTAGAGCAGCTACCGATAGGGGGGGTTGCGAGGACGTCAACTTTGAAATGCAGTTTCTTCACATAATGTTTGCACTTTGGGAAGTTTCTACACATATACCTTGAAGTCGCTATTGTACGGATGAAACAACTTTGTAAGAGTGTCTATGAAAACTTGGGCAGGGTTCTCTTTAACGTGCCTGACTTACAACAAGGCTGTCCAACTTGAGAAATTTCACTGGTGGGAAGCTTATTTTCATATAAGAATGGTGTACTTCTTCACAGCGCTGTATGTATCCAACAGAAACTCCAGATGTGTTCAATAAAAGTAGCATTTGCTAATATTGTGTTTTCTGTGTATCTGATGCACTAGGTTGTATTTGTTTTGAACGCTTGCTACGTTTAGGCTATAAAAAATAGTCTAAATTTTATGCCGACAAGCTTATTGAAAAAGAAGTGTTCGGTCTGAATAAAAGATTCCAGAAATTACACTAAAATAAATTGCTACTTGGGGTAGCAAAAATGGTGTTTTACAGTCGACTCTCATTATTTCAAACTCCAGGGCCCGTTTGCTCGAAGCGCTAACCGCGGCTGAAGTTAGCTGCAGTACCTAGGAGAGGGATTTTCAAATCACGTGACTGGCTCGGTAGGGATGCGGGGAAGCGTGGCGGTGCCCCGGTGAGTGAGCGCCGCACGCTTTGGAACTAATATGTCGTTGTAGCTGCAATACCGGGCGCGTTAGTCAGCAACGAATGGTGCAGGAGGCTTTCGCTTTGCCTTACCTCACTTCATCATAAAGCATGAGCAAGGCTCTTGCCGCATTTTTTAGATAGTCTTTCGACTCTGGCCATTCCTAAGCCTAAATGAATGTGGCAATTGTCGGCTTAGCAACATCTTTGGAAAGCAGATTGTCTTGACTCTATCGGTCGGGTATTGATTGCACACAAAAGCAAACAGCATCCCTATAGACCTTTTTCTAAATTACCCAAGCATCGAGAAGAACGCTGGAAGTATAATTCTGCGGTCTGCGCGCACTGGCCTTCCTCTTATAAAAGATTCGAAGTAAATAATCATAATAAATATTTGACCAACGCACGTGCAAGACAAAATTTGTTTTAGACTTTTTGCTTTAGAACAGTTACTACTTCAGACGCCAGCACGTGCAACGCGTGTAACTACACTTGTAGCATGCACCTCGGTGCTTGGGAAATTTAGAGAAAGGTCTAATATGGTCTATTGGGACGCTGTCTGCTTTTGTGTGCTATTAATACCCGGCCGATTGAGTCAAGGCAATCCACTTTCCAAAGACATTGCCATGCTAACATTTATCGCATTCATTTAGGCTTAGGAATGGCCAGAATCGAAAGACTATCTAAAAAATGCGGCGAGGTCATATGCTCATGCTTTGCGATTTAAATGAGGTAAGGCAAAGCGAAAGCCTCTGGCACCATTCATTGCTGACTAGCGCGCCCAATATTGCAGCTACAACGACATATTAGTTTCAAAGCGAGCGGCGCTCACTCACCGGGGCACCGCCATGTTTCCCTGCATTCCTGCTGAGCCAGTCACATGATTTCAAAATCCCTCTCCTAGGTACTGCGGTTAACTTTAGCCGCGGTTAGCGCTTGAGCAAACGGGCCCTGGAAGCCACGCACTTTAGTTTGAAATATCAGAAGATTGAATTATCAAAATTCATCTAAATATTGTCACAAATAAAAACATACTTCTTTATTAAACTTAAAATCAGTGTGTAATGCGCCGAACTTGTGCTGAGAAACATAAATTAACAAAGACTTTTGATGGTGTCGAAAGGACAACTGCCTCACGCAGCCAAGCGAAGGTACTTTTGTAAGCGCGTGGGTATCTAGAAGTTTCTGAGCTCGAACAAAAAAAATTTAGAGTCGTCTCATCATTCCAGTCACGCAAACAATAGAAAGAAGGACATGCGCTGGCGGGGTCAGCGGCATGTGAGTCGATCACGCTGCTGACTCGGCTATTTGCACGTGGCATTACTCCCCTCTTGTGAAAGACTCATCGTCTTTATGCAACACAAAATTAAATTAACAGCTTAAACAAGACTAGGTCAAAATACAGTCTCGTAAATAGCAGATTTTCACAGTCCTACCGAGCATACCTAGTTCAGTTGAGTCGGAAGACGTGAATCGCCTACGGGTCGCAGAGGGCAGCGTGACAATGTTGATGTGCCATTGGCCAACGACTTACAACTTGGGTCTCATGTAGCGAATAACCTTGAGGTCGAAGCACCACTTTAACAGTTCCTTGCTGCGACGATGAATTGGTGTTTAGATTCACAGTGGGTAGCCAGGCTGAAACTGGGCGTCGTGGTGACAAAGATTGTAGCAGTCATCGTCAGAAAGTTTTGGCTTGCATCAAAATGCTACCAAGCTGGCAAACTTCCTCCGTTCGTTGAGTGACATACCAGGCGTCGTCGTCCTGTTCGTCTTCGTGACAGATACCACACTTGCCGTAGGTATTGTCATCGGGTTCATCATCAAGGTCGCCGTCAAGTTTGTAGTCGTGGTTGTCGTTAAAGGGCAACTCCGGACCATACTTTCAATTTTGGGATTATGACTGTTTTTAGTGCAGTCAGCGTCCCTGAATTGCAAGGTGTAATTTTTTCCTCGTTATTGTGCGTAGTTTTAAAGATATGGACGCCTCAAAGTTTTGTTTGGGGCACGGCCAACAAAACCGAAACTAGCCGCTCGAGGCCCTGTCAGCACTAGAAATCAGCCGCTATGTGAACGTGACGTCAGGATCGTTCTTGTTCAACGAGTATGCAGGTTGATCAGCAGCTACTTCTGTTGCGCTAGCCGTCTAAAGGTAGGAGGTAAGCTGATTTTATTTTAATTCTGTATATGTGGTAGTTATCCAGCACATGTAGGAAGAGTTAGTGCGTATACCCAAAAGCTAGTGACTGGAAAACCCGTAAACTCGTACAGTGCCGTACTCGGCGGCCGCTGCCGCCGTGCGTGTGCCATGCCGTACTTGTCGCTAGTATACCCAAAAGGTAGCGACTGGAAAACGAGTGAACTCGTTCAGTACCGTACTCAGCGGCTGTCGCCGTGTGTGCAGTCTTCCGTACTCTGTCGCTAGGCCTAAATTGTCATCGGGGCTCCGTGGATGGAGCGGCGTTGCTCTACGACGCGCTGCCAGTGAAGTACAGTACTGGGTGCCCTCTCGCTTTCGCGCTGCGGGTCAGTAACAGACACGAAGCTTTGAGGCTTTCCGGCACGGGCTGCTGCGTTAGGGCTGTACATGTCTGTTTTTGCATTCTTTTTTTCTTGGGCGCGTAAAAGCCAAAGTCCACTCGTCGAACAGCGTTTACCCACACCTTCTTCAATTTCTGGTACGTTGGAAACTTGTGAAAAAGCACCTCCGGGTTGTGCAGCGGGTTGTTTGAGCAGCCCACAGCACTACAAGTTCTACTCGGCATCCTTCGAGAAACAGCTGGGCAGTCTTGGGCGCTACGAGTTGCTCGCTAAAACCAGTCTTTGAGTCAGTCCTCACAAGCAAATAAACAAAAGGCTATACCGAAGCTACACGGGCTACAGATAAAAGCAATGGCTAGACTTGACAATCACAAGTCTAAGTAGCGGTGGTAGCGGCTCAAAGAAGCGCACTCCGCGTAACGCTTGGAGGAAAAAAAGAACGATACTGACGTCACGGCCCAATGTTGCTTTAGTGATCGGCAACCCGCTAGCCGACCGCTAAGGTGCAGCGGCTTGCGGCGGGTCACATTTTTATTATCGGCATTAGTTGAGAATGCGGCATCCCACGGACGTAATATTTTGGCTGGGGTCGTATTTTGTGTCACTACAGCGATACCAGTAATTTCTTTAATTTCGAGTTTTGGCCGGAGTTGCCCTTTAAAGTCATCGTCCGGATTGCCCTTGGATAACTGTCAAAGCCGTAGTCGGGATCGTCTTCCATGAAATTGTTTGAGTCTTCGCCTGGGTCATCATCAGTGTCGTCATCAGTCTCGTCACCACGGTTGAAGACTGTTTGTCATCGAGGCCGTTGTCAGGTTGGTTGTTGACATTGTAGCCGGGTTTGGTCTTTGGAGTTGTCGTCCGTTTCATCATCAGCGTAGAAGTCGTCATGATGTTTTCGTCTAAGTGTGGTAGCCAGGGGCTTTGTCAAGTTCATTGTCCGGGTCGCTTCCGAGGCCGTAGTTGAGGTCGTCGTTGGTGTCAGAGTTGGAGTCGTCCTCGGATGATTTCAAGGACGTCGCCTTCACGATCGTCGTCTTCAGAGTTATCGTGTTCACAGATGGTACGCTTTATGGGCATAGACTGCGTTACCCTGCACATCCACCAATATGTCATGAACAAAAACAAACTTGATTAATAAAACTTCAGATCAATGTTAAATGCAGCGAACTTGTGCCGAGAAACATAAAGTAACAAAGACCGCACATACTTTGACAGCGACAAAAGGACGACTGACTCGAGCAGCCATGCAAAGCCCTTTTTGTAAGCCCGTAGGTATCTAGAAGGTTCCGAGCTCGAACAAACAAGATTCTCGAGTCATCTCAAACATTCTAGGCGTGCAAACAAACAAAAGATTCCCCATTCCACCCAACTCCATTGCAGAGAATTGGAATTTTCTAATACTAATTCCATTCCTTTGAACTCCTGGAAAGGAAAAACTGGGCCCATTCCCACTCCTGGAATGGCTGAACTGCTGCATTCCATTCCTCTCAATCCCTCCCAATTGTGAAAATGGCACTTGACAGCTAGTACTAAGTTACCGGAAAATAACGTCGGCGTAAAGCTGGCGTTGTGAAATGCGTAGACAACTGCAAAATTCAAAACCTTACCCGCAATCATTGATTTTACTAAGTTGAGCTTTGGTTGCACATAGCACTAGTGGCAATTGGTATGGGGGCACTGCAGATATTGATCGCACCACCAGGTGTAAAAGCCTCGTAACAGAGAGGAAAACTAAGTCGCCCATCTTTTCCACAAAAGAACCGTATATGTCCTCCACTTTTACGAGATACATAATAAGTGAGGAGTCACGTGTATTAACGAAGTGCGGGCGGTGTGACATTGTCCCTGCCTGGTGGCCTGCAACTGGTGCTGTAATCACACATGGTCCCAACAGCCTTATGGTTGCATCTCGCAGCACCAGGAACGACACTTTGGCTGTGTTCCAAATCTTACCCAAATATATCCGAGTTACTCCGGTGGGTCGTGTCACGTGACAACACAGATTGAAAAGTGCTGGGCACGGGTAGTTTTTGGAACGCTGAGGTGCAAAACCCTTACCCTGGATTAAGATCGAGTAAATTGCCCTTGTCAGCCTACAACTCTACAGTTTGGGTTGCTTCACTGGGGTTGCCACTTTCATCCTCGAAAGAACATAAGCAGTCAGATAACCAAACCGTCAGTTACCTAAGTGCAATAATGCCGTTTCGAAAGCCCCTTTGACGGCATCTAAGCAGCTCGCATTAGAACAAAGCCTATTCCATTCCTACTCTATTCTGGGCAAAATGTAACTACTAATTTCATTCCCATTCCATTCCAGTGCTGCCACCATTTTATTTGCATTCGATTCCAGGGTTGTGGAAGTGCGGAATCGTTCCAACTCTGGAGTGGCAACTCCTCAACACTGGTGATAGTCACCAAGGCACCCAGTTCAGTGTGAATGCTGTCCTCACAGCCCATCCAAAGCTGTTATTACTGTAACAAACTCCAGTACGACGAAGTAGTTGAATTCGGAAGCCTGTTGTGCAGATTTGTACCTTGCATTGTTTCCGGTATTTTTTATTTCTTTTGTATTTTATAATGGACAACAACCGTTGTAATCTCGGTATTGTTGCCAAACCTGAAGGTTTTATCATCGGTGCACTTTTAAATAAATACATATATGCCACAGCCGCAGCTCAGCGATGAGCACTTACACTGCGACTTAGGTGTTTCGTAAGTATTCATTTTGATTGCGCGATAATGATGTTTGTCTTCTGTTAGAATTAAAAAAACCAAAACAATATTCAACATGATGGATAATTTTGGACACCCGCGGCATGTGTGATCTGAGCATTTGTTCTTTTCATCTGAAGTGTGTCTCTTGCTTACTACCTATAGAGTGTACGATGTTGTGGACGGAAAAGATGCTGCGACCGACTCCGAGCAATAAAAACATTCTGTTTATTCTCATGTCGTTGAGCTCGTGGTGACGAGTATGAGTAGCACTGTCATCTTTGGCGATGCCAAGGCTGAACCGATAGACTGCCGCAGAGCTATCGCCCTCAGCTCTGCACTGTGAGGAATGGCACGATTTTGTTGAAGTGATTGCGGCTCCAGAGAGGTGTCGTTGCTGTTGACATGTACCGCAAGCAGGATGACATACTAGAGAGCAGGAAAGCGAGCGTTTGGAAGCCGTGCATGGTAGTTGACGCCGAGGTCAGGAAATGAGGCAGCAGACGGGGGAAATCGACCCTGTCGTGCTTTCAGTCCGGCTCGATCAGTTTGGAGTGTACAGCCTCGGACTGAAAGGGGGATGCCGGCCGACTGCGGGGCCGATGCAACATCCCCTGAGATGAGGAACCGAACTGAGAGCGAATGCCTGACATGGCAACGATGAGGAGACCCTGGTCGGCTAGCAACATGCCTTGTGAACAGTGTGAAGATGTCGATGAATATTCACTTGCCAAGCCGGTGGGGCAAGCAAGGTGGTCGCAGCCCATTGCTGGGAGATGCCGGTGCTAGATGCGACAGAGCAGAGGTGGTTGCGGAGGCGCTGCAGATGTGGAGGCTGAGAAAGTTGAATATGTGCCTACTGCATTTTCGTCCGAAAAGGCAGAGCCATTGCCGTGCCCTTGGCCACGAAGAACATTCCCCTGGATAGCAGGTGCTCGGAGTCAATCATCATGTCCAGGTCACCAATCTGTAGCACTTTCGATCTTGAGGACGGAAGAGACGGTGCAACAGACTCTGAGTTTAACTGTGAAAACATTCTCTTTATTCTCGTACCGTCAAGCTCGTTCCGACGAGTAGCTTGCTTTTATACACTGCAGTCATTAGCATTATAGTTGATCTAAGTATTTTGCAACACTATTAATACGGCAGATTGGGCGAGTTGGTACGGCATAATTACGAACCAGCGCACAGGTAGACCAGTTACTCAAAATCCAAATACACAAAAATATGCACTCGCACAGCGCTGATGTGAGTTTTTTGTGTTTGGATTTTTGGTAACTGTCTATCCTGTGCGCTGGTTCGTAATATTGCAACACTGCCGTCTTTAGGCGGTGTGGAGGCTGAACCGATGGACCGCCAGAGGCCCATATCTGTATCTGTTTCATATACTGAATGCCTTTTTGCACGGCTCTGTGTTTACTTTTGTCTTCCAGATTTTTACTGCTCACTTGTTTTTTTAATTTTATTTAGAGGATACTACTGGCCATTGAAGGCCCAAGTAGGAGTGGGGTACAACATATGCATTCACACACCTACAACAACAAACAAATAACACGACATTAAGAGGTTTACAACAACTAACCAGCAAATATACAGGATATATATATTTAAAAGGGGGGGGGGGGGGGGGCGGCACAGCATGCATCAAGCAGCATGTAATTCAATCATTTGTAATAATAGATGTGAAATTTAAAACTCATATTTAAGATTGAACATTATCAAACAAATGTGAATTTAATTAAGCTATAAATTTTATATAGACTGTTACTTTTTATACAATTTTGTCTAGATTTGTCAGGATACAATCTGCAAGTATGCATAAAGTAACTGGAAAGTTGAAAGAAGCAAATTAGAGATTGCAAAACCTACTTCTCAATAGATATTTTTTTCCCAAAGTATTTACGTGATAGTGCAGCTGAAATAAGGCTCCTTTTTCAATTTTTTTATTTGAAACACCTTAAAAATACATTGTTTTCTAAGATTTTTTTTTTATTATTATGCTTGGAAAATTAAGTTACCGATTGTGTTCAGTTTATTCTAAACTATTTATATGAAATTCCAGAGTGCTTTTGTGCATAACAGTGGCTAGATAAGGTTTTTATAATTTCTGATAAAACAAACTTTAGTGACCGTTTCGCCAAGGTGACAGCAGAACAAGTAACGGATCCCGACGTCAAACTACAGGAATTTGAGATATATGTTTTCTTAGCGAATGCACGCCACTGTTGTGACATATTTGAATATCCTTATCGCTTGCTTGGGCTCAGCGGGTAATGCAGGTCGGCACTAGCGTGAGTATAAAGGCTGAACTGCATAAAGCGATTTAGCGAGCGACGGCGACAGCGACGATTCAGCGACGTATTACGAAGATTTCTTTACTATCGGTCGTCGCGTCACTCGGTTTTTGGATTTCTAGAAAACATCGTTCCGCTTTCATGCGGCTTGCGTCGTCGCGCGAGTGACCGAGCGTCAGCGAAGCGGGTCGCCGTCGCTGTTCTCGTCGCTCGCAAAATCGTTTACATTCGGTTTATACTTCACGCTGTCAATAATATCGACTCGAGCGCGCATAATTTCATTTCCACGGGAGCGCGTGTAAATCAAACCCTAAACCAAGACGGGGGCTGCAGCCAGCAGCTTTGAGAGCGTCATACAACGGATTATAGTTTGACAGAAGCAAGCACACACTTCGCTAGCGCATTCCAGCCTTGAGCGCTCGAACTTCCGAAAACGAAACCAGATTTTGCTACATTTTGGCTAGCTCGAAACATTTTTTTTTTTAATATAGGGTGTCTTTTAGCTATAATCTAGACTAAGAGAAATGTGTACCTTCCCAAATTATATTTATGTCGCCGTACTATATAAGTAATAATTGTGTAATATCGTTACGTTCATGTAAAATACAGGGGGGGTCACCGGACCTTCGTTTGAAACAAAAAGTCTGCTATATATACCGAGTGGGTTTCTCTCGTAATCGAGTAGGAGTGTCGGGTTGTCAGTGTCTCTGTTCGTTGTTTGTGTATGTAGATGATTGTATGTTGATCTTGTGGTATGTGTTGTGATGTATGTGTTGGTATGCTGCCGTCCTTGTTAGTGTGTCATTTCCTCAAATGCCAAAATGTCCTTTATTTTTGTAGTTTTCCGCATACTCAGTAGGTGGCGCAAGCAGCCGCCCAATTTTATTTTAGCTTTGTTTGTACATAGTCCATTTATGTGTAAGGAACCACACCACATAGCTACAGTCTAGTAGAAAAGTAACCGCGTGTTTAAATGGCGCATAGCGCCGGCGTTCAGTTCGTCTTCGTTCGCTGGCCGTTTCGGTAGCCGATTCGTACCCGGAAAGCCGCAAAATTTGCGTACACACGAGATATGAGTGGATACGTCGAAACGTCGCGTACAACTTTGCTCGCGGTAAAGAGGTGAGCGGGACGTCGGTAACGCCGGTCGGGTAGGGTCGGTGTCGGAGCTATTCGTCGTCGCTCGCGGCAAACGGGCTTTTTCAATAAAGTTCATGTCTGTGGTCGCGAAAAGATAACTGCTGTGGAAATTACCCGGCGTCGGTGACAATGCAACCGGCTTGAGGCCTCGGCGATCGGCTGAACCGCCACGCGAACGAGACCTGCTCGATGGGGAAGCACGCTGCTGGATGCAGTCGATGGTCGCTCTCACTGTCGCGTAATCGCCGTAATGGATACGGCGTCGGCGCTTGGGGGTGAATGCTTGCGGTAGTTCAGCACGTATGGACGATTACGAACGAACACGTGCAAACTAAGCTTTCGCTGCGGCGAAAAGCCGTGTAAAGCGCTGGGCCTCGCTCGTAGAACCCGTCTTGCGTCAAACGGCCGCCATTGTAAAAAAACACCCCTAGACGTGTGATCGCAGAACGAAGTACACGTTCAAAGATGTTCATTTTACACGAGACCTCGGGTGCAAACGAAATACACCGAGCCTCGCGTGTAAAACGAACACCATTTGGGGAGTCCGCCGTGGGACAACGGTTTACACGTCCAGGGGTGTACTTTTTCGCTGTGTGTGTACCTTGGCATTTCAAAACTTACTCGCGCGTACTCGATGAGGTCACAACTCGCGTTCCAGAAGCGGGTTGTTTCCTCCGGAGTAATTACTCACGCTACCCTCCTCGATTGGGGGGTAAAGCCGGATCAAATCGAGTAAATACGTCACGTGATCTGTTCGTCGTCTGCTTCCTGCGCTGACAGTCGTCAAAGCTCGTTTGTTCCGTTGGCTTTGGCGGCAGACGTTCGAAATAACAAAAGAATGGGATGCAGCCATTTATGTGCTGTTTTCAACGCAGGAATTGATTGCACCACATTCAGACCGCGTACCTCCCCTCAGGAAGATATACTTGTTATTATCAGGGTGCGAGCGTAAACAGGAGCTTCTCCGCATCCTCGTCCTCAGTAAGAACTCTGTAGTCTTACGTTAAAAGATGAAAATGTTCGAACGCAGCAGATAATGTGGAAGTTTTGGGGTATTTTTTTTCTCCCTAGAGTGTGTGTAATGAGAGCATAACGCTTGTAAAGCAGTGAAGGCACAGAGATTTTACGTATACGATCAGTCCACAAACCCATCACATTTTCCTCCCTAATAAATTGTCTATAGCAGTTTCGAAGTGTTCTCTGTGATTTTATAATCATATTCGCGTCAAAGAAAACGTAAGTTACATATTACTCACTGTTGAGAAAGCCTCATGCGCTCTGCCGCTCTACCGTGTGAAAGCAATATCCGCAAAACGTAATCGGTGCTAGTTACGATGAGTTGAGGCTGTTATGGCACCTGGACTAGACTTACAGCGATCGCCCAGATTAATCAAAACAAAAATGTTGATGTCTAACTAAAAGGAATAAGTAATTTTTATCTCAATATACAGCCCAAAAGGAAGGTGAGCAAAAAGAGCTGGTGGAGCCATCTCAGAAAAAACCGCGTCGTCACTGTCAAAGAAAAACTTCGAAGCGGTTAACATTATCGTCTCTGTGCGGTTTCTCCATGATCAAAAGGGATCGTCTGCTATTTTCCGCCATCGCTGCTCTGTTTTCTTTTTGCCGTAGCCCAAGACGAAGCCAATCCGCGTAGTATCCAGGTGATTATTCCGGCCGTTCAAAAATCGAGTCGCAGATCGTTTACTCGCGATGTCACGTGGTATTACCCGCTGTCGTAGGAGACAGGTTACTCGGGTATGATTTTGAGCATAGCCTAGGAGATTGGTGCGCATGATTCGGGAAATTCGGTAGTTCCAGACGTAGAAGACAAAGTATATAGAAACGAGTTGTCAGTCAGCGCGGTTCGTTTGAATTTTTCCTTTCTTTTTCGTGTGTAAGGAGTGAGTGTACTTTTGAGCAACCAACTCGTCCAAGCTGCTACCTTCCGCAGAGTGCCTGCCAGCCCGCCACGACATGTGAGAAAACAATGCAAACATTTATATGTACAGAATATACACACAACAGAAAGTACACAAAAAGAAAAGAAAATATCTTTCCCATACATCCTGGCCAGCTCTCGTGACTCTGGCCGTTTGACAGAAGTGGGTTGGGCACACTGAGCGTGATTTTCAGTTGTCAGTCAATGCTTCAAGTACCTCGTTGCATCAATGGAAAGGTCAAATTAAAATCACGTTATCCAGAATTTACCGCATCATTTGTCACTTGCGCAGTGGACTGCGTAAATTACTGATCGATCTTCTGTTTTTGAGGCAGATACTGAGGACAACCACACTCGCAAAGGTTCACAAACGTACAGTTACCGTGTTGCCTACTCCGCACCTCGCCGTGACCGCTGGTTGTACACACACAGCGAAAAAGTACACCCCTGGACGTGTAAACCGTTGTCCCAGGGCGGACTCCCCAAATGGTGTTCGTTTTACACGCGAGGCTCGGTGTATTTCGTTTGCACCCGAGGTCTCGTGTAAAATGAACATCTTTGAACGTGTACTTCGTTCTGCGATCACACGTCTAGGGGTGTTTTTTACAATGGCGGCCGTTTGACGCAAGACGGGTTCTACGAGCGAGGCCCAGCGCTTTACACGGCTTTTCGCCGCAGCGAAAGCGTAGTTTGCACGTGTTCGTTCGTAATCGTCCATACGTGCTGAACTACCGCAAGCATTCACCCCCAAGCGCCGACGCCGTACCCATTACGGCGATTACGCGACAGCGGGAGCGACCATCGACTGCATCCAGCAGCGTGCTTCCCCATCGAGCAGGTCTCGTTCGCGTGGCGGTTCAGCCGATCACCGAGGCCTCAAGCCGGTTGCATGGTCACCGACGCCGGGTAATTTCCACAGCAGTTATCTTTTTCGCGACCACAGACATGAACTTTATTGAAAAAGCCCATTTGCCGCGAGCGACGACGAATAGCTCCGACACCGACCCGACCCGACCCGACCCTACCCGACCGGCGTTACCGACGTCCCGCTCACCTCTTTACCGCGAGCAAAGTTGTACGCGACGTTTCGACGTATCCACTCATATCTCGTGTGTACGCAAATTTTGCGTCTTTCCGGGTACGAATCGGCTACCGAAACGGCCAGCGAACGAAGACGAACTCAACGCCGGCGCTATGCGCCATTTAAACGCGCGGTTACTTTTCTACTAGACTGTAGCTATGTGGTGTGGTTCCTTACACATAAATGGACTACGTACAAACAAAGCTAAAATAAAATTGGGCGGCTGCTTGCGCCACCTAGTGAGTATGCGGAAAACTACAAAAATCAAGGACATTTTGGCATTTGCGGAAGTGACACGCTCCAACACGGACGGCTGCATACCAACACATACATCACAGCACATACATCACAGCACATACCACAAATCAACATACAAGCATCTACATACACAAACAACGAACCAGGGTGTCGAACCGGAACCGAACCGAACCGAAAACCGGAACCGAACCGTTATTTTTAGCCGAACCGGAACTGAACCGAACCGAAATCTTCGCCGCCATCTTGGAACTGAACCGGAACCGAACCGAAAAAAAATATAACGGTAACCGGTTCAAAATGGTTCAAGGTATTCTTTTTTCGTTTTTGTTAGTATCACAAAACGAACATATGGGAATATAAAATTGGCGGCTGTATTTCTATCTATTGTTCGAATTGTCACATACAGAATTGCAATGTATGGTAAACTGTGGGTTTTCGTGGCGCTTTTGTACTGGCACTATGATTAACCATGTGTCACGTTGTCACGTGACGTCATGGTATCAATACATGCTGTCAAGTAATGTCACGTGACTCTGTGACGTCACGTGACTTACTGCGTCAAGTCGATTTAATTTGAGAAAGTCACTAGATGTATTAACCTTGTTGACAGCGTGACGTAACATGATATCACGATTTTGCACCGAGTCAAGTGACACCGTGACGTAAACAATTTTCATAGCCCCGAATTCGGGCAACGGCTTGTGTTCAATTAAAAATGATAATAGCCCAACTCCAACAATATCTGAAGCTCCAGCCCAAGCTTTTGCTTTCTAAACCCTAGCGCATGACTATGATGAACACTGACGGTATATAATTAGTGTCAGATCACGTGGCTGCTTGTTCAAATTGCGAGTTGAGGAGGGGATCGACAGCTATTTGTTTCTTTATTTTCTTTTGCATCTGCTATTTTTTTTCTTTTCGCAAGCTATCAACGTCAGGGGTTACTTCTTAACAGTATTTATTGAAAGTACAAAAACAAATGTTGCACGACCAATTTTACATTATTGAAGCACTCAAAAATGTTTTCGTTATTGGGGAGGAGGAGTGACCGTGACGCCCCAAGCGGTTAACCTTAGAACTACACGGATGGGGACAATAAATACAATGACTCAGCGCTCGGCCGACATAACCGAACGCGGCGTCAGCGTTCGGCTGGAGTTCGTGTACTCCGGCGAGGAAGAGGACAAGCACCACGGATTTTGGCCAAGCAATGGCCAATGTCTGGCGATGGTCTTTTGGCCAGTGGCCAGAGAGTGGCCATTCATTGGCCAATGCTTGGCCGATGGCTGATGGCCAGTGGCCATTGGCCAATGGCCAGATAAAGGCCAGTCACCGGCCAGTCTCTGGCCACTGTCTGGCCACTTGGCCAAGGACCACAGCCAGCCACTGGCAGATGACTGGCCAACTCTGTGCTGCTTGGGGGGGCTCTTTTGTTTCCACTCCGGCCTGCATGAACAATGCAGCATGCATGGTCCCAGCTCAGCACAAAAGCCGAAGTGGGCCCAGCTCGCATTCTCTGAGGATAGATCCGACACTTAACGTCGCTTCGTCGATTGTTAGTATTTTTTACATTAAACTGTGCCTTGCGCTCTATTGTAGAAGATGACATGGACATGCACATAAGGCCTGTGTGCACGTGCAGAGGCCTTGTGTTGAGTAAACACCTAGGTGTGTGGAAACAAAAGGGTAAGAACGCCCCCTATAGTTCGATCGCCTGCCCGATTTTTGAACTGTACAGAAAAAAATACTTGAAAGAAAAACAGAAAAAAAAATATTGACCTCAGAGGGAGAGCCGACCATTGGCAGTCGCTTTAAGGCTGTGTTCCAAATCTTACCCAAATGGATCCGAGTTACTCCCGCGGGTCATGTCACGTGACATCACAGATTGAAAAGTGCTGGACGCGGCTAGGTTTTGGAACGCCAGAAAACAAAACACTTACTCTGGAGTAAGATCATGTAAATTTCGGAACACGGCCTAAGTCTCACACGAGCGTCGTTCTCAAGGTTTCTACCACCTCTGTATTTTGCTTAAAGGAACAATACAAATATTTCTATACATTCACATAACGCTGCTTAAAATCACTTCCTAACGTTAATAACTAAATAAACTTGGCTTTGCTCTTTTTTTTAGGCAATGGCAGTGGCCAAAAAATTAGAGAAATATGAGCATCGTTGATCCCCTCAACTCGGAGCCAGAAGCGGCCTCCTGGCCTGGTACCTATCTGAGGCCGCCAACGTTAATCATGCCCCCGTGGTGGGATTGGAAAGGAAGAAAACGCCGGCTGGAGCTCCAGGCATTTTTAGAGTTCGGCTAATCTCATCACCGCAGTGGTTGGACACAAGCCACTACCCGAGTGTCCGCCGAGGCATTGATTGTTACGAGCCGATGTACAGTGCTCACGCAGTTCTCGTGTCTCATCCAGGAGCCGCGCTCGACTGTCGTCAGGCGGGTGGTTTCGATCCCCCAATTACGTCGTCAAGCTTTGCGAAGAGAATACTGAGAGATATAGTTCCCTTTTATTCTCGTAATTCCACCGTGACAAGGGAACTTCTGAATCAGTGGCGGCCTGTGCGAGTATACTTGGGTCAGACTAGGACGAATACGCCTCTGAAAATTCATGAACATTCCAACCCGATATCATTTGATGACCGCTTTAAACTTCGCGGGGTGCAAAATAATAAAAAAATAAAAAGCAATGGAGGGTTGCTGTTAACAAGTGACAAATAAAATTGTGGATTTAGCACACACAAACGGAGGAGGCTATTCCTCAGGAATACTTTCAGCCTTTCCACCTTGGTGAAGAAGGAACACCAGCGAAGCTGTACTATGGTGGGAATGAAGTAATGGGCCGGCCGCAAGTCGGCAAGCCAGAGTGGAAAGGCTGGAGAGGTTGTCGCCATCAATGCGCGACGGCGGCAACCAGACTACCGGGAAGCCGGTTGTCTGGTTGCCGCCGTCAATTATAGATGGCGGTAGCTGTCCAGAGTTTTGTGTCATTATTTGTTTGCTGACTGACATGATGGGAAACTGACCCTTAATAGCTCCGCTGTAAAAATAAGCGCGTGTGTGTGCGTGAGTGTGTGTGTGGGGGAAGGGGGGGGGGTAGTTTTAAAAACATACTCTGTTGTAAAGAGGTTCCTCTTTCCCTCATCTTTGGCGGAGACCAAAAAGCGTGGGCCCGGAAACTACTTTGTTTGCAAAAACACTCTTGCCAAAAAGCACGTTTTTGTCGTGCCAGACGGTCGCGCAGTTCCTCGCGAAGATGCACTACGAATAATAATACGTGCCTTTCAAATACTTGGCTTTCACTGAGCTTGAACCTCCTGCAGCGTGCATTTTGCATCATCGAATTTGATTTTCTTAGCAAGAAGCCACAATGACTACTAGCATGTAGTATGATGACGTCACGTGCATGCCATGCTAAACAGTTCAGCTTTCTGGTGAAATGTGATGTTCGCAACACTAGCAATAGATGTCCTACTTGTAAAGTTTTCCAGTATTTATTGCAGTCTCGCGATGATAGATGGCAGCCCAGAAAAATGTTAGAGCGCATGATTATTGAAGCACAGTGTTGTAAAGCGAGGGCCCAAAACAAGTGCAGGTAAAACCGAATGTAACATTAGCCTCGCGAGGTAGTATTTTGCGAAGTTTCGAGCTCATGCAAGCTGATGAAATGAGATTTATATTAAGATTTTAAGAATTTCATCGGTCCTTCGCGCTATTCGTTTAAAATTATTAATTTCATTGCGTGCACCTTTACGCATCTCTTTTTGCAGTAAGGCGTTCTGTAAGAGATTATTTAGGAAAATACCATTATTTTCTTTTTTTTTAACATTTCGAGTATTTGCTTTCAGATCTGTCATGTAAACACAGAGTCCTTTTTGGCGTACCCTGCAACCCGATGTTTCACACTGCCAATCAGCAAACAGAAAAACACTTTTACGCAGACTCAACAGCTCGCGTAGTTTCGAGTATCTTCCTTCCGTGTCGGTCTCAAGCGGTTATGTGAACTTTTAAGGTAATATTTATTGATAATTATAAAAACATATTACATTGCTAAGTGAATATTTGACAACGTAAATAAATGGCCGACCACCCAAAAGCTATGCCCCCCGAAATTATTTGAACTGTGTTCTGCCAATCTTTTCCGGCGTTTGTATCCTCGACAGGCACGTTGAAGGTTATTTGGGACAGCTTTACATACATTTTTGATTTTGAAGCTAATTTAAACAACAATTTGTTCCTCACAAATATAACTTCTTAAACATATAGAAGCCTGTTATTGCCTCTTCTATGTGGTAAACATTGCTTTAATGTGTCTCTGGGCTGGACAAAAACAAAGTAAACAGGGGCGCGCGGCTGAACCATGACGATTACGCACGCAAACTGTCAGAAAATATCCAATTAAGTAGCTGCCATGCCGAGAAAAACTTTAAATACTACTTCGTTTTACTTAATAAAGAAGGTACTTTGGGGGACGCTTAAGCTTCGGCTTTAAAATCGCCTCCTTACTTGCCGCGCAAGCGTGCCTCGGTTACCTAGTCAGGAGCGTCTGACTCGCAACCGAAGGGTCGTGGGATCAAATCCCTCCTAAAATTCTTCTTTTTTTTTCTCTTTAAGGCAAAGAGAAATTATTAGAGACATACGGTGACCTGCAATTCACGTTACATGTCATGTTTTAATCACTTTCATTCCATGCGTGATGTCACGTTTCACGTGAGCATTGTGAGTTGTTTGAAATTCTTGAGCGAGGGCATGTAGCTCTGACGTCATGACCTTATCGACCATTCAGGATTTTCCAGTCACGCCACCGAAATCGGCTTTACTGCGACATGAGCTTCTCAGTGCTATTGCGTTAAAATAATCAATTAGCAAGGGTGATGCTCATTTGCAAACTAAATTGACCGGCCTCTTGTCAAGAGCAAACCTCAATAGCCAGGCTATGCCAGCTTATCCTGTATAAGAAAATGTTAACTAACGTGGGCAAGCGCTATTTTGGGCCAGATTCGATCTGAGTGCGAATGTGCATATAGATTAGACTGAACAATTTTGATTGCTCCTTGCTGCATGATTAGTCGCATGCATCGCGGTGCTGAGTGTAAGCAATGTTTGGTTAAAACAACAGGCATTTTGATTGACGCTCGGCATTTCTTTAAAAAATAGACTGAAAGGAATTATCCTAGAACTTTCGTGACATTTTGAAAATTTTAGTGCTTTTTGCTTAGTTGTGTCGTCATCATATACATATATATATTGTGAAACATATTTAGTAAACAATATTTCACGATATATATGGCCACGAGGCACCCATTTCATAATTTTGTGCAGTAATTAATTCCTTAGTTCGAGGACACAATCACGATTTAACTTTTAATACTGCGACACAAAGTTGTACCAATCAAGGGTATTTCTGGCGACCATGCCACACTTGGCGTCAACATTTTATACTGTGTGAATAAATCAGCTTGAATTTTAGAATTTTACTTAAACACAAAGAAAGGACAGGAAAAGACAATATAGTTCTAAATTCCAAGCTGATCAATTTACAGGTATGTACAGCCTGGAGCAAAAGTTTGCGGGGCACGGGAGCGCGTGCCGAAATGCATCGCCGCGCCGTTCGACGGCGCGCCGCCGCATTAAGGAGACACGGATTGCGCATGCGCGTCCTTCGTGCTCGCAATCATGTCTCTTTCGCTCGTTTCTTTTCGACGCGCTCCTGGTAACAGGAGTCAGCGCCAGGGGCGTGAGTTAGCGCTTCGCTGGCTGTCTACTGCGCGTCTGCTTCAGCTGTCTCAGCCACCGCGCTTTGTCACGGAGCTCGTGTGTGTGTGTGTGTGTGTGTATGGGAGGGGGGGTAGCCAGGCGCCTTGTCACCCAGCGCGGCTGCTGAGGCAGCTGAAGAGGACGCGGGGCATGAAAGCCAGCGAAACGGCAACTTGCGCCCCTGGCGCCGACTCCGGTTATCAGGAGTGAGTCAGACGGAAACGAGCGAAAGAGACATGACTGCCAGCACGAAGGGCGCGCATGCGCAAAGCGCGGCTTTTTAATGCGGTGGCGCGCCGTTGCACGGCGCGGCGATGCATTTCGGCACGCGCTCCCGTGCCCCGCAAACTTTTGCTCCCGACTATACCAACAAGCTCAGCTCCTTACTGTTTGTTATACTGAAACATTTGGATTCAGGTAAATATATGTTACTGGCAATGTGTATGTTATGTCGTATGAACACGCCGTTATGTATGTTAAGAAATAAAAAAACATGAATTTCATACTTTTGGTATTTGAAAAAAAAGTTAATTGCACAGATGAGAGGAGAAACCATATAGTTGATTGTTTCACGGCGTAAATAGTGTATAGTGTCAGAACAACGCGGAAAATATATTATCAATTTAGTGGTTCAAACCGGTTCGAACCGGTTTGAACCGTTATTTTTTGTTCCCCGGAACTGAACCGGAACCGAACCGAAAGCCGTGAACCCGAACCGGAACCGAACCGATGAAAATTTCGGTTCGACACTCTGCAACGAACAGAGGCACCAACGACCCGACACTCCTACTCAATTGTAATAGAAACCCGCTCGGTATATATAGCAGACTTTTTGTTTCAAACGAAGGTCCGGTGACACCCCCCGTATTTTATATGAACGTAACGATATTACACAATTATTACTTATATAGTACGGCGACATAAATATAATTTGGGAAGGTACACATTTCTCTTAGTCTAGATTATAGCTAAAAGACACCCTATATTTTAAAAAAAATGTTTCGAGCTAGCCAAAATGTAGCAAAATCTGGTTTCGTTTTCGGAAGTTCGAGCGCTCAAGGCTGGAATGCGCTAGCGAAGTGTATGCTTGCTTCTGTCAAACTATAATCCATTGTATGACGCTCTCAAAGCTGCTGGCTGCAGCCCCCGTCTTGGTTTAGGGTTTGATTTACACGCGCTCCCGTGGAAATGAAATTATGCGCGCTCGAGTCGATATTATTGACAGCGTGAAGTATAAACCGAATGTAAACGATTTTGCGAGCGACGAGAACAGCGACGGCGACCCGCTTCGCTGACGCTCGGTCACTCGCGCGACGACGCAAGCCGCATGAAAGCGGAACGATGTTTTCTAGAAATCCAAAAACCGAGTGACGCGACGAGCGATAGTAAGAAATCTTCGTAATACGTCGCTGACCCGTCGCTGTCGCCGTCGCTCGCTAAATCGCTTTATGCAGTTCAGCCTTTATACTCACGCTAGTGCCGACCTGCATTACCCGCTGAGCCCAAGCAAGCGATAAGGATATTCAAATATGTCACAACAGTGGCGTGCATGCATTCGCTAAGAAAACATATATCTCAAATTCCTGCAGTTTGACGTCGGCATCCGTTACTTGTTCTGCTGTCACCTTGGCGAAACGGTCACTAAAGAGAAACTAGTCAGTTTGTCTTATCAGAAATTATAAAAACCTTATCTAGCCACTGTTATGCACAAAAGCACTCTGGAATTTCATATAAATAGTTTAGAATAAACCGAACACAATCGGTAACTTAATTTTCCAAGCATAATAATAAAAAAAAATCTTAGAAAACAATGTATTTTTAAGGTGTTTCAAATAAAAAAAACTGAAAAAGGAGCCTTATTTCAGCTGCATTATCACGTAAATACTTTGGGAAAAAAATATTTATTGAGAAGTAGGTTTTGCAATCTCTAATTTGCTTCTTTCAACTTTCCAGTTACTTTATGCGTACTTGCAGATTGTATCCTGACAAATCTAGACAAAATTGTATAAAAAGTAAGTCTATATAAAATTTATAGCTTAATTAAATTCACATTTGTTTGATAATGTTCAATCTTAAATATGAGTTTTAAATTTCACATCTATTATTACAAATGATTGAATTACATGCTGCCTGATGCATGCTGTGCCGCCCCCCCCCCCCCCCCTTTTAAATATATATATCCTGTATATTTGCTGGTTAGTTGTTGTAAACCTCTTAATGTCGTGTTATTTGTTTGTTGTCGTAGGTGTGTGAATGCATATGTTGTACCCCACTCCTACTTGGGCCTTCAATGGCCAGTAGTATCCTCTAAATAAAATTAAAAAAACAAGTGAGCAGTAAAAATCTGGAAGACAAAAGTAAACACAGAGCCGTGCAAAAAGGCATTCAATATATGAAACAGATACAGATATGGGCCTCTGGCGGTCCATCGGTTCAGCCTCCACACCGCCTAAAGACGGCAGTGTTGCAATATTACGAACCAGCGCACAGGTAGACAGTTACCAAAAATCCAAACACAAAAAACTCACATCAGCACTGTGCGAGTGTATATTTTTGTGTATTTGGATTTTGAGTAACTGGTCTACCTGTGCGCTGGTTCGTAATTATGCCGTACCAACTCGCCCAATCTGCCGTATTAATAGTGTTGCAAAATACTTAGATCAACTATAATGCTAATGACTGCAGTGTATAAAAGCAAGCTACTCGTCGGAACGAGCTTGACGGTACGAGAATAAAGAGAATGTTTTCACAGTTAAACTCGGAGTCTGTTGCACCGTCTCATCCATCCTCAAGATCGAAAGTGCTACAGATTGGTGACCTGGACATGATGATTGACTCTGAGCACCTGCTATCCAGGGGAATGTTCTTCGTGGCCAAGGGCACGGCAATGGCTCTGCCTTTTCGGACGAAAATGCAGTTGGCACATATTCAACTTTCTCAGCCTCCACATCTGCAGCGCCTCCGCAACCACCTCTGCTCTGTCGCATCTAGCACCGGCATCTCCCAGCAATGGGCTGCGACCACCTTGCTTGCCCCACCGGCTTGGCAAGTGAATATTCATCGACATCTTCACACTGTTCACAAGGCATGTTGCTAGCCGACCAGGGTCTCCTCATCGTTGCCATGTCAGGCATTCGCTCTCAGTTCGGTTCCTCATCTTAGGGGATGTTGCATCGGCCCCGCAGTCGGCCGGCATCCCCCTTTCAGTCCGAGGCTGTACACTCCTAACTGATCGAGCCGGACTGAAAGCACGACAGGGTCGATTTCCCCCGTCTGCTGCCTCATTTCCTGACCTCGGCGTCAACTACCATGCACGGCTTCCAAACGCTCTCTTTCCTGCTCTCTAGTATGTCATCCTGCTTGCGGTACATGTCAACAGCAACGACACCTCTCTGGAGACGCAATCACTTCAACAAAATCGTGCCATTCCTCACAGTGCAGAGCTGAGGGCGATAGCTCTGTGGCAGTCTATCGGTTCAGCCTTGGCATCGCCAAAGATGACAGTGCTACTCATACTCGTCACCACGAGCTCAACGACATGAGAATAAACAGAATGTTTTTATTGCTCGGAGTCGGTCGCAGCATCTTTTCCGTCCACAACATCGTATACTCTATAGGTAGTAAGCAAGAGACACACTTCAGATGAAAAGAACAAATGCTCAGATCACACATGCCGCGGGTGTCCAAAATTATCCATCATGTTGAATATTGTTTTGGTTTTTTTAATTCTAACAGAAGACAAACATCATTATCGCGCAATCAAAATGAATACTTACGAAACACCTAAGTCGCAGTGTAAGTGCTCATCGCTGAGCTGCGGCTGTGGCATATATGTATTTATTTAAAAGTGCACCGATGATAAAACCTTCAGGTTTGGCAACAATACCGAGATTACAACGGTTGTTGTCCATTATAAAATACAAAAGAAATAAAAAATACCGGAAACAATGCAAGGTACAAATCTGCACAACAGGCTTCCGAATTCAACTACTTCGTCGTACTGGAGTTTGTTACAGTAATAACAGCCTTGGATGGGCTGTGAGGACAGCATTCACACTGAACTGGGTGCCTTGGTGACTATCACCAGTGTTGAGGAGTTGCCACTCCAGAGTTGGAACGATTCCGCACTTCCACAACCCTGGAATCGAATGCAAATAAAATGGTGGCAGCACTGGAATGGAATGGGAATGAAATTAGTAGTTACATTTTGCCCAGAATAGAGTAGGAATGGAATAGGCTTTATTCTAATGCGAGCTGCTTAGATGCCGTCAAAGGGGCTTTCGAAACGGCATTATTGCACTTAGGTAACTGACGGTTTGGTTATCTGACTGCTTATGTTCCTTCGAGGATGAAAGTGGCAACCCCAGTGAAGCAACCCAAACAGTAGAGTTGTAGGCTGACAAGGGCAATTTACTCGATCTTAATCCAGGGTAAGGGTTTTGTACCTCAGCGTTCCAAAAACTACCTGTGCCCAGCACTTTTCAATCTGGGTTGTCACGTGACACGACCCACCGGAGTAACTCGGATCTATTTGGGTAAGATTTGGAACACAGCCAAAGTGTCGTTCCTGGTGCTGCGAGATGCAACCATAAGGCTGTTGGGACCATGTGTGATTACAGCACCAGTTGCAGGCCACCAGGCAGGGACAATGTCACACCGCCCGCACTTCGTTAATACACGTGACTCCTCACTTATTATGTAGCTCGTAAAAGTGGAGGACATATACGGTTCTTTTGTGGAAAAGATGGGCGACTTAGTTTTCCTCTCTGTTACGAGGCTTTTACACCTGGTGGTGCGATCAATATCTGCAGTGCCCCCATACCAATTGCCACTAGTGCTATGTGCGACCAAAGCTCAACTTAGTAAAATCAGTGATTGCGGGTAGGGTTTTGAATTTTGCAGTTGTCTACGCATTTCACAACTCCAGCTTTACGCCGACGTTATTTTCCGGTAACTTAGTACTAGCTGTCAAGTGCCATTTTCAGAATTGGGAGGGATTGAGAGGAATGGAATGCAGCAGTTCAGCCATTCCAGGAGTGGGAATGGGCCCAGTTTTTCCTTTCCAGGAGTTCAAAGGAATGGAATTAGTATTAGAAAATTCCAATTCTCTGCAATGGAGTTGGGTGGAATGGGGAATCTTTTGTTTGTTTGCACGCCTAGAATGTTTGAGATGACTCGAGAATCTTGTTTGTTCGAGCTCGGAACCTTCTAGATACCTACGGGCTTACAAAAAGAGCTTCGCATGGCTGCTCGAGTCAGTCTGAATAATGAAACCGTAACAAAACAGCAAACAGTTAAATATCTTGGCGTCACTCTGTCAGCTGACTGCACCTGGAACGCACACATTAACGACGTTGTTATGAGGGCTGGCAGAGCGCTTGGATTTTTAAAACGAAATTTAAGAAAATCAACTAAATCTATCAAAGAGCTCGCCTATCTATCTTATGTGCGCCCAGTGCTAGAGTACGCCTGCACCGTTTGGGATCCTTGTCAGCAAAACCACATTGTTGCTTTAGAAAGAATCCAGAGTTGTGCCGCTCGTTTCGTTTTGGTGCGGTACGGCCGCTTTGAGAGTGTAACCGACATGATAAAAGAACTGGGATGGTCTACATTGGCATTAAGACGAAGAAATTTGCGCTTGAAGTTTTTATACAACATTTATAACAATAAAACTGGCATTAATAGCTCATTTTACTTATTACCACCAAATTATATCTCAAAAAGAAAAGACCACATTCATAAAATTAGAGAATACCGCACCAGGACGGAATTGGGCAAAAATTCTTTTTTTGTTAAAACAATTAAGGAGTGGAATGCCTTGCCCAGTGCGATTGTGTGTGCCGCGAATTCAGAAATGTTTTTTCAGAGTTTATTCGCCCCCTGCGATAATGCCTGATGGCGCTGCAGGACAATGATGAATAAAGAATAAAGTCGTCCTTTTGGCGCTGTCAAAGTATGTGCGGTCTTTCTTACTTTATGTTTCTCGGCACAAGTTCGCTGCATTTAACATTGATCTGAAGTTTTATTAATCAAGTTTGTTTTTGTTCATGACATATTGGTGGATGTGCAGGGTAACGCAGTCTATGCCCATAAAGCGTACCATCTGTGAACACGATAACTCTGAAGACGACGATCGTGAAGGCGACGTCCTTGAAATCATCCGAGGACGACTCCAACTCTGACACCAACGACGACCTCAACTACGGCCTCGGAAGCGACCCGGACAATGAACTTGACAAAGCCCCTGGCTACCACACTTAGACGAAAACATCATGACGACTTCTACGCTGATGATGAAATGGACGACAACTCCAAAGACCAAACCCGGCTACAATGTCAACAACCAACCTGACAACGGCCTCGATGACAAACAGTCTTCAACCGTGGTGACGAGACTGATGACGACACTGATGATGACCCAGGCGAAGACTCAAACAATTTCATAAAAGACGATCTTGACTACGGCTTTGACAGTTATCCAAGGACAATCCGGACGATGACTTTAAAGGGCAACTCCGGCCAAAACTCGAAATTAAAGAAATTACTGGTATCGCTGTAGTGACACAAAATACGATCCCAGCCAAAATATTACGTCCGTGGGATGCCGCATTCTCAACTAATGCCGATAATAAAAATGTGACCGCCGCGAGCCGCTGCACCTTAGCGGTCGGCTAGCGGGTTGCCGATCACTAAAGCAACATTGGGCCGTGACGTCAGTATCGTTCTTTTTTTCTTCCAAGCGTTACGCGGAGTGCGCTTCTTTGAGCCGCTACCACCGCTACTTGGACTTGTGATTCTCATGTTTAGCCATTGCTTTTATCTGTAGCCCGTGTAGCTTCGGTATAGCCTTTTGTTTATTTGCTTGTGAGGACTCAAAGACTGGTTTTAGCGAGCAACTCGTAGCGCCCAAGATTGCCCAGCTGTTCCTCGAAGGATGCCGAGTAGAACTTGTAGTGCTGTGGGCTGCTCAAACAACCCGTTGCACAACCCGGAGGTGCTTTTTCACAAGTTTCCAACGTACCAGAAATTGAAGAAGGTGTGGGTAAACGCTGTTCGACGAGTGGACTTTGGCTTTTACGCGCCCAAGGAAAAAAGAATGCAAAAACAGACATGTACAGCCCTAACGCAGCAGCCTGTGCCGGAAAGCCTCAAAGCTTCGTGTCTGTTACTGACCCGCAGCGCGAAAGTGCCCCCAGTACTGAACTTCACTGGCAGCGCGTCGTAGAGCAACGCCGCTCCATCCACAGAGCCCCGATGACAATTTAGGCCTAGCGACAGAGTACGGAAGACTGCACACACGGCGACAGCCGCTGAGTACGGTACTGAACGAGTTCACTCGT
This sequence comes from Ixodes scapularis, assembly GCF_016920785.2. Classification (NCBI taxonomy): domain Eukaryota; kingdom Metazoa; phylum Arthropoda; class Arachnida; order Ixodida; family Ixodidae; genus Ixodes; species Ixodes scapularis. The sequence continues at coordinate 130,008,982 of NW_024609846.1, forward strand.
CTTCCAGTCGCTACCTTTTGGGTATACTAGCTACAAGTACGGCATGGCACACGCACGGCGGCAGCGGCCGCCGAGTACGGCACTGTACGAGTTTACGGGTTTTCCAGTCACTAGCTTTTTGGTATACGCACTAACTCTTCCTACATGTGCTGGATATCTACCACATATACAGAATTAAAATAAAATCAGCTTACCTCCTACCTTTAGACGGCTAGCGCAACTGAAGTAGCTGCTGATCAACCTGTGTACTCGTTGAACGAGAACGATCCCGACGTCACGTTCACATAGCGGCCGATTTCTAGTGCTGCCAGGGCCTCGAGCGGCTAGTTTCGGTTTTGTTGGCCGTGCCCCAAACAAAACTTTGAGGCGTCCATATCTTTAAAACTACGCACAATAACGAGGAAAAAATTACACCTTGCAATTCAGGGACGCTGACTGCACTAAAAACAGTCATAATCCCAAAATTGAAAGTATGGTCCGGAGTTGCCCTTTAACGACAACCACGACTACAAACTTGACGGCGACCTTGATGATGAACCCGATGACAATACCTACGGCAAGTGTGGTATCTGTCACGAAGACGAACAGGACGACGACGCCTGGTATGTCACTCAACGAACGGAGGAAGTTTGCCAGCTTGGTCGCATTTTGATGCAAGCCACAACTTCCTGACGATGACTGCTACAATCTTTGTCACCACGACTCCCAGTTTCAGCCTGGCTACCCACTGTGAATCTAAACACCAATTCATCGTCGCAGCAAGGAACTGTTAAAGTGGTGCTTCGACCTCAAGGTTATTCGCTACATGAGACCCAAGTTGTAAGTCGTTGGCCAATGGCACATCAACATTGTCACGCTGCCCTCTGCGACCCGTAGGCGATTCACGTCTTCCGACTCAACTGAACTAGGTATGCTCGGTAGGACTGTGAAAATCTGCTACTTACGAGACTCTGTATTTTGACCTAGTCTTGTTTAAGCTGTTAATTTAATTTTGTGTTGCATAAAGACGATGAGTCTTTCACAAGAGGGGAGTAATGCCACGTGCAAATAGCCGAGTCAGCAGCGTGATCGACTCACATGCCGCTGACCCCGCCAGCGCATGTCCTACTTTCTTTTGTTTGCGTGACTGGAATGATGAGACGACTCAAAATTTTTTTTGTTCGAGCTCAGAAACTTCTAGATACCCACGCGCTTACAAAAGTACCTTCGCTTGGCTGCTTGAGGCAGTTGTCCTTTCGACACCATCAAAAGTCTTTGTTAATTTATGTTTCTCAGCACAAGTTCGGCGCATTACACACTGATTTTAAGTTTAATAAAGAAGTATGTTTTTATTCGTGACAATATATAGATGAATTTTGATAATTCAATCTTCTGATATTTCAAACTAAAGTGTGTGGCTTCCAGGGCCCGTTTGCTCAAGCGCTAACCGCGGCTAAAGTTAACCGCAGTACCTAGGAGAGGGATTTTGAAATCACGTGACTGGCTCGGCAGGAATGCAGGGAAACATGGCGGTGCCCCGGTGAGTGAGCGCCGCTCGCTTTGAAACTAATGTCGTTGTAGCTGCAATATTGGGTGCGTTAGTCAGCAATGAATGGTGCCAGAGGCTTTCGCCTTGCCTTACCTCATTTAAATCGCAAAGCATGAGCATATGACCTCGCCGCATTTTTTAAGATGTTGCTAAGCCGACAATTACCACATTCATTTAGGCTTAGGAATGGCCAGAGTCGAAAGACTATCTAAAAAATGCGGCAAGAGCCTTGCTCATGCTTTGTGATGAAGTGAGGTAAGGCAAAGCGAAAGCCTCCTGCACCATTCGTTCCTGACTAACGCGCCCAATATTGCAGCTACAACGACATATTAGTTCCAAAGCGTGCGGCGCTCACTCACCGGGGCACCGCCACGCTTCCCCGCATCCCTACCGAGCCAGTCACGTGATTTGAAAATCCCTCTCCTAGGTACTGCGGCTAACTTCAGCCGCGGTTAGCGCTTCGAGCAAACGGGCCCTGGAGTTTGAAATAATGAGAGTCGACTGTAAAACACCATTTTTGCTACCCAAGTAGCAATTTATTTTAGTGTAATTTCTGGAATCTTTTATTCAGACCGAACACTTCTTTTTCAATAAGCTTGTCGGCATAAAATTTAGACTATTTTTTATAGCCTAAACGTAGCAAGCGTTCAAAACAAATACAACCTAGTGCATCAGATACACAGAAAACACAATATTAGCAAATGCTACTTTTATTGAACACATCTGGAGTTTCTGTTGGATACATACAGCGCTGTGAAGAAGTACACCATTCTTATATGAAAATAAGCTTCCCACCAGTGAAATTTCTCAAGTTGGACAGCCTTGTTGTAAGTCAGGCACATTAAAGAGAACCCTGCCCAAGTTTTCATAGACACTCTTACAAAGTTGTTTCATCCGTACAATAGCAACTTCAAGGTGTATGTGTAGAAACTTCCCAAAGCGCAAACATTATGTGAAGAAACTGCATTTCAAAGTTGACGTCCTCGCAACCCCCCCTATCGGTAGCTGCTCTACCGGCAACAATGAAAAGAACTATAGAAAGACCGCTGAGGCCACATAACGTAAGACATGGTGTCCAAGATTCGCCATGGACAGCATTGTTGGTAGTTGGACTTGTTTGTGCTCACTCTTTTACCCAGTCTGTCGATTGACAGCTATTTAGAGTGCATGATAGGAACTATTTGTGCTGTAGACATAAAAACATGTGCATGTTGCCCCCCCCCCCCCTTTGAATCTGGCAGGCGAGACCACTCGAAAATGTTTGAGAGTAGCTGTGTAGAACTGACATGTTCTAACATTCTGATGACACAATTATTCATATTAAAAGATATGCTTAACCGAAATTCGAAGCTTGCAAAACAACACTGGGGCGGTAGGCGGGACGCTGCAAAACCCCCAAAACATCACACATAGAGCATTATTTCTAACGGATGGCCGTATTTTTGGAAACATGTGGGATTCAACAAGGCCGACGAGACATGTGATGTCGCGATTCTCATTCCCTCTCCTCTAGGCTTCATCCCCTTAAGCAGGTGAACCGAAGCGGGAATGAGAGAAGCGAGGCCGCTTCCCCTCATTCTAAAGTGTACCAGGAGAAGTATGATGTCACATTTCTTGTTTGATTGTGCCCTTTCCTTTCCAAGAATACGGCCATCCGTTTGAGATATTAATGTATGAGTGATGTTTCGGAGTTTGTAGAGCTCCCATTCAAAGCTTCCGCGGCCTTATTTTATGAAATCCAAATTTTGGTCCAGCATCCTTTTAAACAAGCTTTTTCAAATATTAGCATAATGAACATACAATTGGACAACTTGCTAACTCACAACAGCATCCTCCCGATGATGCCGTACAAAGGTTCTGTCACACGCACCAACCGAGGGGATTGCTGCAAGTCCATCCACCCTCAACTTTTAGTCACCTTTGAGACTGAAGAACTGCTGTATGAGGCCCGTCCAGCCACTGCGCACACAAAGAGAAACACGGGAAATAACACTCAGTGACAAGCAAAGTCTCTGGGCGGAAAGCCCTCCATGACAAATGAGCACTGTTACAAATGATACACAGGTTCTGCTTCTTGGATGCCTTCACCGCTGCGGTGGGTGGTCGTAGCTAGTCGTAGCAGATAGTGTCACGTTTGTTGCTCGTACCAAAACACCAAAGCCGTGTAGTATTCTTGCTGCCGAAGTTCATAAGCCTACGTTCCCGGTCTACACACACTACACAAAGCCAGCCACGAGCAAAGCTAGCTAACCCCGTTTCTGCTTCGGCGACAAGCCGCCAGGGCGGTGACACCGCCGCTGAAACTTCTGCCTCGGCTCTTCAAACCAGGGCCCCTCAGTGCACAAGCATGACACTTGCTAGGCTGCTCTGCCTGTACCAAGTGACACGCGCCCGCATGTTCCCTCTCATAATTCTTCTGACTGTACGTGCCCCGTATTGTACACGGCCATACTGTGCACATGGCGAAAGTTCCCTTTTGAAAGTGCTCCACGGTCGGCTTACAATGCTGCGAACACATAGCACATGACCACTATAGGTGACGACACTTGGGACACTTGCCATCCGTCGTTGTGGCGCAAAGTCGCTTTCTCAGTCGTCCTCACAAGGGGCAAGGAAAGGCAGGCACTGATAAAAAATCAATACATATTATAACACTGGCTGTGGCAAACTAGTTTCAAAGATGATACAGTCATGTCTTCTTAATATGGACACCTCCGTACTATAAAAATATTTTTTTTCTACAATGTAAGGTGTTTATATGAGAAAATTAAATTTAAAACAAAAATTGGATAACAAGCATAACCAAACAAACAGTTTATTCAGCTAAAAGATAATGAGATGTGAGTTTGCTGTATCGCTTTAGAGCCGTTTAACATGTAGCACTACTGTCGTTTACAAGAACAGATACCCAGGCTGTAAAGTGATGATCGGCTGAATAGCAAAAGATGTTGCACTGTATGCACAAGCCGGATGTAATTGACACTTAGCTGCCGGCAGTTAGGATCCTATAATCTTATGATCGCAGACGGGAATTACATCTGGTGCCTACGGCTGGAATAATGTCTCGCTTCGTAATAGAAAAAGCACAAAAAAAAACACAGGATGGAGAAACCGGGTGTCACAAATTCAGGCTTCTCTTCATTTTTTTAAATACTTTTATGATCTTTTTTTTGGACAACTTTAAGTGTTGGTACGGTCAAAAAGGGGGAGTGTGGTGCCACTTTTGATCTCAGTTCGTCCCGTCGTAGTTCCTTTCTAAGTCCCCAACGAATTTGCTCGTTTGCGGAATGGGTTTTTGTTAACGGGCGACGTAGATCATCCCAGGTCACAGTTTGTGGCTTTGACCTCGCGGACGGAGGGGTGCGTATGCTGGCTCGCGTATGGTGCCGATTTGACATGCAGGGGCGCCGCCGGGATACAAAGATGTTTACGCTAGCTAGCGTGCTTTTTGAAGGCGGCGGCTTTGCTCAGTCTGCCGCCTGTCGTGTTCTATGTATCGGCGATAATTGATGTTTTTGGACTCGTACGGGGGAATGGATGGGCACATATGTTTGGTTGTCTGAAAAATGTAATAGGTTTTGCCATTTGGGTCGTTGCTGTGTAGCTTTGTTTTTCTTGAAAGTTGACTGACCCGAAAGGCGGGGAAACGGGAGGTTGGTCGGTAGACGAGCCTATAAAAGGGGGTTCGGGAACAAAGAAGGTAGTCCAACCCCAGAGCTGGCCGGGTCGCTACTCAACGCGGTTACTCCCTGCAGATGAGTCTTGGAACGTGTAATTTTTGGCTTCTGCCCTGCCTGTCGGACAAGTGTTTGAGTTTGTTGTGCTGAAGCGTGTGTGGCTGTGTGGTGCGCGGTGTCGACCTGATCAAGCCTCTAATTGGACCGCTGGACTTCGAGACGCCGTTCTTCGGCCGACAACTCCAGACTACGGACTGCTCTGGACTCGGCACCTACCGGAAAGCTAAGCCTGGTTTTCTGGGACTTGTCTACTGCATTCTCTGGCTCTGAAGTACGAATTGTTGAATGTTGGGAAGATTTTTACACAGCGCTACTTTCTGTCGCGACTGTTTTGGGGGATTATCCCATGTGTGTAGCGGTAACGTTCGAGCTCCATCTCGGTTTGCTCTCGTTGTTAGTGTCGGGTTTTCGTCACTGTTTTGTTGGCTTATTCCGGTTTTATGAGCGTCGAGTCTTTTTAGTATTAGTTTCTGGCTCGCAGGGCTCCATAGCTTTGAGCTGGAGTGTGGTTTGTGTTGAGTGCTCTATTGCCGTGTACAGCTTAGTTTTTCACTTTATTAAATCTAATCTTTTGTTTGCTTATCCTCCCTGTGTCATCATCTTTCTCTACTGATTATACACCAGGCGTGGACCTAGCGCTAGTCAATGGTCGAACTTAGCTCTCTTGTTCTTTTCCCGTAATTTCTCGTTTATTCTCAGAGTGGATCATTGAATTATTTTTATTAATTTGAACCCCACTCCGTGACACCAAAACAGATGGGAAAGCACCACAACGTATTAAACTCGTCGAACATTAAATGTTCTTGAATTATACCTCACCCATGCTTGCTACGTGATGAAGCCCAAAGGTTAGTTCAATGCCAATCAATATTAAATGTCTTTAGATGGGCACCTGCTGCCCGATCATGGCCTTTATTGCAAAGCACTGTTCACACATTTGCGAGTCCTGCAGTGCCTTGTGGAATGGTGGGCGATACTTGCCGTTCCGCAAGGCGCTGCAAGACAGATCAGGCTCAACTTTTGAATGTCGACGTGCTTACGGAATGCTGCAGCAAACCAATCATTCGCCGAGGGAAAAAGAAAGGAAGCTGCATGCCTCCGTGTGCTCATTGCCAGTGTTTTCTGCTCTGCTATGTACCCTGCTTGTGTGCTGTGATTTGCAAGCCAGCGCGGGATATATTTCCTTGATTTGTTTGTCTGTTCAGCTGTGCGAGGTTGTGATTGAAACAACCAAGAAGTATAGACCGCCATTCTTTTCATCAAGCTAAGGCTTCGCTCATCCGAACCGGGGACGATGACTGCTGTTGTTTACACGATTTTTGACAGCTATGTGGAGTGGCTTTGTGTTTAAAATTGCAATCCTAAGTGCAAAAAGAAGTTACCGCAGACTATATTGTTAAAGGTTGATTTCAACTGGCAGGCTCTGGCTACAACCACCTTAATATTCATTCAACATTGTTTGCATTTCTACTTACCCGTGATCGCTTCATTTGCCAAACACGTTAGTGGCCGGTCACCTTACCAATGAAACTAATGTGCTGGTGTCTCCGGCGAAGAATTCCCTCAGGGCTACATGCAATGCACAACCCAGTTTGTAGCCCGTTGTGACTGAAAGCTTTCACACTGGGGAAACGTTGTTGTCACAAACGCAGTCAAAGAATGCGATAGGATTGAGGGAACAGGGGGATTGTCCAAGTTGACTGACTGCATGAGCATATGTTTCTATCGCCACCGTGCTTCCTCCACGCAGGCGACGGAGAAAACGATATAGAGACTCCTCGCGCTTGCCAATGCCAAGTTTCTCTAAAACGTCGAAATACGAGACACCCAGCAGCGAAGTGTCGATATTGCCGGAGAGAGCGGCGAGACAACGATCAGCGCAGGATCGCGGCTTCGCCACTCTTATGCGACGGTGTCTTCGGTTTCCGCTCTCTGCAGCTTCCACCGGTACGCTAGCCGTGCCTAATTGTGCTAGCTTTGAGCGCCACAGTTCATAGGGTTCACAGCGCCCGAGCGAAAGCTCGCGCAAAAACCCCGGCGAGCAGTCGAGTCGTTTCCAATCGACGGGGTGGCTAAACGCCGGTTCTGTGAATCGGGCTTAACGCCTGAGCCGGCTTGCTCAAAGCAAATCTAACGTTCTTGAATGTCATGTAATAAAAATCTGAGACGTGCTACATTCTATACAAACTTGATAAAAAAAATCAAACACTCACCTTCGGCTGCTACGTCCGCCGTACCGCGGTACCGCTTCAAGGCAGAAGCAACATGGCGCTCGACGTTTTGGGGTGTTGGGCTGGGGTGTTTTCAGTGTTGCTTACACGCCTAGTCGTGTAAACCGAAACCGAAACACCAATTTTTACTACCTCAAGTAATTTTTTGACGATTTATCACTAGCAGAGCGTGTAAAAATATGCTAACGAGTGAAAATGGGGTGTAAACAGGCGAAATATTACATTTTCGCTAACAGTGTACTAAACTGTATAGATGGTAACAGCGCGACCGCTCGGCGTCCATTTGCAATCCATGGCCCCGTCGCGTTCGCGCGCGTGCTCAGACATTTGCCGAATTTTTGCTGAATCTTTGCCAAACTTTCCTTCAAAATTTCGGCAAGTTCCGGACTTTGCCGAATCTGAAGTTCGGTAGATTCGGCTCATCTCTAATTTTTATGGCACAGACGATTGACCCCATAGCAACGACGCTCACGCCGCATTGACTGCTCGGTTACGCGCGGGAACTTAAATTTCGGATTTTGACGGCGCATGTATGTACACTCGAAGCGCGCCTGCGTACGCGCCGCCGCTTTGCGGCGGCAGTATGCAGCTACTAATTACAAAATTATTAACCCACTTAACGCCCCCCCCCCCCTCCCCTTTTCCCCGCCCCGTACACGCCGCTTTGCGGCGTCCAGCCGGCAACCCAAGCCACACTGTCCTACATGAACCTCGGTATAAATAGCAGGGACTCAAACCAAAAAATATAACGTTTCGGTTACGGTTACGGTTACGGCTTCCTCTTGATAACGGTTTCGTTTCGGTTTTTTACGGTTTTAATTTTTATGGTTTCGGTTACCAGTTACAAGTTCCTAAAAACCGGTTTATTTCGGTTTTCCCAATAATTTCTTTAATTGAAATGCTATACAGCTGTCTTATAATAAACGGTTTAAAATAGTCCCAGATATCCAACAACATGAAATTCAAGAAACTTAGAAACGTCTTAATACTTTTTTTTTTAATTGGTCAAAAGTTGCACGCGTTTCTAGCTCCAATGCTTGATCATTACATCTACTTACATTATATTGTTTGATACCCGCGCATACAGGTTACTTCCGCTACTCGGGGATCATCGTCATCGCATTCTATATAATAGTGGAGTGGAGTGGGTAAACTTTATTTTAGCCTGCAGTAAAACGCGCGCTTGCGCGCGCGCTCCGGACGGGGCCTACATCGTCTTCTGGGCGCTGGGTCCCTGCCGGGCCAGCGCCCCGATGACCTGCTGGACGGCCCAGAGTTGTTGTTCTTGATTATCGCTCCCTGCGGCTGCTTCAAGTCGCAGCGGGATGCTCCCAGACTTTGATTCTTCCGGGTACTTGATACAATCCCACAGCATATGTGCGAAGCCGGCCGTCTCCCTTCGGCAGACTCTGCACTTGTCTGTCGGGTGCGCCTCGGGATACATTCTATGCATCAGCAACGGGCTGGGGAGTGAGCCCGTCTGCAGCTGTCTAAATAAAACGGCTTGTTCTCGACTGAGCCCCGAGCAAGGTGGTGGGAGAGTTCTGCGAGCTAGGCGGAAAGCCTTGGTTATCTCGTTGTAGTCGGTCATTCGGTCCTTGGTGCTGAACCACAGCGGCCAGTCGGTCGAGGCGCGGTCCGTTAGCGCGCGCGCCTCGGCATGTGCTGTCTCGTTGTGGTTGGCGTTTCGATCCGACGCCTCGCCCGCGTGCGCGGGGAACCATTTGATTCTCACTTGTTTGCTGCCGCCGTCGTTCTTGGTTGACTGCAGTATGCGCACCGCTTCCTTCGATATCATGCTTTTGGCATAATTCCTCACCGCCTGCCTCGAGTCACACAGCACCGTGTGGCAGTCGCGGTCGGCGATGGCCAGGGCGATGGCTACCTCCTCCGCTTGTTCTGCCTTGGTGCATCTCGTGCTGGCGGTCGTGCGAACGGTGCCGGTCGCGTCGACGACAACTGTCGTGAAACCGTGTAGCTTGGCGTATTCAGCCGCGTCCACGTAGCGTGCGTGTCCGTCGGCCGCGTGCTGATCTATCAGGGCCCTGGCTCTCGCCGCTCTCCTCCCTTTGTTATACTCCGGGTGCATGTTCCTCGGTATAGAGTCCACTCTGATGTTGTTCCTGATCTCATCGGGGATGGGGAGCTGCGTCCGCTCCCTGCCTTGGTAGCCAACTCCCAGGTTGTCCAGGATTTTCCGGCCGGCCTTGGTCGTAGATAGTCTTTCGAGTTGAGCGTTGCGTTGGGCTTCCGCTATCTCCTCTAGCGTATTGTGCACCCCCAGCTGCAGGAGGCGGTTGGTGCTCGTTGTTTCGAACAGTCCCATTGCCGTCTTGAAGGCCCTACGGATGAGTATATTTATCTTGTTTCTCTCGCTCTTCTTCCACTTGTGGTAGGCCGCCACGTACGCTACACTCTAAGAAAAAAGTTGACCTCAAGGGACTAACGGCAGCATTTGGTCCTCTGAACTCCCAGTTGCTCCTCGAAAGGACCATCTGGCTCAAGCTAGGTACCGTGCGCAAAAGCCTGCGGTCGACTGGGACCAACCGATAGGCGTGCGCGAGCAAAAGCATCCATTAGTCCCCCTCAGACAGGGTGCATCTGTGTGATTTAGTCCCCGAATGCAAACGGAATGTTCGCCAGGAGGACGGATGCTATTTCGCTTGTCTTGGGGATCGGCGAGACTCAGCCCAGCACGGCTGAAAGTGTTGACGAAACTCGGACGAAACTGGCGAATTTGTTTAATGTGCCAGGAACGTTAAGACATTGCATGGTAGAGCTTCACGCGTTGTGTGAAAGCGAGTGAACGAATGTGTTGACTCGACTTCTTCCAACTATCTCCTCAAAAACGATCTGTTGACATTCCAGAAGTCCCATTTACGTAATTTGCCTTCGCGCAAAAAATGTGCATTCATCCAAACGCAACACCTCCAAATACTAACACTTTTTTTCTTTTAAAAATGAAACTTAACAGTTTGTAGAAGCCGCGCTTTTAACACCGGAGTCTCGCAGTCAGAATAAATGGTCATTTCAATCCCTAAAACTGAGCATTCCCACCGGCGATATAAGCAGTCGCGCGATGCCACTAGATCGCATCGCAAAAAAAAATTAGATGGTCACACCGGCGTGTGCGATAAGCGAGTCCAACGCCTTCGTTGGCGAGTCGTTTGTCGAAAACTCTCGCTCCGAACGCCGTTGATTTGCTCAGCCGCTCCGCGACTAGATCGCATCGCAAAAAAGTTGAGTCGAGAAGCGACTGCTCCAATCGCGTCGCTTTTTGCCCGCGATGGTCGCTTTTGCGATGGAAGTTATCGCGCGGCTAGATCGCATCGCCGGTGGGAACGCGCCTCCGTCTCTGTGTGACAAACCTTTCTGGGTAGTCCAATGTCGAACTAAAATCCGCAACGACACACTTGATGCACGGCACGTTCCACTTAAAGAGCACATTCAGGGGCAGTATCCAGACGCCTTCATGCCATCGTCGTCGCTGTTTCCAAAACAATCCAGATGAACTACGAAGAACGAACCACGCCCGGAACGTCACACCTGGCAGCACCCTACTAATACAAAACAAATGCAAACTAAAAAAAAAAAAAAAAAGCCACTTGAGAAAGTTGAAAATGCTTAAGAGAGAAAGAGAAAAGAAAGAAAAAAAAGTGTCTGCTTGAGGTCACTCGACCGGCGTGTTGAAAGTGGCGACCGTCTCCCGTCCTTGGAGCTCTTCGGTGTCCTTGTGTCGTATGCAGTGGGAGTGGGAAAAGAGATTATCTTCTGCGCGCACCGCCCCCTCCCCCCAATCCCCTACCCCGCATTCTTTGCTCCTTGTACACGCGGAGGGTTGGGCGTTGGTCAGATAGGGTCCGTCGGGAAAACGGGAAGTGTCTTTGTTTGAAAAGAACCTGTTTTTAGTAAGTTGAAAGTCGAAATACAGCCTTCGTCGGAGGCTGGTCGCCTTGTGTCGTCTCCGATCATGCCGGGATCGGGTTTGGATTCGCGGTACTGAAGCACTGCACTTGATCTGTTCTGACGTCGCAAGCCAAGGGAACTCGATTAAGGTATGTCGAAGTGCTTCTGTTTATGGTGTATTTATTAACTGTGGCTTCAGAAAGTGTTTTCTTTGAGCGCGTTCTCTAGCTTGCAAAGCGCGCGCCATGCTCTATTCTTTTTGGCACCCCGGTTGCTGATTTTGTTATGCGGCACAGAGACCTCATATTCTATCGTATCGAGCGAAACGCCAGTTCTACCGATGGCTTATTTTTGTGTGTGTGTGTGTTTCGCGGACCCTGGCAGGATCGCTTGACCATAAACGCCTGTCCACATGCAGCGGAGCGCTACAGGCATAACGCTGACCTTGCGCTAAGCGCGTGCTGACGGGATCGGTCAAAAGCTTTGTATCGCACCGACAAAACTCATGCTCACGGCAGACGAAAAGTAGCTCATGACACGTGAGCAGCGCTACATCAGCGCTTCGCTGCGTGTGAGAACCGGCATTAATGGAGACATTTATTCGATTGTACACTAGACTTTCGCGTTGATGGCGGGAGATCATGCCGTCACTTTGAAGCATAGTTTGAGCACGAACGCGCTGGGTCTGTAATTCGCAGCGAACGGTCTACTAAAATCAATATTGCGCTGGTCTGCTGTCAACAGACTGCGTGTTGGATGTGAACCATTGTATCACTTATGCAGCCTATTTGTTAGTTTATTATGCGTGTGTTATAACTTATATCTCATATATTTGTCAAGCGATTCGGTATTAATGCTGCCCTGTTACTAATAATCCAAATTCCTCGCAAACAGGAAAGAAGCTGCCGGAGCCCCAATAAGCGGTGCTGGGACCACGACCGACTTGGGCAGACGTCCCAGTGTCCAAGCCATCGTCGACGCAAGTGCGCTCTTCGGAATCTGGCCTTATCGTGGATTCTACCGCCCTGGAACTTTGACTTCAGTCATCCTTGAATGCGATGTGTATCTACGAGGCAATAAAGCTACTTTTAACCTGAACTCCACAATTTCGTTTCGGGAGATTTGTGGCACGGGACCAAATGAAAAAAATAAACCTTTAGTCCCAGAAGCCTAAATCCAAGGGCGCAACGTTTAGACCCAGGGGTCCAAGTGCAAGGGCCTAACAGTTAGTCCTCGGGGTTCATTTGAACCGGTGTAGCAGTTAGTCCCAGGGGTCCAAGCGCAAGGGTCTAACAGTTCGTCTTCGAGGTTCAATTGAAACGGTGTAACAGTTGGTCCCAAAGGACCAAGTGCAAGGGCCTAACAGTTGGTCCTCGAGGTGTAACTGAAAGGGTGCAACAGTTAGTCCCAACGGTGCTAGTGCGAGGGACTAACTGACGGGGCGCAACAGTTGCTCCCGTTACAGTTGCTCCCCTAGGGGACTAATGGTGGTGGCAGCGCATTTAGTCCCCCGAGGGACTAAGTCGCGCTCCCTTTTTTCTTAGAGTGTACGTGGCATATGACAAACGAGTGGATGAGTCTGATCAGGCTCTCTTCCCTCATTCCACTTTTCTTGGTCGTGACTCGCTTGAGTAGTCTCGTGGCGTTTGCCGCTTTCGCTATGAGCCGGGTGACAGTGTCACCGTTTCTGCCGTGCGTCTCGATCGTCATTCCTAAGATTCTGATCTTGGTGACTCTTGGGATCTCGTTTCCTTCTCTGCTCTTCACTTTGATTGCCTCGTAGTTTCTCGGGCTGCTCTTGGGTTTGCGGTGCTTGACGGGCGGGTATACAAGGAGCTCCGACTTGCTCGGCGAGCACCTGAGCCCCGTTCCGTCAAGGTGGTCTTCGATCGCGTCGACAGCCGCCTGTAGAGTGGATTCGATGTGGGCATCGCTGCCCCCTTCCACCCACAGCGTTATGTCGTCCGCGTATATCGTGTGTCGAACTTCCTTGATGTTTCCGAGCCTTTCGGCCACTCCTATCATCACCAGGTTGAAAAGCATCGGCGAGATGACTGATCCTTGAGGTGTGCCTGTGCTTCCCAGCTTCTTCTCTTGCGCTTGGAGATCCCCCGCTCTGAGCTCGGCAGTTCTGTCCGTGAGAAAATCTTTGATGTATTTGTATGATCTCTCTCCCATGTTGAGTTTCGAGACTTGGCATAGGATCGCCGAGTGCCTCACCTTGTCGAAGGCGCTCTGCAGATCGAGTCCCAATATCGCTTTGTTGTCGCTGGTGTTGCCGTCGATGATCTGGTGCTTGAGTTGAATCATTGCGTCTTGGGTACTGAGGTGCTGCCTGAAGCCGATGATCGTTTCCGGGTAGAGGTCCTCTTTCTCGAGGTATTCCTGCCACCTCTTGAGCAGGACGTGCTCCAGCACCTTGCCCATGCAAGACGTGAGCGATATGGGTCGGAGGTTGTCGGTGTCTGGTGGCTTGCCCGGCTTGGGGATCAGGATAGTCTTGGCCTTCTTCCACTGCGTCGGCAGCGTTCCCGTTTTCCAGCATTTGTTGTAGTAGCTCGTGAGACTTTCGATGGATTTGTCGTCGAGGTTCTTGAGTGCTTTGTTGGTGATGCGGTCCGGTCCGGCCGCCGACTTGCTGTTGAGGTCTTGCAGCGCCGTGCGAACCTCCTCTACGTCTATGTCTCTGTCAAGACGCTCGTTGCGTAGCCCCCCGTACGGCCCGTGGCACTCCGTTGGAGTAGTCGGCAGGTATCTGTCGCTGATGCGCTTCGTCACATGCTCGGCTCCGTGTTTAGTGACCTCTCGATGGATGAGTTTCGCCAGTCGGTCTCTTTGGTGTGACTTAGTCTTAGTTTTGTCGAGCAGATGCCTAAGCAAGTTCCACGTTTTCCCGTTATGCATCTGTCCGTCGGCGGCGTTGCATATCTCGTCCCATTGTTGGGCGCATAGCGTGCGACAGTATTCCTCGATTGTCCTGTTAAGTTCTGCGACTTTTTTCCGTAGCCTACGATTGAGGCGTAGCTTTTTCCATCTGTTGAGTATGGACTGCTTGGCCTCGATGAGGTGTGCCAGTCGGCTGTCCATTGTGTTCGTTTCGAGGTCTGTTTCTATGTTCTTGGTTGAGTTTTGAACGTCTTGAATGATCTTGTTGGTCCATGTTTCGATGTCATCAATTTCGGTCTCTTCTTCCGCCTCCTGATTTCTGTTATCTCTGAATGCGGTCCAATCGATCCACGTATGTTTCCTGACATTAGCACTGCTCTGCTCCGGTATGACGATTTCCACTATCATGTGGTCGCTGCCGAGGTCCATCCCCGTGTTCCTCCACGTGATCGTGATCGGTTCATTGTTCTTGACGAACGTGAGGTCAGGGGTGGTATCTCGGGACACGGAGTTGCCCATTCTCGTTGGGAGAGCCGGGTCGGTTATGAGTGTGTAGTCGAGCTCCGCCGCATCGTGGGATAGGTTTCTGCCTTTCGCATTACTCTTGACGTAGCCCCACGCCGGATCCATAGCATTAAAGTCGCCGCACGCGACCAGCGTGCTCTGGCCGGCCGTCGTGCTTGCCTTGTGAAGAATGGCTTTGAACCTCTGCAGTCTCTGCGATGGGTTACTGTAGATATTCAAAATGAAGATGCTGTTTTTTCTTTGCTTGGTCGGTATGAGTTCGGTGAGCGTGTGTTCGATCCTGACGTTGCTTAGTCGATGTTCGACGAAGGTGAGACCCTTCCTGACCAGGGTGCACAGACCTCTGCCGTCGGACGGGCCCGCGTGCACCCTGTATATATAATAAAAATTAAAATAAACATTACCACTTTGTTGTTCGGCAGCGTTTGTAAACAACCCTAAGAAAGTTCCCACTGTGTGCCGGAAAAAACATTCGCACCTTCTCGTCGCTATAGTTGATTTCAACCTAACACATGCAGACGAGTCTTCGCCCACTCTAAAGGAAGGAGCAGAAATATAGTCATCCTCTAGTAAAATACTGCTAAGTGAAATATAGTAATAAAATTGAGAGCTGGGCTAGTGGGAGAAAGTAAACATAAGATTGAGAGCTGGGCTAGTTGGTGAAAGACAAACATATTGTAAATGCAATAGCACAAAAAGGAAGACTAGGGAGAGGAACGAACAACATAGAAAGCTGTAAACATATGTCATATTTTGTTCGTTCCTTTCCTTAGTCTTCGTTGTTGTGCCATGTTACACCTACGTCATGTTTGCTATTTCCAAGCAATTGCCTATGGTTATCGAAGCGCACGTCTCTCGCTGGCCGATCCTGTGATCGGCCAGCGAGAGCGTATGGGCAGATGCCCCTGGAGTCGGTTTTGGAGTACTTGTAGGGGACTGTGCGCAGGCAATCATAGCCCCTCTGCCGATGCCAATATACCACTGGGAAGGACTCGCCATGCTCTGGTGCGCTTGCATTAGCGAGAAAGGGATTCTTCTACACACGGACAACACAGCTTTGGGTCTAGCGCTGCACCGCGGCCATGGACGAGCTTTGCCTTGGGATATTGCCAGTGCCGTTTCTCTTCTTTCTCTTAATGAAGATATGTCAATAAAATGGGTACCGTCGGTCATGAGCCCCGCCGACCTGCCGTTGCGCGCTTGACACTCGATGGCGAGCCGGCGGGCCATCCAGTCCTCACGCTCTCGGCGCGAGACGTACTTTCCTTCTCGTGCTGAGGGCGGCGGAAAGATCGAGGGCACGTCCGAAAGGTTCCCCGAGGTTTCAATAAATGTCAATAAATAAATAAATGAAGAAAAATGGCACTGGCAATAGCCCCAAGGCAAACCTCGTCCATGGCCGCGGCGCTGCGCGAGAGCCAAAGTTCTGTTCTCCGTGTGTAGAATAGTCCTTTTTTCGGCAATACACGGGCGCCATAACACGGCGAGTCCTTCCCGGAGGTATATTGGCCTCGGCAGAGGGCCGATGATTGCCTGCGCACAGTCCCGAACATCTACGCCTTAACCGACTCCGGAGGAATCTGCCCATGCGTTGTTGGGTAGCGGGAGGAAGGGAGAGAGGTTGGCAGTGCGGCAAAGTCGGCAAACACGTAGAAGAAAGGGAAGCCAGTTGAGTGAAAGGATGATTTGGTTTCAAGCTTTGTCAAACAGGGGACGAAGACGAAAAAAAAAAAAACACAGAGCCATAGAGAGGAAAGTAAAATGCCAAGTAGCCCGCCGCCCCCTGAGTGCCTTGAGGGGAAGCGGACGCTCCAGCGAGTGAGGAAAGGCTTGGAGCCGTTCTGGCGTCTGCGAAATGGTGTCCTCGGCTGTGTCGAGCCTGAACGCAAGAAAATTCATGCGTCGCGTGGGCTCTGCTCGTGTCGCTCAGGTTTAAGCGAAACCCCCACCGCAACAAGTCCTGCACGAGGAGGAGCACCGTAGACGTCAACTTGTCTGGGTCGGGATGGGCGCACAAGAAGTTTTCTATAGGAGACCAAGCCCAGAGTCCACGGGCGCGTATTTCCCTGGAAATGGCTGTTGCTAAGAGCTGCATGTAAAACGGCACCGGGCGTATCACGAAGAGCATATGGCAAAAACGGCAGTAACGGCGGCCTAGTCTAATTGTTGTCAGGTTACGGGAGGAGGGATCAAGCGTGATATGGTAAAAGGCCTCGGCAAGGTCAAGCTTCACCATATGCGCTTGGGGCGGGAAGAGGGTTTACTTTGATGGCCTGGGGTAGCGGAGTAAGGCGAAACTGAGGTGCCTGGAGGTAAGAAGTAAGTGCGGCGCAGTCTAAAACAGAGTGGGTCTCGGTGGCTGACTTGGATACGACGAAGACAGGGTTGAGGTACGGACCACGTGAGGAGCGTTCGATAATGCCGCCAACATGTTGGTTACGGCGGCATCGATCGTGGGAACCTGGCCAGGGAGAGGGGGTCGGGCCGTAAAGCAAGAAGCCTTTTTGCAGCGAATGGAAAGTGCGCCGCAGTCGGGCGGTTCGTGAAAACTATATGCCTCACTAAACACTGCCCAGTCGACTTGAGGTGCCAGTTGGGTGGATTGGCGGCGGAGGTCCCGTCGCTTTCGACTTGTAGGCAGTGCTACCCAGGTTCGACTTGGAGTCTTCGACGTCGCTTTGTTTGTCTGTAGTGTGTTCCTTAGTGTTGGTGCGGCGTTCCTCCCCGCCATCGTAGGCGTCGAAGGAGTCGTCATCGGCGTGGGGCTCGATGAAACTGTCGGTCCTGCTGAGCCACTCTGCAGGATTCGCTCGGTGGCGGTGGCCGTCGAGTCCGGATCCAATGTGTCGTCTTCTTCGGTACAATATCAAGCAAGGGCAAGGTCGGCCGAGACGCAAGCTTCGCTAAATGCATGGGCGAGAACGTCCTCGACCGGGAAAACATCCAGGAGCGTCGAGGAGACGACCATGCCGTCGATGACGGCACTGGTGGGTCTCGAAGACCGAGGGTAGCTGCCGGACTCACTTAGGATTAGGGGCCCTCTTGGACTTAGTGCCTGGGCGGTAGCTGGTGCTCGCGGAAGCACGAGACATGCGGCGTCCGCGTCGAGGCTGGTTGGGTAGCTGGTCGGGGAGCTCTTTGGAAACCTCGGACTCGAGCTTGGATGTCTGGTAAAAGATAGCCGTCCTCCAGTTCCCTCTTGCGACGATGGGGAAGAGTTCCACTCATTCAAAAATGAGGTGCTGGTGTTCGGGGAGCATGGAGTCCCAGTAGAACCGATACGGGTGGAGATGCCGGATCTCGTGAACATCTGTCGTTGACAAACTTCTGGTGTTCTGGGCGAGGTCGCTCAGAATGTCTTAGGCCTGACGGACCCTCGCTCTGAGAATGGGCGATGGGGGCTCCACCGGAGGTAGTCGAATCGCGTTGGTGGCTCTGGTAGAAATGATTCCCGTAGAAGCCATACCTCCGGCGGAAGCAGGGGGAGGACTCCGACGATGTTGGAAGCGATCTTTGGCGCGTCTGTGGATGTTCGAGCTTATCGTGCTGACGTTCAAATAACTCGCGTTCAGAGTTCTGCGGCAGGGACTGCTGAGACTGCTGGACGTTTGGGGCAAGACCGGCCAGGGCATTGACAATTGGAAGCAGGGCAACTCCCAAGGTTGAGGCGAAGGAGGCAGAAATGGCACTCCCTGTCTGTCGGACGAGGGCGGCTCTGTCATCAGAGGCCAAGTGCGTTCGCGCGTTCGACGACGAGGCATCCTTCTCCTTGGCTTTTTCTCTTGTCTTGCTAAGTTGCGTGGCAGTGCCGGCGGCTGCCACTCGGTTCGAAAAAGAGTCTCGGCATGAAAAAAACACAACAAAAAAAAAACTCGGAAACCCTTCGGACATTTTCTCGTTCCTTCCGCCGCTCTCAGCCCGAGCATGCATATTATATATACAGGGTGTTTCTTTTTATTCTTGCAGATTTGTTTAAAAAAAAAGCCATGAAAGCACACTTATGGGGTTTGTGCGAGTGAGTTATACGCCGAGGGGGACATTATGTGAGTGACTAATCTTTGGGATAAGTCGGCTAATTAATTAAAATTTACTAATTAACTTTTTAATCAGTGAAAATAGACATATGGTTCTAATTAGAAACTTGCTGAGTGTTGTTTAAAACCCCTAAATCAGTCATTTTCAGAAAGACTTTCAGCGCTTGAGCAGCGTGGTAGTGCACTGAAGTTACCACAAGTGGAGCAGGTACGAGGCTAGCGGTTTCGGTAAGGCGCCCGCGCAATTTTTCCGTCTCTTATCTAGCCCCAGCCTTGAACCTGGTCCACAAGTGGTAACTTCAGCGCACTACTGCGCTTCACACGCGCTCAAAGTCTTTCTAAAAATTACTGGTTTAGGGGTTTTGGACGACGCTCAACAAGTTTCTAATTGAAAACATATGTCTATTTTCACTAAGTAAAAGTTAATTGATGAATTTTAATTAATTATCCGACTTATCGGAAAGATTAGCAAACTACATAATGCCCCCCCGGGCGTATACCTCACTCGCACAAACCGCATAAGTGTAGCTTTCACGGCTTCTTTTAAAACAAATCTGCAAGAACAAAAAGGATCACCCGGTATATATATATCGGTGGTTTTGATAGAACCGAATTGGATGGATATCTGAGAATTCGAACTTATTAGTTAATACCCTAAAGGCGGCACGTACTGAATACATGTAGCGATGTAGGAGTGTGGCAGATTTAGAAATAGAGACTTTTTTCTATTATAAGCACGACCACTGATTGTGGGAGCCACTGGTTTCCCTCCCCCGAGAAGGCGTAAGCCGAGGACGCTCCGGGCGAAGCCGTTTGACTTCGAGGCTTCGAGCCCGGTCGCTCCGTATCGTGTCGGAGAGACTACGTCACCATGCTGACCTGCTCTCTCGCACTCCTCCGCGCGTCTCCCCGATTTCGGGGGAACAGCGACATCGCGCGGGAGAGAGTCGGGCCTGCCCTCCGAGTGGACGGCCGTGTGGTCGAGGAGTCCTGGATTGGACTCCGGGCAACGGGTCGAGTCGCGGCGCGAGCATCGTCCGACCGGCGATGACTCCACGCTAGTGATTCCCCGGGCTCTGACAGTCGGCGTCCCCACAACCTGTGGACGTCCGTCTGCCGAGAGCCCTGGCCCCGAACTCCTGCGACGACGGGTAGCGGCGTGAGCTCGCCCGACCGGCGATGACTCCGCTCGCAATTACCCCTTTGGCTCTCAGGTCGGCGGGCGATGCGGGCGCACTGTGTCCGCGGCGGCTCGCTTGACCGCAGTGTCTTGTTGGGGACCCCTGGTACTCAATAAACGCTGCTGGATACCGGCACCATCGTTGTTGGCATGGCGTTGGCCGAACCCGGCGCGGCGACCGCCCTCGCTGGTAGCCGTCGGCCGCGCGGTGGGATGGGCCTCGGATTTTTCCTTCTGAGCACCGGACCGATCTCCGGACGTAAAGGTGCGTAATCCTCCCTCCTATTAATTCCCACAAAATGGCGCCCAACGTGGGGCCATGGCACCTATTGTTGTCGTGGCACTGCTGCGCCGCGCCATGCCAAGATGGCGGAGCCTCCCTGGGGAGGCCGGCTCCCTTTGTGTGCCGCCATGATGCGAATCCCGTGGGTGCCCGGATTTGGTAACCACATCCAAGAGCCAGCCCAGAAACCTGAGTGAGTCACGATTTCTTCATTCTTTTTTCGTGTCTTGCCGCAGGAGACGTTTTATCGTACCTGTCGCCTCTGGTGATGGGCGTCGCTAGCAACAGTCCCCCTTTGCCTGACAGTTGCCGACTCCGCTGCCAACCCCCACCTAGTTAGAGGGTTGCCGCCTCTGGCGGCGTCCTCAGAGCCTCCGTGCCACGGAAATCGCGTTGCATTGACCCCCGTGGGCCTAGCGACGAATGTTGTTAGCAGCAAAGAGCTTCTTACGGGTCAGCGAGACAATCTGGGTTTGTAAATACGCGCGTTTCTTTGACACTGAGTTGTCGGACTCTCCGGGAGAGTCGGGCGGTGCGTCTGCCATTAACGTCGCCAAGTAGCTCGTAATGCTACCGACGGGCTCCGGGAGCCGTAGGCCACGCATCCGCCGGCGTCCAGAAGCAGTTCTCACACTGTGGACGCGCGCGCTGTATGCCACTTGTATTGTGGTTGGCGCGAGGGTTTTCTTCGGGATAGATTGGTTTTGCTGACACCTTTGAGCTTCTGCTGATTTCCGAGAGTAATGGCTTTGCGTTATAAGAATGGCACAACGCACTAGAGACGGGGCGGCTTTTTAGCTACCTCGTTCTGTGCGCTTCGCTAGGGATGCGTGCAGCTCGAAGACTCTACGGAGTTAGTTGTTTTCGCAGTCCCCGGCCCGGCTCCTGGTGCAGCCACCGCTGGCAGCGGAGAGTCGCCGGCTCAGTTCCCGGCGACTTCAGTTTGCGTACGCAGGGTGCCCTCTAATTCTGTTAGTAGCACCGCGTGGCCTGCCTTCCAACTTGAGCCTCCCATCCTGCGGTAGGCCGGTTAATATACGCAGGCAGCCGAGTCCAGATACAATGAGGACGCGGCCAAAACCTGTTTTCAGGGACCATTGCTTCCCCTCGGTGGCAGTGTGTCGACCGAGAACAATGACCTCTCCCTTCGACCTTGCCATACTGCGGGTCTGGAGAGGGCGAAGAGATATTTGCGGGGTGCTGCGTGGGCTCTCCTTTCCGTCATTCAGGAAGATGCTCGTGCCCCCCTCTTCCCTGCCATCCCCCACAACGCGCGACGGCGTGGGACACGCCGAGCGGCTGGGCGGGACCTGCCGGAGCTGCGTCATCGCTGACGCTGCCGGGAGTTTGGGCACCCTACGGCGGCCAGGAACGGCGGACGGGGAGGGCTGACTTCCGGCCTACGCAAGATGGCCGCTGTGGTCCGGTCGGACTCGTCGGACCTCACCGAGGCGCCTAGCTGAACCCGGCTTCCTGATACGGGCCTGGTCACATCACCTGATGCCGTCCCCGAGGTGCGCTTTCGACTTCGGTTGCCGGCGTTTCCCTCCCCTCCGGTCACCTGCACCCATGTCACCTGCGCGAGTCACCGTGTCCCCTTCAACGGAGGTCGGACCACGACAAGTCGAGGACGTGCAGCGTGGGCCGAGCAACACCACTGAGCAGCACCGCCGAGCATCAACGTTCCCAGTGAGTGGTGCTCCGTGTTGCGGAAGAACTGATCTGTCGGCATCGAGGAACTTTGCACGGCTTCATTCTACGGCACCGGTGCATCGCCTTAGCAGAGCGTCGTGAACTCCGGTATGTGGAACATTTACGGCAGCGGTTCCGGGGGCTGAAAAAGGCCCCCGTTTTTTATTTGTAAGCGCGACTGGCACCCGTGCTGTCAGCGCGCAGGCCTGTATTTTGGGGAGTTTGAGAGCCGGCGCCCCTTTCTCTGAAAGGGGTGCCAAATGTTTTAAGGAGGGGGGGATTGTGGGAGCCACTGGTTTCCCTCCCCCGAGAAGGCGTAAGCCGAGGACGCTCCGGGCGAAGCCGTTTGACTTCGAGGCTTCGAGCCCGGTCGCTCCGTATCGTGTCGGAGAGACTACGTCACCATGCTGACCTGCTCTCTCGCACTCCTCCGCGCGTCTCCCCGATTTCGGGGGAACAGCGACATCGCGCGGGAGAGAGTCGGGCCTGCCCTCCGAGTGGACGGCCGTGTGGTCGAGGAGTCCTGGATTGGACTCCGGGCAACGGGTCGAGTCGCGGCGCGAGCATCGTCCGACCGGCGATGACTCCACGCTAGTGATTCCCCGGGCTCTGACAGTCGGCGTCCCCACAACCTGTGGACGTCCGTCTGCCGAGAGCCCTGGCCCCGAACTCCTGCGACGACGGGTAGCGGCGTGAGCTCGCCCGACCGGCGATGACTCCGCTCGCAATTACCCCTTTGGCTCTCAGGTCGGCGGGCGATGCGGGCGCACTGTGTCCGCGGCGGCTCGCTTGACCGCAGTGTCTTGTTGGGGACCCCTGGTACTCAATAAACGCTGCTGGATACCGGCACCATCGTTGTTGGCATGGCGTTGGCCGAACCCGGCGCGGCGACCGCCCTCGCTGGTAGCCGTCGGCCGCGCGGTGGGATGGGCATCGGATTTTTCCTTCTGAGCACCGGACCGATCTCCGGACGTAAAGGTGCGTAATCCTCCCTCCTATTAATTCCCACAAAATGTTTTGTGGGAATTAATAGGAGGGAGGATTACGCACCTTTACGTCCGGAGATCGGTCCGGTGCTCAGAAGGAAAAATCCGAGGCCCATCCCACCGCGCGGCCGACGGCTACCAGCGAGGGCGGTCGCCGCGCCGGGTTCGGCCAACGCCATGCCAACAACGATGGTGCCGGTATCCAGCAGCGTTTATTGAGTACCAGGGGTCCCCAACAAGACACTGCGGTCAAGCGAGCCGCCGCGGACACAGTGCGCCCGCATCGCCCGCCGACCTGAGAGCCAAAGGGGTAATTGCGAGCGGAGTCATCGCCGGTCGGGCGAGCTCACGCCGCTACCCGTCGTCGCAGGAGTTCGGGGCCAGGGCTCTCGGCAGACGGACGTCCACAGGTTGTGGGGACGCCGACTGTCAGAGCCCGGGGAATCACTAGCGTGGAGTCATCGCCGGTCGGACGATGCTCGCGCCGCGACTCGACCCGTTGCCCGGAGTCCAATCCAGGACTCCTCGACCACACGGCCGTCCACTCGGAGGGCAGGCCCGACTCTCTCCCGCGCGATGTCGCTGTTCCCCCGAAATCGGGGAGACGCGCGGAGGAGTGCGAGAGAGCAGGTCAGCATGGTGACGTAGTCTCTCCGACACGATACGGAGCGACCGGGCTCGAAGCCTCGAAGTCAAACGGCTTCGCCCGGAGCGTCCTCGGCTTACGCCTTCTCGGGGGAGGGAAACCAGTGGCTCCCACAATCCACTGATATAACTAAGTATTCTTAATCCCAAAGTTAGATTGAACGGAAATGTATTACCAGATGCACCACTCGCTGAAAGTAACTGTCAAATCACGGCGACATTTCAAGATGCCTCCTCCAGGTCATACTTGGGAAAAACGAATATTTTTATTTTTCGGTTAATATCGGTTAAAACCGGTTACCGGTAGATAATTTACGGTTACGGTTACGGTTACGGTTTTTATAAATTTCAAATAACGGTTTCGTTCCGGTTACGGTTACTAAAAAAATTTCGCTCCTAAACGGTTTTCGGTTTCGGTTGCGGTTACGGTTTGAGTCCCTGATAAATAGAGTCCCATACCGATTAGTTCAGCGAAGTTTCGTCGACAACATTCGTTTTTATCACTGTTAATCGCAAAAAAATAAATGTCGTAAGTATCGCCAAATGCCTCGACAAAACAAAATGCTAAAAAAATGAATAAAGAGAAGAAGTAAGCCTACATCGTGAATCGAACCCGGGTCCGCTACGTATGAGGCAGATATTTTACCGCTTCGGAAGCTCGCGTTGCAACCGCTGCCTATATTGACGGCGGCAGCACCTATCTCCACGTGCCATCCAACCCGGCGTGAGCGCCGTTGCTGGGGTGTGTATCGCCTTCGCGTTAACAATATGCCCCGCGGGTCGGGGGACGGTGCCCTTGCTATTCCTTGGGCGGCGCCGGCCAGTGTTTGCCCTGCCCAGTGGCGGCTGTTTTAGGGGGGGGGGGGGGGCAAAACACATGCCTTTCCCCCCCACTCTGAGAACTGGGGGAGGGGAGGAGGGGCAAGCGCCCCCCTTGCCCCCCCGGTTGGTACGCCCATGTCCGCTGCGACCGTCGGCGCCTACGCTGTTCGCCTGCCTCCATTCTGGGCACAGCACCCAGAAGTCTGGTTTTTTCAAGTCGAGGGAAGCTTCCGACTGGCCAACATCCCAAAAGGTACGGTTCAGCCATGTCCAGGCTTCGTTGCCGTGCGAAGTGGCACTGGAGGTCTACGACATCCTCGCACGACCACCTGCGACGAACCCGTACGATGCGCTCAAGACTGCCATTTTAGAACGTACAATGCTTTCGGAACGCAAACGCCTGCAGCAGTTAGTCTGAGCAGAAGAACTGGGCGACCGTCGCCCATCGCAACTTCTGCGCCAGATGCAGGCGCTTCTCGGCGACCGTGCCGCGACGCACGACAGCCAGTTCTTGAAAAAGCTGTTCTTGCAGCGACTTCCACCGTCGGTACAAATGATCCTGGCGGCTGCATCCGACTTGTCCTTGCCTGCCTTGGCTCTCCATGCCGATAAGATCATGGAGGTTGCCAGCCAACACCCGTCAACTTCTACCGTCTCATCCGTACAGCGCCCCGAGCCCGCCACTCCAGCGACTCGCGCACCCATAGCGGCCGCGGTTACTCGGGATGAAATCGCAGCACTGCGAGAAGACGTGCAACAACTACAGGAGCTTGTCACAAGCACATTGCGCCTTTCACGACCTCGCAGCCCTAAGCGATCCTCACAATCCAGAAGCTCCCGCCGTCGTTCTCCCTCGCCACAGGCGAACCACCAGCCAAGGCATAACCAACAGCGGCAAGAGCAACAGCACTGCTGGTATCACCAGCGCTTTGGAGCTGCTGCGGAACGCTGCACCAGGCCTTGCAGCTGGTCGGAAAACAAGGCGCGGGATCGCTAGTGGCGACGAGCGCTCCCCCTAATAAGCAAGGTCGCCTGTTCTACATTACGGACGCTACCAGTGGACTGAAGTTCCTGGTCGACACAGGAGCTGCAGTGAGTGTGCTACCCGCAAATTCGTTTGACTGTACACTTACTCCTATCTGCCACCTGCAAGCGGTCAACAGCTCCAACATCCCCGTCTACAGGAAGAGGTCAATCTTGATCAACATTGGCTTGCGAAGGACGTTTCGTTGGATCTTTCTCGTAGCCAAGGTCAGTCACGCTATTCTAGGAGCAGATTTCTTGTCCCACTTCTCTCTCCTAGTAGACATGGCCCAAAAGAAAATTCATGACTCCACCACAGGCGTTTTCGTCACCGGCCAAACCTCCACACTCTAGCCGTTTGCTTTCACACTTCGCCAACCAATACAGTCGCCCTACGGGGACTTGCTGAGCGAATTTCCATCGTTAACGGCAGCTCCCGACTGGAACAAACCGGTCAGGCATGATGTCGTCCACCGCATCATCACCAGCGGTCAACCTACACACGCGAGGTCTCGTCGGCTAGCTCCCGAAAAGCTTCTCGTCGCTCAGCAAGAGTTCCAACACATGGTTGAGATCGGCATTGCTCGCCCATCCTCGAGTTAGTCCTCTGCACTCCACCTAGTCCCGAAGAAAACAAGCGACTGGCGGCCCTGAGGCGACTATCGCAGCTTGAACGTGACTACAGACCCCGACCGTTACCCTATCCCCAACATTCAGGACTTCACCACCAACCTGAACGGATGTACCATTCTCAAAACTCGACCTACAGATGGCGTCCCATCAGATCCCGGTCGCTCCCGAAGACGTAAAGAAAACCGCAATCGTCACACCGTTTAGACTTTTCGAGTTCACCCGGATGCCTTTCGGTTTGCGAAATGCCGCGCAAAGCCTCCAACGCTTCATCGACGCCATTCTCCGCGGACTACCTTTCGTTTTCGCCTACGTCGATGACGTTTTTGTCGCCAGTTCATCGCCGGAGGAACATCTACGCCACCTGCGCCTAGTATTCGAGCGTTTCGCTGAACATGGCCTGATCATCAACGCAGAAAAATGTGCGTTCGGCGTCCCCTCCTTGGAGTTCCTGGGCCACGTGGTAGACTCCAATAGCATCCGATCTCTTTCCGACAAGGTGAAAGCGATCACCGATTTCCCACGTCCAGAATCGCTCCGCCAGCTCCGCCGTTTTATGGGCCTGGTGAATTACTATAGGCGGTTCATTCCAGGTTGCGCGGCAATATTACTTACCCTAGAAGCGCTCCTTCAAACTACGAAGGGTACAACAGCCATTGTTGACTGGTCCGGCGCTGCAGACAACACTTTCACTACCATCAAGGAGCGTCTCGCTTCTGCTACCCTCTTAGTTCATCCAGAGCACGACGCCCCCACGAGCGTGATGGTTGATGCTTCTGGACACGCAGGATAGGAGGGGTGCTGCAACAACGCATCAACAACGAGTGGCTCTCGCTCGGTTTCTTCTCCAAGAAACTTACACCAACCGAGCAACGATATAGTGCCTTCGGCCGTGAACTCCTCGCGGCTTACCTTACCATCAAGCACTTCAGATTTTTCCTGGAAGGACGATCGTTTGTGATCTTTACAGATCACAAGCCACTAACCGATGCCTTCAGATCATCTAAGGCCACAAACTCTCTGAGAGAGACGCGACACTTGGCATTCCTAGTTGAATTTTCTACAGACATTCAGCATATCAAGGGCGTCCACAACATCCCCGCCGACACCCTCAGTCGCGTCTCCGTAGTTCAGTACCGCGGGTGTGACCTTAGACAACTCCCTGCTGTACAGGAGAGTGACGAAGAGCTCCGCAGCCTTCGCTCTTCCCCAACCTCCTCTCTCCATCTTGAGGATGTTTACTTCTCCGACTGGGGCACAAACATCGTTTGCGACGTCGACCCTGTGACCGGACGGAAACGGCCTTATCTGCCCTTACCACTTCGGCGTCAGGTCTTCAACAACCTTCATGCTCTCTCACACCCAGGCATCCGCGCTTCTCAAAATCTAATAGCGGAACGATTTGCCTGGCCTGGCATGAACACTGATGTCCGCGCGTGGGCACGAGCATGCATTGCTTGTCAGCAGAGTAAGGTGTCCCGGCACACCCTCACGCCTCTGGCAAAGTTGGCACTCCCCGACACGCGCTTTGCCACTATTCACGTGGACCTCATCGGACCGCTACCGTCATCGCAGGGCTACCGTTACCTCCTAACCGTCATCGACAGGTTCAAGCGCTGGCCGGAGGCTTGTCACATCAAAGACATCACTGCCGAGACTGTCACCTCTGCGCTTCTGTCCACCTGGATCTCCCGCTTTGGGGTTCCCGCTGAAATCGCGACTGATCGCGGACGCCAATTCGAATCGGCCCTTTTCCGAGGCTTGAGAACTCTTCTTGGCATCGCTCACTTGAAGACCACAGCCTAACACCCGCAGGCAAATGGTTTGGTTGAGCGGTTTTATTGCCATCTCAAGGCCTCCCTCATGGCCCACGCCACACCAGATAAATGGGCCACGTCTATACCCATCGTCCACCTAGGGTTGCGCACAGCCATAAAGGAAGACCTCGGATGTGCCGCATCACATCTAGTTAATGGAACATCGCTGCGCATTCCAGCTAAATTGGTCAGCCATACCACTCCGATCCACGGCGGCCCCACGATGACTGCAGGATTGCCTTACGTGGAGGACTTTGTTCGGTGACATGCGCGCTACACCGACGCGGACACGCCAGAGCAAGCCTCCTTTCTTCCATCGCGACCTGCACAACAGTGACTACGTGTTTTTGCGCGTCGACAGCGTCCGCCGTTCGCTCCAGCAACCTTAAAGCCTAGTTCACATGCAGCGATTTTGGCCCTAAAGCTTAGTTCACATGCAGCAGTTTTGGCCCTAGAGCGGCGCGATTTCTGCCGTCGCGGCGCTCTGGCCAGCACCAGCAAATCTGCGGCACGAGCGCCGCGACGGCGGAAATCGCGCCGCTTTATGGTACGTTTACACTTGCGGATCCGCCAGCGAATCCGCCGAGCTTTTGCCGCTGGGGCGAAACGCTGAGCGGAAAACGCGGTGGCGTGCCGTTTAGGTCCGGGATCTATTTCTGCCGCCGAACGAGGCGTTTCCCTGACCGGATGTGACATTCTTGCGCGGCGCGACGCTACCTACGTCACGAGTACACGTTCTTCCGGGGGCAGCAACGCCCAAAAGAGAGAGAGTCGAGGCGGGAACTCTCGCGCCTTCTCGTCATATTTGACGGGACGTTACGGGAACCGCTGCCGCAGCCGGCGCTGCCGCCACTGCTCAAAGGAAATAGATGTAAACACAACCAGCTCGTCGCCGCCGCCGCCGGGAGCGGATCCCCTCCCGCGGCAGCGGATTTCTTTTCAGGTATAAACGTACCATTAGGGCCAAAATCGCTGCATGTGAAACAGGGGGACCAGCAGAAATATTCTTCCGCCTGGCGGAAAGTCCTCCTCGCCCTCTTTCTTTCGTGTATTGTAGCACGGCGAGGCGAGGGGAAAGGTCCCCTTTTGCGCCAGCTTCTTCTGAGAGGATAAGCCGAGAAAATCTCCATGCTGAGCGACGGGCGATGGGTGCGGCAGCAGCGACCTCGTGACTTAAGGTAGCTTCAGCTCCTATCGCGTAATCTGCCCCATTTTTTGGCGCTCACCAAGCCTAGCCCCTCGGGTGTAGGCTTTTTGCGGAGCTGCAAGGCTGCGCCCGCGCAGTCACCGAATTTCAGCTGTCGAAGGTCTTCGGTTTTGCCCGTGGCAAAATAAACGCATACTTGAGAGCTGCGATGCATCCCCGCACCCATTAAAGGAACGTTTCATATATACTTTCGGTTGACCAAGGAGCTCAAAAGACATGCGCGAGAAGTGGTGACTTGAATATGTAAGGATGACTTACATCTTTACAAAACATTCCATCTTAAAAAAACGGCTTATCGCCGCTCAAAACTGCCTCAAATTAAGGTCGATGGAAAAGAAAGCGATGTACCAGGCGCGGGCATCTTTTAGAAGGTCTTTGTTTTCTAGCAGCGAGCACAAATATTATGTGCGTAACTTACACTATATGATGGCCAACGAATGTAGGTGACATTTATATCTACGCATCCCAGCAACCACATGAGGTGAGAAGACAGTAATGGTGTGTGTCGATACTAAAAAGTTTTAGTGGATCGTCTTTAGCTCTTGGATAACCGCACCCTACGACAATATATAAGCTATAACCTCTCTGAGAGCATTCTTTATTGAGTGCGGCTATCGAAGTGTGTCGTGTTATAATTCAACGTTGCTTAAATCGGTGCTATAGCACGTGCTGCCACTTTAAAGTATTTTTGAGGCATTAAAAATAAAAAACTTAATCAAATGCAGCCGATTTTTTTTTAACATGACACACGTTTGTAATTTTCTTTGCAAACACATTTTAGGTATACTGCCACACAGCACGGACAAACTATTGCCGGTCTTTCTAATTTTGTTTTTTAGAAATAAATTATGTTTAGAAAACTGTCAATGCAACTATCCAACCTAAGTAACAGAGCTCAGTGCTAGACAATACATGTTGCTGGGCAGAAATAGTAAATAGCGCCGATGTCGCGTTCGGGCTAAAAGTGCCACGTAATGCACGCGTACCGCTATAAGTGCGTCCGAACATTTCATCAAACGCCATTTCATCGAATGCCGTTTCATCAAAGCCGTTTCATCGAAGCCGTTTCATCGAACACCGTTTTATCGAACGCCGTTTCCTCGAACGCCGTTTCAAAGAAGCCGTTTCCTCGAACGCCTTTTCATCGAACAACGTTACAGTGTGTAATATTTTGGAATTTACTTTAATTTTTATACACAACTTCATCTAATTCTCTCTTTTTTTTCTGTTTTTATATCACTGGGTGCAGTGACGAGTTAAGTTCCATCGTGAACATATCCTGCTTCGAGAAGAAAGCCTCCATGAAACAATGACCCCTCTCCATGTCACATGAAACAATTAAAAATGAGGCAAAAACAGAAAGCACGGACACTTAAAAGTGTTTTAAGTGTCTGTCCTTTATTTGCATCGTCGTGGTTTCAGTCATATATGTATATGAGTAAAGATTTTCAGTAAGTCGCGTACCCAATTGTTTTTATTTCTTTTTATGCCAATTGCTTTTATTTTTAGTAATTTGACACCACCTTCAAAACAATTTCACAAGTGACTACCTTAGTCTTAACAAATGCAAGGTGAAACATCTATAAAGCACTGTTATGCCCCAAAACTCGGTACAGAGCCATAACAGAGAAATTCGATGAAACGGCCCTTGGCGATTCGATGAAACGGCGTTCGATGAAATGTCCGTTCATTCGATAAAACGACTTTCTATAAAATGGCGAAAAAGTGAGGTTCAGGCTTGGTCGGAGATAGCTACGGTTACACTCGTACGCTTTTTCAGTTCTATATCGCATATATAAGCTTCTTGCTCAAATAAACAGGGGCATCTGACTTTTCGCTCATCTTGGCCTTTAGCGCGAC
The DNA here is from genome assembly GCF_016920785.2 of Ixodes scapularis. NCBI lineage: Eukaryota > Metazoa > Arthropoda > Arachnida > Ixodida > Ixodidae > Ixodes > Ixodes scapularis. The sequence goes on from NW_024609846.1 coordinate 130,039,974, forward strand.
TGTTAGCAAGTTCTAAAACAGTCAAAGCAAAAGTGATTTAATTAGCACAGGATTATAGGTTGAGCGAAATATTTACAAAGTTCGAGATTCCCTGAGTCGTCTTTTGTATTCAATCCCCCCCCCCCCCCCCTTCCTCACCACCACTTCCTTCCTCTAAATAAACAACGTAGATTATTTTATGAACCACCAGTAATAGAGCGTACTCGCAAAACGTCTATTTGGCGTAAGAAAGCTTAAGAAAGGCCTTGTTTTAATGTTCAAGCAATGAACTGGTCTTCTTACTGTGCGTGACACAGCTAGCACGAACACAATATTGACATTCTTATGCAAGGGCCCTGCAGAATTTAGTGTATAAGAACAAATTGATGCCTCGTAAGTTGGTGCCCAACGAAAGCACTCTTTACCGAATTGCTTGTTTAAAAATAACAACTTTTCAACCATAAAAATAAAACAAAATAACACCACTTCTTTGGGGGCCACTAAATTTACTGATTCACTCCGTTAGCATTGATTGTGCAGCGGTACGCGTACATTACGCGACACTGTTAGCGCAAACACGACATCGGCGCTTTTTGCTATTTTCCCCAGCAATGTATCGACTCGCACTAAAATCTACCGCTTAGCTGGGATACTCGCATTAACAGTTTCCTAAACATCATTCACTTCTAACAAGAAAAAAAAAGTGGGAAACACCGGCAATTGTTTGTTTGTGCTAACTGCGTGGCGTAGGGTACCTAAAAGTTTTTTACAATGTTAAATACAATTCTGTGTCACGTTAAAAAAAATTGTCTGCTTTTGGTTTAGTTTCTTTGAGACACCACAAATACTTCGAAGTGGCGGCCCGTGCTATGGTACCGATACAAGCAACGTTGAACCATAACACGACACGCTAGACTCACCAAAAAGGGTTTTAATATTGTCTTTTCCGCTCCATAGCCGCACTCGATAAAGAATGCAAAGAGCGAGTCTAGCTTACATTTCGTTCTGGGGTACGGACCGTACGATTATCTAAGTGGCTAAAAGCGACCCACTAAAACTCTCTAAAATTGACATCCACCCTTGATGCCCTCTCACCTCAGGTGGTTGTTGGGAATGTGTAAATATGAATTTCATACATTTTGCTGGCCATCATGTTCCGCGAGTTAGGCACATAACAGGGCATTTTAGTAAATCGTTTTCAAAGGCACGCTGCCACTTCAGGCGCGTGCTTCAGAGAATGCATCGAAGTGGCAGCGCGAGCTTCCGCTAAATATAGCGTGGCCTGAAAACATAGTCTGCTAAAGTTCTCCAATAATTTGTGCTCGCTGCTAGAAAACAGAGACCTTCTAGAAGATTCCCGCGCCTGGTGCATCGTTTTCTTTTCCATCGATCCCAATTGACCTTTTTCAGAGTTTGGCCATGATCGTGGCGCGCCCTCGCGGGAATCACTCGAAACACTTTTGGTGGCTCCGGGAACGTTTCTCCGTCGTCCGCGCCAGGCCTGGCTTGTCTCCCAGTCCATGTGTTTGCGTGTGTTCTCTGGTGGTGTTGTTCCGTCCTTCACCAATCTGAACGTGTCTTTCTGTCGTCGCTTCGCGTGCATATTTTCTTCGAAATGGCTGAGAACGACCTGAAGGATTAACGAAAGTCAATGTCTAGGATACAGAGGACCTCGTTCGTTTTTATACCTTCAGGGATGGATAGACCGCCGACGCCGCATCGGTTCTTACCATCGACTCAGAGTCACCTCATCGTCACTTCGGTGTCGCGTCTTGCAAGCAACTAAAAAAGGGGTCTGGTTTCAAAGCAGAGTCGCAGAGTGTTATGTAAGGAAAGTAATGGTAACCAGCTTGGATACCGACCCAACCATCCACCTTGTGCGGAGTTTGTGAGCTCCGTTTACGAGGCCCGGCCTCTACAAACAGCTGATTTTGCTCTCCTTGATCGCTTAAGTTATTCAAGCTTATCGCGTCCGTCACTTCGCCGTCTTAAATACCGCGCGAGGGCACGGGACATTGCCGTATTCGGGAATATGTAAACAAACTCGGACGGTGCGAAATTTGGGCCGTCTTGATATCGCGAAGGATTGCCTGCACCGTCAAAAAGTAAGGAACGGTATGTTAGAAACAATCCATCTTTGAATTCGGCACGTTTACGAACCTTCGACAAAGTGGGCCCAGCAAACAGGGGGTTCACGGTTGGTTGCCAAGAAATTTCATCAAGAGTCTGACTCCGTAAGGCTTAAATTCGTTTCGCTCGCTTTAAATGTTTTGTCACTTTTTTTTTTTTTTAACGTGGCAAGACGCGAGTGTGTATAGCGCACGCCTGAAGAACGGAAAGCGTTATGCTGTTATTTTTTAATTGAGTACCGGTTACGGCATGATTACGTCACACAACCTCGTTTGCACGTTTACTATTAACAAAAAATGGTCTGAGTGCAGGCGAGCTCGTGTAAGTTTAACATGATGGAAAACTTGATATATAAATACATGAAAGCTTGATGGAACACCGAGGACAGGGACGGAAAGAGTACTTCTTTCAAAAAGTTCTGTATCCGTCCCCGTCCTTGATGTTTTATCATTTCATGTATTCGTATCTATTCACCAACACGCTCATTTTCAGTTATTAAACCTGAGACTGAGGTAGGAAAAGGAAAACGGCAAGGAAAAACGGGCAACGTCTCAAGAGACGTTGCCTGTTCTTTTTCTGTGTCCTTTTGCGTTTTCCTTTTCCTACCCCAATTTCAGGTATACCATCACGTTCACATTTACTGTATTTTAGTTAAAAGCAGAATGTCCCGCCGTCACATTGATGATCCAGCCACCTGACAGGGGGGACTCTCGTCATAGGCTTTTGAAAGCAGGGAAAGCGGGGTCTTTGACATCGGGTGCTTTCGTGCACCACCCGCCAAAGGCTACAAGAACTTTATAAAATTTGGCATTTTAACAATGTTTCCTTCTATTTGTGCAACCTTCTGCTGCGCGGTGGTTGCACAAAGCACTGCCTGAGCGACCGAGCGGGCGAGAGAGCCACCAAAAATGGCGCCTTTCCCTTTCCTCTCCTCTCTCAGAGTCGGCGCATGCGCCCAGCGATCTCTGAAAAAGGTCAATTTGAGGCAGGTTTGAGCGTGATAAGCCGTTTTTTTGAAGATGGAATGTCTTGTGAAGATGTAAGTCATCCTTACATATTCAAGTCATCACTTCTCGCGCATCTCTTTTGAGCTCCTTGATCAACCGAAAGTATCTATGAAACGGTCCTTCAGTGGGTGCGGGGATGCATCGCAGCTCTCAAGTATGTGTTTATTTTGCCACAGGCTGAACCAAAGACCTTCGACAGCTGAAATTCGGTGACTGCGCGGGCGCAGCCTTGCAGCTCCGTAAAACCTACACCCGAGGGGCTAGGCTTGGTGAGCGCCAAAAACTGGGGCAGATTACGCGATAGGATCTGAAGCTACCTGTAAGTCACGAGGTCGCTGCTGCCGCACCCATCGCCCGTCGCTCAGAATGGGGATTTTCTCGGCTTATCCTCTCAGAAGAAGCCGGCGCAAAAGGGGACCTTTCCCCTCGCCTCGCCGTGCTACAATACAAGAAAGAAAGAGGGCGAGGAGGACTTTCCGCCAGGCGGACGAAAATTTCTGCTGGTCCCTCTTTATTTCTGCCGTCGCGGCGCTAGTGCCGCAGAATTGCTGGTGCTGGCCAGAGCGCCGCGACGGCAGAAATCGCGCCGCTCTAGGGCCAAAACCGCTGCATGTGAAACGTCGTCTTCATTTCACCTCCAGGATCTCGAATATCGAAATTATTTCTTTTATAATTTGGGGCATGGAGGTTGCAGAAAATCATTTTCAGAGTACCACCGAAGGCCCTCCTCCAGGAGCGTGTCGCCATACAGAAGTTCTCGGAATCTTCCTTCCAGCAGCGTCCACCACAGCTATGCACGCGTACTCTTGCTATTTTTTTTTTAAGAAGGGCAGAAAAAGATGTTAACACTTGTGCCAGTACGGGGGAATACACCTGGCAAGCTAGGGATTGCATGCGCGACCCTCGAGTGACACGAGCTTTGCGGCCGAAAGGCCCTCTTATGACGCCACGACGTGTCGGGTGTTTTTCATGTTTTCTCGCGTTAAGTTACATCTTCGGGGAAAACGAACGCGATATTCATATCCGCGGGATAAAACTAGGCTAGAATCAAGCTCTATCTCATTTTTGTTTTAAAGAAGTGTTCCGGCTTCCCTTTAAGGACTGCGCCTCAGCTCAGGATCTTGCAGAACGTGCACTGAAAACACTCGTCCCACTTATCCAACCAAGGATCTCAGAGGACTGTGTCACTCCTCCGCGGGCGGCAGAGTATAAATTACGTCCACCCCTAGTTAAGCACATTAATAGCGTACATAAACAGGGAGAGTCCCTAATTTCATCCCCCTCCAGTAGCACCGGTCTTGGTACAATACAAATGTTTCACTTTCTCTGTTCAAAGTCCTAGTGGGCCTCACACGGAAGCCGTCTCTCACCAGAGCGCCCGTTCAAAAGTAGCGAACTCGCAGCGGCAGAATATTGTTGTAATGGTGGCCTCAGCTCCCTGTTCCACCGGAAATAGGTCAGACGATCCTCACACACAAAAACTTGAAAACTTCGTGATTTGTTACCATACCGCTGACACTACTTAGGATTTCAGTCCAGCGCGGTTCCTTTGCCATGACACTGCAGCTTCCTCTACCAAGTACCTGCGGTACAGGTCTCTCATTGCGGTGGCCACTATGTTGCATTTTCGGACAGATTGGTCGACGTGCCGCGATCTCAGCCTCGGTAGGTGGAGCAACGCGTTTGTCTGTTGAGAGACCTCCTTGCGCCACTGGCCATCAACGATGTTGCCGAAGTGGTCGACTTCAATCAGCATTGGCATTTAGCATGTGCAACTTGTCGTCTTGTAGGTAGTTGTGCAGTACACAAGCTGCGCGGACGACTCCAGTGGCGTGGTCTGGGAGGAGGTCGATTGGCCTGCGGAAGATGCAAAATCTAGTAGCCAAAATTTCGAATGCGTTCTGGACGCACCTTCTGGAAATGGGACAAAGACAACACTGTGATTTTTGTTATTATAATGCAAGTGCAACAATTCTAAAGGTTACCTTGCTCTACACAGTCGATAGTTGAATATTTTTAGATAATCGCTGAGGTATCAACAAGGACAGGGCCTCAGAAAGTCCGACCTCAGTTGAAATGCCTCGTCTCCAACGAAGACGGACACGGCGATAACATGGGAAGATGGCAGCAGATTTGGTGGTGGACAATTCAAGGCAGCTTGACTGAGGCACTGTCCTATCCTTGATGCCTTGAAGACGCCACCATCACTTTGGTGGCCATACGCTCCAGCGTCTGTGGCCATAAACCTCGACTTGCTGTCCACGACGGCCATCAGCACTACAGAGTAGGTTACCCTGAAAAGCCGAATGTTACGTCACTTCATGCACTCTTCCAAAACATGATATGTGTTAAAGTAAATTTGTAGATCCATAAACAGCACCTTGTAGTTATAGTACAGGCTTCAAGAATCGGCAGGGGCTTCGATATGTCGTGTTTTCCGTCAACGTTCCCCACACAATGAGAAAAATGCCGCCCTGTCTCAAAGCCCTTGGCAATTTCCTTTGGTCTGTGATTCTTGATGGGAGCTAGAAGTACAGCACAAAGTTCACACATGGTTTTACGTTGTTATTTAAAAGCCGTTCATGTAATCTTTACCTATAGTAATACTGGTAATAAATGCATCCTCAAATATGAGAAATACTTGTTGACGCTTAACAATTGCGAATACTTTTGTAACTGGATCTGAAAAGCTGTGTGTCTGTTTTTTTTTTCTCCCTCGCTCCTTTTTTTCTACGTTCAGCTGGAAACTTTCAGAAGCATGTTTAGCCAACTAGCCCAGCTCCAGGCACACACCACTTACTTTTGTAAGCTATCATATTATGCCCAAGTCAGGCCGGTGTCAGACTGCTTATACCAAAGACAAAAAAACAGTCTGCAGACATCGATCGAACGCGACTCACTGACGCATCTGTGTTTCATAAGCCGCGTGCCAGGCTGCTCCTTTCATTGGTTGCCGTGCGACATAAAAAAGCAGGGATGCTGCGGTGCCTCAAATTACTATTTGTCTGCAAACTGTATTCGTAGGATGCGTAATGTGTGACCCCGTCTTTCGAAGGTGGCGCAGTAATAGCATTGGGGCCCTCAACATCCTCAGGTCTGCAGCCCTCTCTTCCCAAGTTCGTCCCTAGAATCATAAATCAATGGCTCTCTGTTGTGTAAACTTTTTGAGAAACCATTTTTGACAGTACAGCTTTCAACATGATTCATTTAGATATTTCGGCTGCGAATAGTTAGGAGCAGCTGCAAAGAACGAGTTAGCTGCAGTGATTTGTACACCCGACTCCCATAATTATCTCCAGGTGGGGTGTGACACCCCCCCCCCCCCCCCCCCCCCCAGGATGTCTTAAGCAATGTATATAAACCTAAAGCCAGCCCCTTCTAACACCCCCTTATTTATCTCCAGGTTGGGGGCGACACCCCTCAGAATTTCTTGACCAATGCATCTAGACCTAAGGCCACCCCCTCCCAACAGCCCCCCCCCCCCCCCCCCGAATAATTGCAACACCCCCTGATTTAGAATTCTGGATGATTCCGTGGTTTGGTAGTGTGTAGAAAGAGTACACCGGGGCAAGGGGGGGGGGGGGGGGGGGGGGGGGGGGGACTTGAATTCATCAATTTCCCAAGACCACCACTGTGAGTCTTGTTGTTCCTCATGATCTACATCTTTAAAGGTGGTATTTAGTGGACGCCGTATTGGCGCGCATTGTTCGCAGCTAGAGCTCAAAAAGAACTGCTACGTACTGCTGGCAAAGATAAACAATCTTGACGGTGTGAAATATACGTTGCAGAAGCGTTGTGCAAATTCACTAACAGCACGTGCTCTCAACAGCAACCGGCGCAAGCTATGGCCCCCAGTGAATACCACACGACCGGAATACCACCTCCATTTTCAAGTGTTTTTTTTCATTACGAGACGCCAGCGACTCTTTCACGGCATGCATGCGACACTAAGGATACGGTTGGTTTTGGATGAGGCGCGTTTTTATTGGCTGTCTTTTCGTACCATCGCAGCGGCGCTGGTGACGTCTCGAAAGATGTTTGACAATTGACGCAGCTCCGATTATTTCATAATCGCATTGAGCCTGCCTGTTTGCCGCAACAGCGCCGTCGCAACTGCGAAATCGCAACTAAAATCGCTCCATGTGAAACCGTCCCCTTTTCCACAAGTTACCAAAAACGAAATCAGATTTCTTTGCTTACCTTCATGTGTTTTGGGCGAAGCACCTTTCATATATGCGGACATCTCTCATGCACGATGGATGCCCCTGTTGACACTCCAACCTTGAATTGCAGTGCAAGATCCTGCATTGACGTTGCCGATGACAGGTACCTGAATAAAAACAAAACATTGCTGTGTACATCAATGTCTGGAAGCCGAGAAACTAGTAATGAGTTCGCCATATAAACCAGTTTAATTGCACCTCGTATTCACTCCAAACAGTGAAGTTTAAAGAGAATACCATTTTACCTCAAAGTGATAGCAAGCCGCACCGGCGACGAAATGGGCTCTCTGACGACATATTGCTTCGTAAGCTTTGTTTCCAGGCGAGTGTGGAGTCTTTCAAAGGCGTTCCACATTATCCGGTAATATCTTCGAAACTGCTCCGGGTCGCTGTGCAGCATAAAAAGGGTCTGCAGAGAAAAAGTATTCCAGAAACCTGCTCGCAGAAAAGCACAAGTCGACTTACCAATGAGTAAAACTCCGATTCTTTGGCTCTGTTTTGCCAGCACGGCCTGACCCGCCATCACCGCGGGCTGCCGTCTAGGAGCAGGAGTTTTTTTTTCCGCAGAAGTAGGTATTCCTTTTTACAGAGCAGTCTAAACTCGTCGTCATCAGCGGCCATCATGCTCTATGAAAGTCAAAACGCGCTGCTACTTGCCATCTTTCAATATGGAACATCGTCCACATGACGAAGCCACCGGGACAACTGTTCGCCTTGCGCGACATGCCAAGCAACGCAACAACTAGCTTGCTCAAGCAGTTATGAGCTGTGACTCTCCCGGTGTCCTTGTCGCGTTCGTCGTACTCGTTGTTTTCGTCGTTTTCGTTTATGCGAATGCAGTCGATGCAAACGTCTGAATCGGCCCAAAATATAAGTATACGGCGTACTTTTTACCAGAAGCTAATAAATAAATCTGAAAATTTTATAATTTTGTTAAATATCGAAATTAGTATCGTCAAACGAATTCAAGGGTTCCAACCATGGACATCGCAAGTGCGAAAAATCGCATATGTTCTCAATCAATGTGAAAGGAAACGCGAAATTTCGCATGTGCGGTTCATCGCTTCACCGATTTCGCAGGAGAAAATCGCACCATGTGAATCAGGCTTTACACTGGTCCCCACCTCGTCGTGGCACGTGGCGAAAAACATTCACGCTGCGAGTTATTGGCCGCGACACGGTCGTGTCCGTTGACCGCCTCAAGCCAGCAATAGACCGATCTCACCAAGCGTCCGGCGCATGCGTGAGGCCACCATAACTTTAGTTCACGGGAGGCAGACGGCCGTGCATGCGAGGGCTTGTGCCGTCTCGTGCTCCACACGCGCAGAGCTCCACCGAGGTTGTTGCGCGTGCAAAAAAAAAAGTTCCCTCGACGCATTGCGGCAGCGGGGGCGTAGTCAAACTGGCTGGTGAGATGGGTCTATTGTTGAGAGCGATGCGATCGCTCAGCCGGCTCATCTTCCCAGCGGGCAAGCCACCTCGAGCTCAACAGTAGCACCCGCGACCAGTGATCAGTGCCCGCGACCCGCATCAAACACTCCAGGACAGTTCACTGGGACGACGCCGTCTCCAAAGGGGCGCTATGTGAGAAAAGAAGATCGCGTGCAAATAAAAAAGGAGATCAGTTCGATTTTGGAATGCGTCAGACGTAGCCTCTTTTCGTCTGTCTTTCTCTACACACACCACGGGCGAGCCAATACCAAACACTGAGAACCCTATTCGGAATCTCACAATATTCAACGTTCCTAAACATTCCTCGAAATACATCTGATCAGAAAAAAAGGATGGCTCAAAAAAAAAAAAAAAAAAAAGCGGCTAAAAAACTAAGACAGTGGACACAAAAGTGGATACATTTTCTTTCTAATATCTATAGCATCTACACTATTTTCCATAGAAATTCTGTAGAAAGTGGATAAATACTTTTGCAAAAGGGCCGTGATACACATTTGCGAAAATAAGGGAAACAAATTTTTCGAGTGGAAGCTGCACCGCTCAATTATTACGCACTTCCTGTTTCTGATTTGGCAACCACCTCCGTTAATACACTATTAGGGAGTTTTCGTAGACCGCGCTACCCCCTCCGCTAAGCGTTCCGCAACGAAGAAGTCGCTACTGCGCCTGCGCGCCGATAGCCTTGACTGTGGAGTTCCCGCTATCGTAGCGGATTGCGGAGGGCCTTGCGGGACGGCGAAAACGATCTACGAAGTTGCTTTACAGCAACTGAAGAGTGTAACCAAACTTTGTCCAGGTTCCGGTTAAAAAATCGAACATGCCAACACAAGCGTATTCTGCAAAACATTTTTAAAACCATTTGTGGCACTCTGAGCAATGCTGAATTGCTAATATGCTCGTCCTGTCATTGAATGAAAATGACTCCGTCGTGCACCTTTACGATCGGTTAAAGAAGCATTCGAACGCAAAAAATAAAGCACGTGAGCTACGAAAGGTGTCTTTTTTAGGGGTGTCGCGAACTTTTGTCGAACCGGATTTTTAGGTCGAACTTTCGGGGTTCGACAGGGTCGAACCGGTTCGACGAACTTCCGAACTTTTCCCAGATTCGACCGGTTCCACTTTGTGGACGGTGTGCATGTCTAGGTTTGGCGAATTTTTTTTTTTTTTTTTCATGCAAAGGGTTATTTTATTTTATGAACAGTTGCAATTAAAAGAAACCAATTTTAATCACTGAAGAAGTTAATAACTTAATTTTTTGTACTGTATTAACTGAAATAAAATTTCGAAATTTCGAAATTTCGAAAACGTCGAACCTGGTCGAACTCGACCCTCGGCCGGTTCGCGACACCCCTAGTCTTTTCATTATTTTCTATGTCGGGCGTTTTTATCGGGCACCTGCTCTCTGGCTCCCCCTATTTACAAAGATTTGGAGCGTGCGGGTGACGATTTGAACCCAGAACAAGCATCTTTGCACTTATTCATGAGCAGAAAGAATAAAGCAGTACTTATTTATTGCAAATCTGACTACATTACGTGGCTTTCAATTTATTTTGATCGTCTGCGTGCACAAGGAGTTACTTATCCAGTGTTACTGCGTAGTTCTTGCCGTCTCTCTTGGTTTTCCACATGTCCTTCGATCATAGAGATCATACATACTAACTCTAGAGGAAAAGGTCCGCCATTTTCTCATGCATTCTCGCTGCCGCAAGCGGCGGAGCATGCAGGCAGACCCTCTGGGTCCCACATGGTTACCAACTGCCTTCGATTTCACAAATATATCATCAGAGCAGTGTCATGAACTTCAACAATCCACGAACTTACGGTGGAAAGATATTCGCGCTCCTTTGGAAGCTTCCTTTTTGCATAGTACGCAGATTTACGGCCTCCCGTCAACACTAAACTAAACCAGAGAACCGGCTCCGGTTATCTGGTTTAGTTTCGTATTTCCGGGCGTGGTTGGCCGCGCCCGGAAATACGAAACCGGGCAACTACCACATTATCGAGATTTCGACAGAAGGGAAGTTAATGCAGCGTAATGAATATGCTGCTTTTTATAAACCTTAGAATAGCTCAGAATTTAGTTTGAAACGTTAAATCATCACTGCCTAACGTTGATTGGCATAATTTATCATCCTCCTCACCCTTTGACCAAACCATTTTCGACATTGCGTTTGCCTGTGACCTTTCTCAAGCAGGTAATGTACCCACACGCGTCCAGGGTGATTCATCGTCCATTTTAGATCTTGTCCTTTATAGTAGGTCTCTGTCTGAGGTACAGGTATCAGTGGAGGATGGTTTGTCCGATCATAAGCTTGTTTCTTTCTCCTGCCTCATGGGCAGCTCGGATGATTTTGTGGCCCAGAAGCGCAAAACTATTAAAGACTTTTCTAGGGCGAATGACGAATCTGTTCTAGATTACCTTGAGTTATCCTTAGATACATTTTCTGGGAACGACGTTAATTATTTATGGAATAAATTTAAATCAATCTGTCATTTTTGTCTTCGAAACTTTATTCCTAATAAAAGTAAATATGTGCGCCGCAAAAACCCCTGGATGACACGCGAAATAATTCATCTAGTACGGAAAGTAAAAAGAAACCGTAGAAGTCGAGTTCACAGTTCCTCCGTCCCCTGCCTAAAGCGAGCACTAGCAGCTAAAATTCGCACAACTAAACAGTTCTATCATTCCAATACACTCACAGTTCTGGCGACACCTCAGCTCAAATCAACAAAAAACTGTCGATTATGTCAAAATTGGGGAACTGTTGGTTCACGACAAACAACAAATAGCTATGGAGTTTAATCTTTTCTTTCAGTCAGTGTTCTCGAAGTCTTACACTAGACATTCCTCCTTTAGCGAAGGTGACTGAAATAAGCTCAGAGTTCATCACGTTTGAAGGTATCTTTTCTATGCTACTTAACTTCAAACCTAAATCGTCAAATGGTCCTGATGATATACCAAATGCATTTCTTTGTCGTTACGCTGAGTGGATTTCTAGATTCCTTGTTGTTATCTTCCAGATGTCATTTTCATGTGGCGTTGTTCCCTCAGATTGGCGAATTGCTCGGGTTGTACCCGTTTTTAAAAAAGGAGACCGTACAATGTTAACAAATTATCGCCCAATTTCACTCACCAGCTCTTCGTGTAAACTACTGGAACATATAATTTCTAATTACATCAATGATTTCCTCGATAAACATGAAATAATCTCGCCTTTTCAGCATGGGTTCCGAAAGGGACTTTCTACTACTACTCAGCTCATTTCAACTATTCATTCTTTTGCTTCTATAGTAGATAGGCCTGGTGAAGTCGACGTCATCTTCGTTGATTTTAGCAAAGCCTTCGACAGAGTTCCTCATTCCGGTCTTATATACAAACTAAATGAGATTGGCCTTCCCAGCACAGTTGTTCAATGGATTTCATCTTGTCTTCAAATGCGAAAACAATTCGTCGATGTAGTCGGTCACCATTCTGATCCTCTTCCTGTAATTTCGGGTGTTCCGCAAGGGAGTGTCCTTGGCCCTCTTCTTTTTTCAATTTTTATTAATGACCTCACTTTTTGTATAGATAAAAGCGTGAGTATTCGTTTATTTGCGGACGACTGTCTATTGTTCAAGGATATTAACTCTACTAGGGACCAAGTTGTTCTGAACGAAAGTCTTAATGCAGTTTCTAGCTGGTGCGATCGTTGGGAGATGAAGCTTAAACAAGAAAAGTCCTTGTACATGCGCATCACTAACAAAAAGTCCTCTCATCAGTATGAATACTTTATTGGTGATAACTACATCTCTCGGACGATGAGCTTTAAATACCTTGGTATAACAATTTCTAGCAACTTATCTTGGTCCTCACACACTGAACACGTTTGTGCAGCTGCCCGTCGAAAACTAGGTATGATAAGGCACAAGCTTAAGCACGTGCCTTCTCATGTGAAACTTTTAGCCTATAACTCATTGATAAGAACGAAGTTAGAATACGCCTGTACAGTCTGGTATCCATTCACAAAAAAAGATATCAAGATACTGGAAGATGTTCAAAAGCAAGCAGCTCGTTTTATATTTAATCGCTACCACCCGCATGACTCACCTGCTGCCTTAATTCAAAGTAACAACATCATCTCTCTTGAATCACAAAGGAAGCTAGCTAGACTAAAATTTCTTTATCAACTCTGGTTTAAAAAAAAGCCGCTTACAACTCCCTGTAACGCCGAATTAGAGCGCAGCTCTTGAGGAGGAGGAGGGAAGGGCACTGGGGGGGGGGGGGTTAAACTAACCAGGGGGGGTCACGTTACCTTGGGGGTCACGTGACCCCCAATGCCGATGATGTCATCACTGACGTCACTGATGACGTCATCAGTGACGATGACGATGCGGGTACCGATGACGTCATTAGTGACGTCACTGATGACTTCACCAGTGATGATGACGATGACGATGCGAATGTCGGTGACGTCATCAGTGACGTCGCTGATGACGTCATCAGTGATGATGACGATGACGATGCGGATGCCGGTGACGACATCAGTGACGTCACTGATGACGTCATCAGTGATGATGACGATGACAATGCGGATGTCGGTGACGTCATCAGTGATGATGACGATGACGATGTGGATGCCGGTGACGTCATCAGTGATGATGACGATGACGATGTGGATGCCGGTGACGTCATCAGTGATGATGACGATGTGGATGCCGGTGACGTCATCAGTGATGATGACGATGCGGATGCCGGTGACGTCATCAGTGACGATGACGATGTGGATGCCGGTGACGTCATCAGTGATGATGACGATGACGATGTGGATGCCGGTGACGTCATCAGTGATGATGACGATGACGATGCGGATGCCGGTGACGTCATCAGTGATGACGATGACGATGTGGATGCCGGTGACGTCATCAATGATGATGACGATGACGATGTGGATGCCGGTGACGTCATCAGTGATGATGACGATGACGATGTGGATGCCGGTGACGTCATCAGTGACGATGACGTCATCGGGGGGTCACGCGACATCGGCGGGGGTCACGTGACCTCGAGGAGGGGGCCACGTGACTTCGGGGGGTCACGTGACCCCCCACGAGGTCACGTGACCTTGGTGGGGGGCTCGCGCGGTGCATTATGGGACATTTCCCATGATGCACCGCGCGGTTACGCCGACGGCGACGGCGACGCCGCTCAAGCCGGAAGCGGGCCCCTAAGAGCTGCGCTCTAAAACTCCGGCTTGAATCGTCGTCCTTTCTTCACCCATCATCGACTAGGCGTACAAGGCCTGACCATCCGCATAAAATAACTCCAGTATTCGCTCGAACAAATGCATTTAAATACTCCTTCTTTCCCAGAACCATAACAGAATGGAACAACCTACCTCATCACATATTTATATCTGACAATGTTTTGGAGTCGATTGAGCGTTTGTTTGATGTGTAACTCTTTGCATTGTGTTTTATTTTCCTGTTCCCCACTACCGCCACCCCTCCCAACTTTGTTGTGCTTTATTACAATTTTTGCATAATTTTCCCCTGTTCCCCTCTCCCATTTTACGAATTACCTGGTGTTGCGTTTTTTTTTTTTTTTTTACTCCACTTTTGTAACCCTTAATCCTGCTTGGGCCGCAATTGGCCTGCAGTATTCCTAAATAAAAATAAATAAATAAATAAATGTCCCTGGTTCTTTCATGCCGTTTTTTAAGACCATCGGGAGCCTTGATAGGTCCAAGTGTTTAAAGAATATTCTAGAGTCGTCATTTGGGCACCAGTTTGAGTTGTCTTCACTACTTGCCGCCCGATCGGTCTGTGCTTCGCTCGTCTCCCAGGGAGTGACACAACCCAACGAGAAGGCAGCGAATGGATTTATTGTACATCCCGGTTGCCCGTCTTCGAGAACCGGCAGTACGGACCCGCCGACCCTAGTCGTCGCCCGTCGTTCAGAGCTCACAGTCGGAGCCCGCGTCCAGGCCTGCGGATCGTCCTTCCCACGCCAGTGCTGCGTAGGCTAGCTGTTCCGGTCTATCATAGCTGCAGTCTCGCTGCGGAATCACTCCGGGATCGTCATGGACTAGGCCGGTATTGTAAGGGGCCCGCCGCTTCCGCCGGTCCTGATCCGAACCTCGCTGGTGGAATTCTCCCGGGGTTCTCCCTCCCCCTCCCCCCCCCCCCCCCCTTCCTTTCTGCAGTGGTCAGATTTAGTTATTATTCAGTCTGTTAAGTTATTGTTTTTTTTCCCGCAGGTGGTGGTGGGCTGACAGGCGCTCCGCGTAAGGGTTCTCACCTATTTGTTCAGCCCAGCACACCACCACCTGCGCCCTTGGAAGTGCAAATAAAATTATTATTATTATTATTAGAACAGATCTATCGTTCCCGCCCGGCCCCAGCCTCGTGCAGCACGCGCTTCCTCTTTCTTCGCCAGCTGGCCCCCGCTCGCGCCTCGCTCGGCCGGCCTCTTCTTCTCCCGACGCCCCACACACTAGAATAAAAAGTGGGCGATTAGAACCAAACTTTGCATGTTAGAGAACAGTACACAAGCCTCTGAAAAAAGGCGACAGGCAACAAAGTGTACGTGTGAGCATATTTACGCTTCGGATGAGCTTTTTCCAAAGAAAAACTTTTGCATCCTGTTATCTGCACGCCATCACATTTGTTACCAAACTCAGCATTAAATTTGGTTGGCGAAACAAACAAAACTTTGTGCTACGAAAATCCACTATTTGAAATTTTGCACGTTTGGAAGGTTTTGATTGCGACCGCGCGTGCCGAACGGCTATGCACGCGTACAACTACGAATGCCGGAACGGGCTGAAGGACTTCTCGCTTGAAGACCTGATCGCCTGATTCTCGACGTCACAGCGAAGCAACAATCGGCCCGATTGTTCCTACCGTATTTCTCTATGTGGCTGTCCAAGTGACTGGTAAAACAACTTCTAAAAATATGTTGTTTTGCCGACTAGTCTGCAAAATGAGTTCGTCAGACCACTTTTGAAACCTCCACATTTATTTTCGTTCACTTCAACAATTAATGTAAAATCCACTTACTTGATGCGTCGCACTGCAGTAATCCACTTCAGTCGCCGTGTCGCTTCCCAAGATCTCGAAGGGAAGCGGTGAAGTTTGACGCGCTTGAGCCACCTTCGCGACTGTGGCAGTTCTTTCACGCAGCAGTCGCGACGTTTATTTTTTGGGGGAACTCTAGGAGTAGGCGAGATATCACAGGAACCCGGTGAGGTCATAGAGACGTGACGTTGGGACTTACTTTTACGTAGAGCACTATATAGCTCCTTCGGAGCAGAGTAGCGCAATCTAGAACGCCGCCTCTCGGCGACTAGCGGCGAACGCCCGGAGGTTCCAACTGCGGTCAGAAATGCATGGAGAACGTGAGAAAAACGTTGTTTCTTCAGTATTGTGGGTTTGTACAGAATGGCAATTGTTTTTGACATAATAATGGAACATTTTAGAATAATTTGCGCTAAGTTTTGTGCCCCGCAAGGACGTGACTTTTTTTAAAAAATTGCCTGAGCGGCATCATGCAGCAGACGACACGGCGACGTCACACCATTCACGTGACCCGCTCCGGCCAGCGTATTGTGAGACCCCCCACGGCAAAGCCCCGCGAGAGAGAAAAAAAGGAGAGAGAGGAGGAAAGGGAGGAGGGAAGAATACCGCGATTGGCTGGCGCAGTCACGTGGTACGCGCGCGCTACGGGCTGTTCTAAGCTGCGTGCAGCCCCCCTCCCCCCCGCTACCGCCGACGCGAGCAGACGCCCTGCCGTTTTGTTTTGGAGTGCTCCACGCCCCAGTCGAAAAAGTGCATTTGTGCAGTCCTAGATATTGGAAGGTATCGTTAGTGTGAAACTGGATAACATACGCGCACAGGTCTCAATGCTGACTGGGCAGCTACGCTACGGCCGTTTTATGCTTTCTGCCGTAACGTTCGCGTACTCCAGGGCGGAAGGGTGTGTTTAGGCCTAAGGACCCGTGACCGCTGCCAGCTTTCCGAAGTCATTTACGGCCTGGAAATAAACCCAGCTCGTTTGGCTTTCGCTAAAACGTCCAGTGTAGCTAATGTTTTATTTCATTCGAACGACGCGCCGCTGCGGTGTTGTGTAGTCTGCCCTACAGCGATGCCCAACTCGCCGCTTGGCAGCATTATTCACGGGTGTAACATCATTCGCCCGTTGCTGGCCTCAACAGGAATCGCGCCAGGTACGTATGAGACGCCAACGGAGCACAAGCGGTGATCTGGACCGCGAGTGCACGTCTGAATTGTGCTTTGCATATACACTGTCACGCCTCTGCAATAATCAATCGCGCTCCCCGCAGCTAGTCGAAATGGAGAAGTGCATTGTCAAGCCTGTAACCCTGCGGCGAAATTGATCTATACCCGATGTCAGCTTTTTTGTGCTCCACTGGAAACGGTACTAAAGCGTGAACGCAGCTGCTTCGACCAGTGCTTTTTTTTTTTTTTGCGCGATCACTCGAGGGGCTGAAGCATGTCCGCGGGCAGCGTGCACGCACTCGTACACCCACAGTGGAGTGACGCGAAGTGACGTAGCGATTGTTACAAATTTAGCGAAGGAAGCGGGCAGTGAGAAAATATTCCACAAGCCGACTGGCCATCTACTGTCATCGTCCTCACCTGCAGCGACGACTGGGCACGTGTGTGAACGAATTGGTTGATGTCAAGGGTCGTCCTCGCTGTGCTTACCAATTAGCCTCTGCAATGTGATATGCCCACATGCCCACTGTTATGCGTACGCATGCTGCAGACAGCAGGTGTCAGATTTGTCCTAGCTATGCTTACCTCAGAATATCTTCAAAGGATTGTATTCACACATGGCCGCAAGCCTCGGATAGTTTTGCCCGAGTGACTTGGAGCCTGTGCTCGACACAGGGGGGCTATGTTGCACGTTTTGGACTCCCAGAAGACTAGGGAGAAGGAAGTGACGTAGGTGTGAATGAACGTGTCTTGGCAACTTCTGCAGATACTGTCATCAGCGACTACACCAATCAACATCCAGCGAGCATCGTTGACGTCACTTCCTTCTCCCTAGTCTCCTGGGAGTCCAAAACGTGCAACATAGCCCCCCGGTGCGAGGGCTGGCTTTGCCTGCCTGACCTCCATCTTTCTTTGCGACTACAAAAAGCTGGCCAAACTGGCACCTGGCATTGGTGAATAGGTAGTCTAGACATAAAGGGAAACCGAGGTCAGCCAGCGTGAACTTTGCTTCAGCAACAGGGTTTCAAAATGCAGCTGCAAAAAGATGCACTACATGTTGGGCACATTGCCATTGACGTTTCTGTTTCCAGCAGCTACAAAAATAAGCACTCTCATCTCAGTTTGTCCTCTTTTCCAAACTTGGTGATGTTAACCACTTGCGAGGTTCCATCAACCCAAATTTCCACTACAGAATACTGACACTTCTGGCTGCATGACCTCCACTGGGCCATGTGCAGTCAAATCATGGAATGCCTAATTTTTCTGAAACCAGTAGGGAAAATATACGAGGCAAGACATTCTCAGATGATCAGCATGGCCGACTATATATGCAGCAGACCCGACAACAAAACTCCCTGCTCACAACTTTAGAAATCCATCCATTTATTTCAGGCACATTGCACTTGCGAGCAGGCAAGCACGAAAGCAAGTTTACATCACGAGCACTGGCAGTGCAACACAAGGCGCGCAAATATGCCCAACAAAAAATATGAAGCATAACGAAGAACTGTGGGCTAGTACTGTAGAAAGTTGTTAAAGATTGGTACACAACCTGTCTGCAAGGGAAGCTTGAGAAGTAGTGAGCCTATTTTTGATGGGACTGTCACATGCAAATGGCCCTTTATTATTTCTCTGCAAAGTCTCCTTTGAGTGTTATGCACTTCTAGTGGAGCCCACCCACTGAGAAAAAAGTAATTTCTCTTGGTCCTCACACCACTCACGTGCAGCGTCTATGACGGCTTCCTTGCTGGAGCGGCTGTCTTTACAGATCTTGTTTGAGGGCAGGGAATAGATGAAAGTCCGATGGTGCCAGATCCAGTGAGTAGGGTGCCAAGGCATAAGAGTTCTAAGTCACATTCATGGAACTGCGGGGCAGGTAGTGAGACAAGCTGGAATGTCTTGGAGGAAAGTCACATCGCCCAAGTTTTCTGTGATGTTTCTCGACAATGGTGGCTCACAACTTTACAACATGCCAAGCTCGATGGATTGCTGTTAAAATGATGTGGGAAAAGTAAAACTACACACTGGCATGGTTCTTTTCTAATGTGCTTGCTTATTTTTAAGCAGGCTCACTACTTGTCAAACATTGCACATATGAATCCAATGAGAGGGGTAATCATTTTTAAGTAGCCATCAAAAAAGTGAACACTATTAGTGGTCCCAGTAAACAGGAATGAAGAGGAAGGAGTAGTAAACCTTAGTTTGTAGACAGCGGTCAGAGCCCCATTCCTTCCTGTGTGTGTTTGTGTATTTTGCACAAGCCAATGCATATAACAGACACGTACCAACTAGTTTAACCCATCCCCATACCTATTAGTGTAAAATAACATTGAAAGTTTAAACCATGTGTACTTGGGGTCAAGAATGATGATCGTGGTCGCTGTTCTAGTGCTTAGAGCGTCTGCCCATTCCAAGTGCCCAACCCCAAATTTTATAACATTTGAAAGAAAGAAAAAAAAATGTGCACAGTACACATATATACATGTTAATATGATGACCTAACAAGCACCCATCCCCCAATGGTTTGTGACTATCTCAAAATTTTGAGTGGGCACTTGCTCGGTAGGTAGTCTGCCACATGAAATCGAATACTTCTAGCCTCTGAATTTGGGACGAAGACCATCTGTATGCTATATATAGAAGCTGCCCACCAGGAAAAAGAGAGCCAGGGCTGGTCAGATATACTCGAAAACCTATTCTGGAGCACAAATACTGCAATACATGTACTGCGAGGATAAAATACAAAAACAGATACAATTGTCTTCACAAGTGCAGCAAGAAAGCATTCTACAGGGTGATACAAGGAGACGCCAGGCTCTTTAAATCGACCGGAAAATTCGCTTTCTTAACCTATCGCTCTACGACTTTGTGCAGCGTTGCCCACGGATGGTGCATTTTTTTTGTAAAATTTGCAAAGAGCGATTTTACCTGAGGAAAAAGTAAAGAAAGAAAAAGGCTTAGCTCCTATGGAAACGCAGCGACGCCACTGGTCTGCAAACAACAGAGCGCCGTTTCGCATGGAGGTAGGAAGCTTGTGGAGGAGACACGACGCCCCCAACGATGAGCAAAAACCAAGAGACGCTTGTGGACGAAAAGGAGAGCTGGCTCAACAGCTGTCCAATAGCATCTCTTGGTTTTTGGTTATCATTGGGGGCGTGTCCCTCCACGCTTCTGGCTTCACCCCTGGTAACCTCATGTCGCCTCCAGAAGCTTCCTACTTCCATAGACAAGAAAGGACACCTTTAGAGGCTGTTGTAAAATAAAAAGAAGAGAACTTGGAGATGCCCGAGCAGGAAAGAAAGAGTGGCAAACGACTTTGAGGACGAGCCGAGACCGAGGCACCGGCCCCTTTCTAGGAAACCGCGAAGAGGGACGGGGAGCCGCAAGGAGAGCGCGCCCCACTGTGGGGTCATAAATGACGAGCCCCCCTCTTGGACCTTGCTTTGTGCGGGCCACTTCTCCCTTCTTGTTTGACCGACGGTCGAAGGTGAACGTGCCTTCGCTCGCTTTACTTGAATCAGTTTTCACTAGAAATAAACCATGTTCTGTTACACTAAAAAACAATGAGTCCTTTCCCTAATTCCACACTGTTAAAAAGTTGGTGCCGAAACCCGGGAATGAAGGAAATTAGGACGTGACTTCCAACGCAGAACATCCAACGACAGAAAAGGGAAAAAGACGAACGAGAAGAAGGCAGGAGCCATCTTGGATTCGCCAACGGCTGAGGCAACGAGCTCCGGACCATGGAACAACTCAAGGGGAAACGAACTGCCCTGCAAACACAGGTGACTAAACTCCTTTGTGAAATTGATTCATACATCAAAAGCAATGAGAAAAACGAAAAGAACCTCAGCATCTTTTCCGCAAGGCTTGGTGCCCTCCAAGCCCAACTGAACGAGGTGGACGCCGCCATCGAGCCACTGGTGCCGGAAGAAGCCGAGCAAAACTTTGTGCAAACAATTGAATACAATGATCAGGTCCTCACCTATATTGCAACACTTCAGGAAGAGTTGAAGGAAGTCCGAGCAAGGGCACCACAAAATTCGGATTCATCGGCGATGCACAACAACGGAAACGCGACAACGACTGCCTGTCGAGTGAAGCACCTGAAGCTCGAGCTGCACAAGTATGACGGCAAAAGCTTCTCCTGGCAAGAGTTCTGGGAGCAGTTCGAGCAAGTAATACCTTCGACAAGTTCGGGTACCACAGGGCTGCGGTGACCGGCGAGGCGTCAAGTGCCATCAGGGGTTAGCCTCTCACATCACGGTGCTACGAGGACGCGGTGCTTCTGCTGAAGAAACGCTTCAGAAATGAGGACATCCTCGTTCAGACACACATGCAGAAGCTCCTAGATCTACAGCCAGTGCGAAACGCCGACGACGTCCGGGGTCTCCGTTGACTCTACGACACCATCATCTCCCATCTCCAAAGGCTGGAGGCACTCGGACAGAAGCATCAGACCTTTGGTGCTCCTCTGTTTCCAATGGTTTACCGTGCACTGACAAAAGAAATCTTGCTGAATTTTAACAGAACGATCGTGAACGAGCAGGCATCAGACGTGTCGACGCTGGACGCTTCAGCTGGTGGGATGTCCACGAGATTTGAGGACTCTCGGGAACGGCCGATGGAGACAAGGTCCATTGAACGAGGTATCGTGCCACTAATCTCACGACTGCTTGCCTTTTTGAGAGTCGAAGTCCAGAACCGCGGGAACCTAGCTACACAACAAGCTATAGGCACGAGGCAACAGCCACGTGGATTAAGGGCAGAGAAGAAAAACGAGAAGAAGGGAAGTCCTGAAGAACGCTATCAATCCTCCGCAGCATTACTGCATCAATGAACGAAACTTGATAGCTGTTTCTTCTGCAAAGAAAAAACCGTGCAACAGCTGCCTGCCCTGCTGAACCCAAAGAGCCCGTGCCACTCTGTCAGTCTTTCTTTTTAACGGGCAGACGACTGACGACGCAGCCAAGCATAGGGAGGAAAGATGTCTAAGGTGTTCACACCAACCTTCGCAGGTTTTGGACCCACCGACAGATGACAACGGAAGCCTTCTGGCGCCGATGGAGCCAAGAGTACATGGCGGAACTGAGGAATGTGCAAAGCCAGAAACAACGCCAAGAAAAACTGCTGGAAGGGGGTGATCTGGTTCTTCTTCGCAACGGCCTGCGACCCCGACAGCAGTGGGGACTCGCTAGGATCCAGCAGGTGTTTCCGGGAAGAGACGGCAAAGTATGATCATGCCTGCTCAAGATGCCCAGAGGGTCAACGCTCAAAAAACCTATAGTACAGTTATTGCACCCTCTTGAGATCGCATAACGGGACAAAAAAAAAAAAACGACGCTGTCATTTTGGGGGGAACGTGTTGTAAAATAAAAAGAAGAGAACTTGGAGATGCCCGAGCAGGGAAGAAAGGGCGGCAAACGACTAGGACGACCCGAGATTGAGGCACCGGCCCCTTTTCAGGAAACTGCGAAGAGGGACGGGGAGCCGCAGGGAGAGCGCGCCCCACCGCGGGGTCATAAATGACGAGCCCCCCTCTTTACCCACGCTTGGGGGCCACTTCTCCCTTCTTGTTCAAACGACGGTCGAAGGTGGACGTGCCTTCGCTTGCTTTACTGAAATCAGTTTTCACTCGAAATAAACCATGTTCTGTTACACTAAAAAACAATGAGTCCTTTCCCTAATTCCACAGGGGCGTTCCCACCGACCGCGAGCTCTACTTTTGGCTTCACTTGGGATTTTCTTGTTTGGCCACCTTGAGTTGGTATGTCGCCTCCTATTTCTTGCTATTTTCATAGTTGTTACCATTACTGATATCGATGAGTATGCATTATTTAACCAGATTCTAGAGCAGATTCTGTTCCCGCAAGTGTGGGAAGCATTGTTTCATAATTTATGATAACGCACCAGTAAAGCATATCATACAACACCAAAGCAAGTCTAAATATGTTGTTCAACTTGTATTTCTACGTGATTGCGCAGCAAGGTCTTACATGCTACAGCCAGCACGCCCCGCCATTTATAAAAAGCAGACGCCCCTCAGTAGAACTTCTCAATTAAAGAAAACAGATTATACAATCCGAGTTCTAGCACAATTTGCAGTTCAGCCTTTACAACTAATAAGCTCACATGCATTTTTATTTTTGCAAATTTAAACATGCGCGCTACAAGCAGCGAACACACTCGTGCCTACCGACACGAGGGCGTGAAAATTGCAAGGTTTTGCATTACAGCAGCTGAATTCCGTTATTCGTTCTACCTGTGATGATGATGGACTTTGAGATTTTTTACGTGCGAGGTGGACAGATATGAGACACCGAGAACTGCATTGACAACATCGACGTGCTTCGCGTCACTCTCACTAGTGACCGAGATACTTACCAGTGGCTGGAAAGCTACCTCCAAGCTACGAATATGTCATGGATCATGG
The DNA here is from genome assembly GCF_016920785.2 of Ixodes scapularis. Classification (NCBI taxonomy): domain Eukaryota; kingdom Metazoa; phylum Arthropoda; class Arachnida; order Ixodida; family Ixodidae; genus Ixodes; species Ixodes scapularis. The sequence goes on from NW_024609846.1 coordinate 130,063,415, forward strand.
ACAGGGAACTTCCTAACCCAACAAGGTAATGGAAAAACTTTGCCTACTTTCCCTGCTCATATGTCACAGACCATACTTTGTGTTAATATTGTATGAATGTTAATGGGTTACACGGCCACCATTAGGAACTTCTAATTGGTTCCTTTGACACATGCTGGTCGTGATGAGGCCCCTCCAGGCTCGTCTGCGGTTGCTGCACCCCCTCAAAACGGCCCTCGGATCGTATGAAAGCGTGGCATAGTCGACTCATGGGATGATATTCTCTGTACATGCTAAAACTTGCACAATGTTTTTGTTCTGCAGCACCTTGGCAACTGTCAATTATCTATCTACATATCTGTTACAGTCTCTTTAACAGGCAGTAGTTGAAAAAGAGGATGGAACTTTGCAAGGAGAGGAAAGTAGTGACACATGAGGAACAAAGAAAGGATGAATATTAGCTGGTCCTGAACGGGTTGTTAGTAAAAGATACACCATGATACTTTCTTTCAAAGGATGCTGCTGACGTACTGCAGCAGATTCAATAAGAACAGTGGCGGTACCATTGCCTGGAGCAGGTGCTGTTAGAAATGAAGCGCACAAGGAGCTGCAGGCGATTCCTTTGCACCTGGTTTGGAAGCGGCCTACAGCAGTGCCAGGAAGCACGGGCGATGCATCAAGGTGCAGCCCACAGAGATTGCCAGGTGTCGACCGGACATCACTAGAGGCGCAGGTCCAGTGTCCGCCGGCAGCCCTTCCAAAGGCTCCGGCACCAAGAGGAGCAAGCAGGTACATGATCTGCACTTCCGCATCAAGAGTGGGTGCCTCACGTCAAGTACCACGGAACCGGACACTAAACAGGAGATTGGCAAGAACACTGTTGTCACCTCCGACCATAGCTGCCTCAACTTCTCACAGACACTTTTTTTTTTTCTCTTTACCTACCGTGAAATATTAAGAATCTGCCCATGCAACAATAACCCCCCACCCCCACTTTTTGCAACATTTGCAAAATAGGCTAAGGATATTTTTGTACAAAGTTAAAGGGGCCCTGCAAGGACTTTTTTACTGGTTTTTAATTTGCACCAAACCTGAGCACACTGAATGTAGTAACTTAGTTCAACTTTATTTTTATCAAAATGCACTTTATTTTAATAGTTATAGGAAAATTAAAATGACAAAAACAAGCAAACAATAACGTTCCTCATGATGTCCTTGGCTGCTTGAGTGGCCGTGAACTAGAGGAGGGGTAGTGAGCTCGGCGAGCGCTCACGGCTGCCGCACTCCGTGTCGACAGCGCGAGGGCGCCACCAAAGCACGTTCTGAATAGGTTGTACGCAGCAGGCAGCCAGAGCGGCTCTCATTGCATTTGCTGCGTGATTAAACACTAATTCGGCATGACACTTCATTGGCTACAAATGACAGCAACATGGGGTAAGGATCAGTTCAGAATGGGAGCCACTTCGCACTGCAATACCGCCAAACAGCCAAACCGCAAGACAGAGCTTCTCGCCGAAGGCCTTCGAAACGCTCGGAGCCGGTCGGATCCTCCTGTCCATACGACCGCAGCGCCGCCTCGTACATCCGGGACCTTTCCGTGTCGGTACCACTGCTTGGTGGCGGGTATGTCAACAGGTCATTTCTTGTTTCCGTACTTTATAAACTGCATTCGTTTCTTTTCTGACCTAAAATACTGAACAAAAACTATTTTTATAAATAATTAAAATGGTTCGCGCCACTTACATTTTGTATTTCGACTAAAAAGAAGCTTTTAGCGGCTCTGACCAGTAGTAAGCCCAGGACCAAAGACGTCACATTTTGCGCGCTTTCGGTACTGTGGGTCGCTCCCGTCGGCGAAGGAGGTTTCCGCGTCGTCCGGTTAAAATATGGCGCACTGATATTTAGTTACTCTCCCCGTGCCCGCTGGCTTGCCCGAACTCCAAGAGACTTAGAAACCGCAAAAAAGGTAGACGCTTAAATATGATTGCAGGGACCCTTTAAGTACAAAATAAGCGATTTGATAACAGTATCCAACATAAGGAAGGTAACACAGAGAAGGGGACAGACAACAACAATGACTTCTAACTTGCAACAACATTTATTGGCCTGAAGTTACCATATATAGGAGAAGGAAAAAGAGGTGAGGGTGAAACATTACTTTTTTTTTCTCTTGTCACTGTGGCAGCTTTCACTTTCCCCTTTTCCCTCCTTCACCTATATATGTGAACTTCGGGTCAGTAAATGCATTTGCCAATAGACAATATGCGAAATGCATAGTGCCATCTAGTGAGGCGCCGAAGAGCATGCTCTGTCTCACTAGTTGGTTTCGGTGCTGGCAAAGGCCAGGGTGCAAAAGCGTAGTTCTGAAAAATCCTTTACTCGCACAAACATTCGCGCAGAGAAAGCGCTTTCGAAAACCAGAAGCCCAAGCCCGTGCCCGCGCCTTTGCCGGCACTCAAAGCCAAATTTCAAGCTGAAGTTTATGTCTGCCATGTTGGTTGCGGCGAGAAACCAGCGACCGGTGTGGCAATAAGCATGTACATGCGCAAGAAAGGCGTCAAACAATACTAACCCTTAGCTCGCAGGTGTGAATGAGGAGCGATGAGAATGAGCAGTAGGCCGCAATTGCTACCGACAACGCTATGAAAGTGACAAACAGCAGAGAAATCTCGACGCAACAAAGATGGCAGCGCACAGAGTGTTGCCAGGCGTTCAAACAATTTCGCATATTGTCTATTGGAAGTCATTGTTGTCCATCCCCTTCTTTAAGTAACCTTCCATATGTTGGACACATATTTTTTGCATATTGATGACCTATGAAGCACCCATCCCTAAATTCTGAGGAAATGTCTAGAAATTTTGAGTGGGCGCTTGCTCAGGATTTTACGGTACACGGGTTTATGTTGGCAAGTCATGCCTATATGTGGTTTTGTTTGCTGTAGTTTCTTATCAGTGTTTTACGGTAGTGTCATAGCTGGTATTGGAAGACACTTCACTCTCTGCTTCTCTACAAGCCCCTGCCTCAAGTTACGCAGCAAAGTCATAGCGCTATCTGCTTTCCTTCGCAAGGGTTTGTGTGGGGTGACAGAAGAGGTTGTCGCTCTTACCATCCAAAATGGTATGCCCCCTCCCCCACCTCAGCCAATGTCATGAAACAGACAATGCACAGGGGCATCTCTATGAAATCATTTTTGCACCAGCGACTTTAAGCCTGTGCATAACACTTGTGGCAGAGGCATCTAATGAATTCTTCACCTATTGTAAGAGTTTGTGGTTTGTTAAAGGGGCCCGGCAATCATATTTAAGCATCTACCTTTTTTGTGGTTTCCACATCTTGACAACTGTTTCAATCACTTATGAAAGTAGCTTTTGTTCAGTATTTTAGATCAGAAAAGAAACAAATGCAGTTTATAAAGTACGGAAACAAGAAATGACCCGTCGACATACCCGCCACCAAGCAGTGGAAAAGGCTGCGCATAATAGAAAAGGGTAGTGGGATGAGGCACGAACGAGCAGTGAGTTACAAAGGTCCCGGATGTACGCGGCGGCGCTGTGGTTGTATACCGGCTCGAGGATACAACCGGTTCCGAGCGTTCTGAAGGCCTTCGAAGCAGGTTTCGCTTGCGGTTTGGCCGTTGCGCGGTATGGCAGCGCGAAGTGGCTCTTGTTCTGAACTGATCTTTACCGTATGTTTGCTGTCGTTTGTGGCCAATGAAATGTCATGCCGAATTGGTGTTTAATTGCGCAGCACATGTATTGCGAGCCACCCTGGCTGACCGCTTCATATCCAGAACATGCTTTAGTGGCGTCCTCTTGAGCCGTCAAAACGGAGTGCGGCAGCCGTGAGCGCTCGCTGAGCTCGCTACCCCTTCTCTAGTTCACGGCCACTCAAGCGACCAAGGACGTCATGAAGGAGGTTATTTTTTGCTTGTTTTTGTAATTTTAATTTGCCTATAACTTCTAAAATAAAGCGAAATTCGAGTTACTACGTTCAATGCGCTCAGGTTCGGTGCAAATTAAAAACCAGTAAAAAAAGTCCTTGCAGGGCCCCTTTAAGAGTGCAACTATCTTTCGTCTGGACTGGTAGGAAGTTAGCGTAAGCACACACATGCTGTGATTTCGGGTCTTAACATGGAAGGTGTTATAGGGCTTGCTTCCAAGTCTAGGGCATGATAAAAACAATAAACACGGCTGGTAAATTTAGCGGGCGGGTGGAGGTGTAAATAGTCAGTGTACATCAGTTTTGTTAGATATGATCAGAGTAATATGTTGTTCAAAATGTAACCAGCTTTTGTGTGGGCTAGCGAGGGCGTAACATTAATGAAGTGTGATTTTTTAGCAAAGAGTCCTACCATCCTCCTGCTGATGGGAGGCCAAAGAGTAAGCATATTCGGTTGTGCGATTTTTGTATTTGTTGCTAAAGGTGCAACAATCGTCTCTGCTAGGTCAGCTTGTTCAATGGGCTTTCAACACGGCTGGATTCGCTCTTGTACAGGCGGCATCAAAATGAGCTGGCTTGACGCCACACCGGCCGGAGTGGCAAAAATCTCACATGTGGTGCCACTGTCGCGATAGCACTGAGAGCGAGGCTGGAACGGACCACCGAGATTTCATGCATGGGCGAGGCTCCAAGGTTGGGAGAACTCGTTGCAGGGCCAGCTGTTGGTTTTGATGCATCATCACGCCTGTCATGTTTTCTTTGTTTACAATCAGTTGTTGTTGGCTAAATGCACAGCTTATCATTACCATTAACCTCCCCCTTGCATAAAATCACAGCAGCCTGTTCCAGTCTTGCTCTACACGGCTTATCCCGTCAGGGGTAAGCTGAATCTGGCCGTCGCTCCACCTCATTTTGATGCTGACTGTACCTGGGATGTTTCTGTGGTTACGGTACACAGCTTGCATGTGACGTCATTCTCAGCCATGCCAATATTTTATGCGCCGCGAGCGTTCGGTTCGTCGTGTTAGCTTCACACCACATAAGTTGTAGTTTGAAGAAACCACTAACTGGAACAATCTGTCAGTACCCAGCAATGGCGACACTTGCGAGCTATGTGGGAGCTGCAGGTGCACAGCAGGTGCTCAAGTGCTGTCAGGTTGTTCATTACACCACACGTTTAACGCTTAAAACTGCAGAGGTGCTCAGTATACTCAGTGTACTATCAACTCTTGCCTCTCCCAGTTTGAAGCCCTTAATGTCAACAAAATTATGTCACACTCTTCTTTACTGACTCATTTGTTCAACTGTTCAGATGTCTTCTCTCTCTCTTTCTTCTTTTTTTTTTTTTTTTTTTTTTTCTTGTAGTAGGCAGAGCGCTAAAATTGTAAAGGAAATTCGTAGAAGCCTCAAAAAGGGATATAAGGTTCCGCTAAGAGACTTATTCCTTTTGCGTTGCTCACGCTAGCTACCATGATCCCCCACCCCTTGGCGCGAGTTCAAAGCTTTTTAGAAATTCAAACAAAACATTGTGTGCGTCCGTGCGCGCGAGCTTTATTGGGGAAGGTGTCATACGTACGTACATGAAGCTACGTCCACTGCTTTCGTTGCGCGAGCACTCGAGAAGCGGAAACACCTGCCTGGACAATGGGCACCCACTCTTACCTTCCCCAGAGCAAACTTTACGACTAGGCGATTAAACCGTATATGTAGAAGACACACTCCAAACCTTATAGTGCAGAAGAGGAGCGCAGCTGCAGCTTAACCGTCGACGGCCGCCATTGATAATGTCGATGTGCGTGCAGTTTTCTGTGGATTGGAAGGCGCCTAAGTAGATTTCAAAATCAAATAAACGCTTGTAAACAGTGTTAGTAATTAAATTTAAATGTTTTAGTTTTTTAAATAATTAATTATGCTATGGTTACGAAACAACGAAACCAAGGCCGTATTCCAAATGAATTCGAGTTACTCTGGCGCACTAGTGCTCTGGCGGGTTGTGTCACGTGACATCACAAATTGACAAAAACCAATTAAAAACGTTGGACGCGGGTCTAGTAACGGTGGGACGTGGTCAGGTTTTAGAACGCCTAAGTAAAAAAAAACACCTAACACTAGAGTAAGATCGAGTGCATTTTGGAACACGCAAATACGACGCTAACGACACACACGACCACCACCATCATCATCATCATCACCACCATATGGACAAAATGGCGCCGTTATCTTCGGAGAATCCTCCTTGGCTCGGAGTCGGTGCTCTTCGAACAGTCTTCGGGTTCGTTCTCGCGTTGTCCGTCTCTTTTAACTTCTACATGCTCTACACACAAAAAAAGAGGTACTGGTCCTGTTTTTTGTCCTTCTGGAGTTTTGGTACAGTCTGATCGCTTTTCATTGTGGTGGATATCGCGCTGATGTTTTTATTAAGGTTATTCACTGTTATTCCCCTTGATAGTCTTACGTTCTGCTCAGGAATTATACATGTTAATTAGCTGCAAACCAAAAGTCAGTATGTCCTTGGTCGTTTCTAATTGTGTCGTACTACTGGAACGCCCAACAGCGATTTTTTCCTGGACACCTCAGACATTGACGTATCACCACAAACTCCGATCAACGGTTGACGACGAACAAGTCCTTGTTTGTCGTGTTGTATTAATTTTAAAACCTCATAGCGCCGTGCTGTCACAAGAGAGAGAGGCAACATAAAAAGGACGGCAATTGCCTGACAGGCACAAAATAGGCCCATCTGACTTTTATTGTCGCAATCGCAGAGCGGCAGTCCCACCAAAGAACGCTGACAGCGAGGTTTGGGCACAATATTTTCGCACTCAGAACTGTGGCTGGCTTATATATGACGATAAGTTTATTTTCCCTTAACTGGTACTGAAAACCACGATGAGACTATTAATACTCTATTAAACTTTTTTTTTAATATTAAATATTCATACAATGAAACGTGAGATCAATTACTTATTGTGCTGACAATGACTCCAGTCAGCTTCCATTTGTAGATACTCCAGTGTCCAGTTATGTCACAAGCCACAAAAAATGACTAGCCTCTCAACCCTTCCACAACCAGACCTGCAACGTTACTAATGGCGAATTCCACTGGGCGTTTTGGAGCGCGCCGGGATCAGTTGACCAAATCCGGACTGGAGCACACGATCCGAACGGGGTCGCCTCGATTTCGATCGCCCAGTGAAATAGGCTCACTCCAGAAAAGTCGATCCCGGCGCGCTCCAAAACGACCAGTGGAATTCGCCATAAAACACTCAGTTGGAAAACTGCCACAGAGGCTAATCTGAAAAAGTGGCCCCGATCTGTCCTCAAGAACCGAGCTAGTGACGAACACAACGCCGCCATTTCTCCCGCAGCGGCCACTGGAGGAACTGTACGTTACTTCTATTTTGGCTTTAATCGGCCGTTGCTGAGCCAAAACAAATACAGCGGAAGAGGTTACAGGGGTGCCACCCCCGTCTCCCCAGCGAACGCACCGCGACTTACTACTGAAGTTAAAATGCACCCAGGTCGGGACGCGCTACCTGAAAGCACCGGTGAGGCATGGTTGTATAAAAACAATATTAATTGTGCTGCAAAACCCTGCAACCTAAAGATTTTAAAAACATCACGCGCCCATCATTTGGTACTAAACTCCAATAAATTTCATACGAAAAGTCTTTTCTGTTTGTTTTTATGCAAAAACATACTTTCTAAAAGCTCAAGGTGACCACAGTACAGACAAATGATAAAGAGTGGCGCTGTTGTCGTATTTAGCTCGGTCTCGGTGGACCCCAGTGGCCCAAGTTTCGACGGCGAGTTTCCCAACTGAGTGTTCTAGTAACATTGCAGACCTGTAAGTGACAATGATCCCATTTGCTATGGTTTATCCTCTTCATCTTTCATACCATTATGTCTGCAAACACTGACGGTAGAGATACCTTGGGGTGCGAGTAAAATAGCGTTGTGAACACACTGGTCACGCGAAGAGTCAACAACACATAAAGAAGTGGTTGATTTAAAATCCTTACTCAAGAAAACCAACTCCCTCTACCGATACTGCGTTTGTCAGTGTGCATTTCGCCCAGGGAGTTAAACACGAAAGCCGTGTCATCCGACACTGCTTGTTTGTCTATTTCATAGTCTTGTTGCCAGCTTAGGTCCCTCTAGAGAAACAAATATGCATTCAGTGTGCTCTACGTCGTGTGCGCCAGATGGGTTGGTGAGCTCCGACAAACAGGTAATCTATCCAGTGTACTCTTTTGCTTGTTTTCGTTGGTTGCTGTTTGTTGCACTAGTGGAACGGCTGCTGTTTTGTTGCACTAGTGGAACAATTGTTTATTGCCCTAGTGAAATGAGGCTATACTACTTTTGGTGCAAAACCCCAGTGCAGATGATGATTAGATGCGCTCAGTAGCGGCTCCGGGAGTCAACGAGCTTGCGCTCTTTCCACTAGACAGCAAAAAGAGACTTTCTGTGCACGCTGCTCCAGAGTAAAAGAGTCATACTCTCGTTCACAGAGTCCTGAGATGGTGCGCAAAGAGTGAAAGGAGCGCGGCATTACGTTTTTCCGGATCGCTGACAAGTAGCACAAGAAAGACGGGACACAGAAGAAGCAGAACGCAAAACGAGCGCTAACTTCCAACTAAAAGGTTTACTGAAAAATTCTGCCGAGCAAACATATCTAGTGCACACACACGTGGCACAATGCCATAGCTATCTTGATGAATAACAACAACACAGCCCATTCGGAAAAAAAAAAAAGAAATAAACAACAACAAAGTTATCTTCGTGATTCAAGGTGGCAATAGAAACAATTGTCGTGATCCATGTATGTGCACTAAATACAGCGTCATGATGTAACAGGAAGGGCGCAAAATGAGCATTAAAAAGACCAGAACAAGGAAACTGCCTGTACTCGACGCAACCAAAACAGAAAAAAGCCTAATCCCTCTTGATAAAATCACACTCTTTCCATTAAATGAACAAATGCGGCGGCTACACAACACAATTTGCGGCTCGAAATTCGTTTTCTTTCCGCTCGAAAACTGGACGGTTTGAGTCGCACTCACCCTCTTCTCCATGGTCACGTGCCGATTTCTATGGTTGAGACACAATCACCAAAGATAATCAAAGTCGTGGGTAATCGAAGGCACACACCCGATGCTAATATAGACAAAAAATATGATGCCCATTTTTCGTGGCTTGTAAAAAGCTGCAACTATGTTGAATGGAAAAAAAAAAAGTTGCGAAACCATGTGGTTTTTGGTAACTTTCTCTATATTTCTTCTTCCCCAGTCCAGTTTCGGTTTCAAGCAGTTGCATTTTTTTACTTTATAAAAAATATATGTGACGCTGTCGCAAAATATTGATAGGGTAGTCTTCCGACACCATAATGTATTGCCTGGCAAAAAATAAAAGCAATTTTTGGGGGGTGTCACTGTCCCTTTCAGAACTTAAAAGCCATAATACTGTACTCAAGAAACATCACAAAAAAATTGAAGTCATGCCTTATGTACATAAAATATTGCACAGCTTGAAAAGAGTAGCAGCCAAATTCTGTGTGGTTGTCATCATTACGACCCTTTGCAAGTTCTCCAATATCTGCAATGCTCGGGACCAAAGGTTAAGTTGCTGGTTTGTGGTAAGAGGCATGGTAATCAGTGCGGCCTCACTTATCAGTGGTTATGGATCACACCTGCCAATGCACTGCAAAGCTTATGGATGTTCATCTGCATTGAACGGTGTGCAAGTGGCAAGGCGTAGGAAAGGAAGTGGAAAGGGAGATGCTAGAAGCGGCTCCGATACATGACTGACCAAGACTCGTGTATTCGCATCGCATCTGTTCTTTTGATAGAAAATAGTATTTTATTTTATTTTAAAATAGTATGATTTTATTGGTAGGAATTAGGCTTTCTTCTTTTTTTTTGGTTGCATAGAGTGCAAGGTTTCCTTATTGCGATTTGTTTTTAATGCACTTTTTGTGCCCTTCCTGTTGTCACGACGCTGTTTACTGTGTAGTGCACATACATGAATCACGACAACCTTGTTTCTATTGCCGTCTTCAATAATGAGATAACCATTATTTTTTCGTTATGCTTCATATTTTTTGTTGGGCATATTTGCGCGCCTTGTGTTGCACTGCCAGTGCTCGTGATGTAAACTTGCTTTCGTGCTTGCCTGCTCGCAAGTGCAATGTGCCTGAAATAAATGGATGGATTTCTAAAGTTGTGAGCAGGGAGTTTTGTTGTCGGGTCTGCTGCATATATAGTCGGCCATGCTGATCATCTGAGAATGTCTTGCCTCGTATATTTTCCCTACTGGTTTCAGAAAAATTAGGCATTCCATGATTTGACTGCACATGGCCCAGTGGAGGTCATGCAGCCAGAAGTGTCAGTATTCTGTAGTGGAAATTTGGGTTGATGGAACCTCGCAAGTGGTTAACATCACCAAGTTTGGAAAAGAGGACAAACTGAGATGAGAGTGCTTATTTTTGTAGCTGCTGGAAACAGAAACGTCAATGGCAATGTGCCCAACATGTAGTGCATCTTTTTGCAGCTGCATTTTGAAACCCTGTTGCTGAAGCAAAGTTCACGCTGGCTGACCTCGGTTTCCCTTTATGTCTAGACTACCTATTCACCAATGCCAGGTGCCAGTTTGGCCAGCTTTTTGTAGTCGCAAAGAAAGATGGAGGTCAGGCAGGCAAAGCCAGCCCTCGCACCGGGGGGCTATGTTGCACGTTTTGGACTCCCAGGAGACTAGGGAGAAGGAAGTGACGTCAACGATGCTCGCTGGATGTTGATTGGTGTAGTCGCTGATGACAGTATCTGCAGAAGTTGCCAAGACACGTTCATTCACACCTACGTCACTTCCTTCTCCCTAGTCTTCTGGGAGTCCAAAACGTGCAACATAGCCCCCCTGTGTCGAGCACAGGCTCCAAGTCACTCGGGCAAAACTATCCGAGGCTTGCGGCCATGTGTGAATACAATCCTTTGAAGATATTCTGAGGTAAGCATAGCTAGGACAAATCTGACACCTGCTGTCTGCAGCATGCGTACGCATAACAGTGGGCATGTGGGCATATCACATTGCAGAGGCTAATTGGTAAGCACAGCGAGGACGACCCTTGACATCAACCAATTCGTTCACACACGTGCCCAGTCGTCGCTGCAGGTGAGGACGATGACAGTAGATGGCCAGTCGGCTTGTGGAATATTTTCTCACTGCCCGCTTCCTTCGCTAAATTTGTAACAATCGCTACGTCACTTCGCGTCACTCCACTGTGGGTGTACGAGTGCGTGCACGCTGCCCGCGGACATGCTTCAGCCCCTCGAGTGATCGCGCAAAAAAAAAAAAAGCACTGGTCGAAGCAGCTGCGTTCACGCTTTAGTACCGTTTCCAGTGGAGCACAAAAAAGCTGACATCGGGTATAGATCAATTTCGCCGCAGGGTTACAGGCTTGACAATGCACTTCTCCATTTCGACTAGCTGCGGGGAGCGCGATTGATTCTTGCAGAGGCGTGACAGTGTATATGCAAAGCACAATTCAGACGTGCACTCGCGGTCCAGATCACCGCTTGTGCTCCGTTGGCGTCTCATACGTACCTGGCGCGATTCCTGTTGAGGCCAGCAACGGGCGAATGATGTTACACCCGTGAATAATGCTGCCAAGCGGCGAGTTGGGCATCGCTGTAGGGCAGACTACACAACACCGCAGCGGCGCGTCGTTCGAATGAAATAAAACATTAGCTACACTGGACGTTTTAGCGAAAGCCAAACGAGCTGGGTTTATTTCCAGGCCGTAAATGACTTCGGAAAGCTGGCAGCGGTCACGGGTCCTTAGGCCTAAACACACCCTTCCGCCCTGGAGTACGCGAACGTTACGGCAGAAAGCATAAAACGGCCGTAGCGTAGCTGCCCAGTCAGCATTGAGACCTGTGCGCGTATGTTATCCAGTTTCACACTAACGATACCTTCCAATATCTAGGACTGCACCAATGCACTTTTTCGACTGGGGCGTGGAGCACTCCAAAACAAAACGGCAGGGCGTCTGCTCGCGTCGGCGGTAGCGGGGGGGAGGGGGGCTGCACGCAGCTTAGAACAGCCCGTAGCGCGCGCGTACCACGTGACTGCGCCAGCCAATCGCGGTATTCTTCCCTCCTCCCTTTCCTCCTCTCTCTCCTTCTTTTCTCTCTCGCGGGGCTTTGCCGTGGGGGGTCTCACAATACGCCTCCGGCCAACCCGAAAGGCCCATCTCTGCTGCGAGCAAAAATCGTCTGCTTCAAACGCCATTGCCTTGGAAATTGCCTTCTCAAAATTTGCACATGTATCCGATATTATTAAAACTTTGATAAATGGTTTAGTGCTTTACTAACTTCACGACAGACTAGTTTTGAAAAGTGTGAACTCGCCGTTCATTTTTTAATCAGCCGTGTTGTGTCGATCTCCATGTATTCTCCCATAGGGCAGGCCGCCTCCTGGAACCCTGAGTACCACGTGACTCACGCCGAGCCGCTCTGTCGGCCATGTTGTCGGCAAAACACGGGGTTCAAAGGATTGCGCTACTCTGCTCCGTAGGAGCTATATAGTGCTCTAGTTACACTCACAGAGATCAGTGGTTACACTACCCCCTTTAAGCCACTGTACACGTACGAAGCGATTTTAACACCGTTTTTCATATGGAAAAAAGAAAAAAACATTTTTTGTCAGAAAAAACGAAATATCAACGTTAAGTCTGCTACCAATGTATCTTTGCCGAATCTTTAGAAACGTTCGGCAAAAGTTCGGCTTCGCCGAATCCAACGATTCGGCGCATGGTGGTAAAACTTTTGCTAAAAACCCCGAGACTGGGACGAGAAGGGACGGACAAACACAAAGTCTCAATCATGGAAGTGGTCAAAATATCAAAAGCGCCCTGCCAAACTGGGCCGACTGGGCCGCGAGATCTACAAAAATTTAGGGGTGTCGCGAACCGGCCGCGGTTCGAGTTCGACCAGGTTCGACTTTTTCGAACTTTTAGTGGAAAGTTCGTCGAACCTTGTATTGAGGTTCGACTCGTGTGCGCATGCGCGACAGGCTGGCCAGTTGGCTTCGGATTGAATGGTAATGGCTAAGAGATGAATTAAGTGCAGCGCTGATCCGTTATTTTAGTCAATACAGTACTAAAATCTAAGTTATTAACTTCTTCAGTGAATAGATTTAGTTTCTTTCAATTGCAGCTGTTCACAAAATAAAATAACCCTTTGCATAAAAAAAAAAATTCTCCAAACCTAGACATACTTGTATCAAGGTCTGGCCACACTGTCCGCGAAGTCGAACCGTGGAATATGGTGGCTAGAGAGTTGGGTGTGTCGAGCGCGCCGGTTCGCCCATGCATTGCCGCGGCCGCTTTAGAAAATCTGCCGCCAGGGGCGCTACCTCCACCCTGTATGCCAGGCGCGCGCGACAATTTGCAGGCGGGGAACTGGTTTTAAACCGAAACCAGATGTGCGCGTTGCTTTTATCCATCTTCTTTCGCTTCCGTCGGTTTTTTCCAATCACTTTTTGCGTTCCTTGTACTTAGTGCACACCAAAAGCCATGAACGTCCAACCTTTTACCTCTGTGGCAAAGAAGAAACAGCGAGCGAAGCATTGCTTCGTACCGGGGTGCTCGACCGGCTACAGATCTGCGGAAGGCAAGCACACGCTGTTCGCTGTTCCGAAGGATCCTGTCCTGTTTTCGCAGTGGGGTAAAAATATTCCAAGAGCCGACATATCTCTGCAGTCGCACTCCGCGGTATGCGAACTCCACTTTGATGAGCGGAACATCGAGAGATATTATCCCGAAGTCCGCGTCGAAGGGGATGTCGTCAGAATGAAACGCAGCGTTCCGCTCCTCGCACCAGATGCCGTTCCGACGGTGTTCCCAAACCTACCGAAGTACCTGACCAAAAAGACGCCCCAAAAACGCAAAGATCGCTCCGGAGGGGAAAGCCAACTTGCGAAATGCGCCCGCAGACGTAACCCCATCCACGCAAAGTCAGCTTCAGTGCCCGATTTTTCATCCGCACCAGCCGAACCAGTCTCCAACCTGCGCAAAGACTGCTGTGACGGAGTCGTCGTTCCGTCGTCCAAGTGGATCAAACATCCATTCCCGGAGTGCACAGTATTTGCCGATGTGCACCTGGGTCCTACCAAAAGTGCCCTGCTTGCCGACAAGTTGATGTTGGTCACAGAAGCATCACCAGCTACTGGGGAGGAAAAGCTCGTCTGCACGCTTCTCTTGAAAGGGAGCACGCACAAGGAGGTGCAGCTGACAACTGCAACTGAGCTCCAGCAGTTTCTCGACGACACAGACCGTTCAGAACTTTGCATTGGTGCTGGAGTTTCCGAGGAATTCCTTCCTCTGCAAGTAGGCGACACCGCAACGGTGAGAATACGAGAAGGTGCAGCCATCAGCCGAAAGTGTGCACGGACGGTGGACACACAGGGTAATTAATTTTACTTTACATCTGAATGCTAACATATTGAATTTATATTTAAAAAAAAGAAGAAACTAAGACGCACAATATATTTTCCGAATCTTGGAAGGAGAAAAATTGAGGAATTGTCAAGAAGACAAAGATTAACTTCTTCATTTGATTGTTTACTGAAATCGACAGAAATGTTTGGAGACAATTGCCCCCCCCCCCCCCCCCTTCTTTTTTGCGAATGCCACTGGACAAGCAGAGGGTCTAAACAAGGCGATCACAATAGTATTCATTCTGCTCGACTCTCTAGCCGAGAAGTTATGCAGGTGGCACATACCATTAGTTAATATTGTTAAGCTATAGGACAAGTAAATATCAAGTGCTAGCAACTGAGAGTATGAACATGTTTCTCCTTTTAGGCACTGCCTGCCTGCAATGCAAGTATGCGAGGAAGCTACTCATTTCAAGGCGATGGAGGGCAATGCACCCAAAAGCAACTGCCCGCCTTAACGTCAGGAACATAAGGAAGCAACTGAAGCGTGGAGAAAAAAAGTTACGATTCCTGGCGGACAGTGTGAAGGAACTCAAAAAACAAACCGCTACCATCGAACTCTCCGTGCTTGAAGAAAAGGTATTTTGTGGTATGATAAGCTATACATAGTAATAAGTTAGACTGATGTTTTGATATATTACAGATCAAGACACTGCCACCAAAACAGCAGTTGAGTGTGAAGCACTGCTTCGAGGCTGCGAAAAGAAAATCCTCAAAAGGGATGGGCTACAAACAGGAGTGGATGCTCGAGTGCATTCTCATGAGGTATTGTCATAGCAAAGCTAGCAAACTCAATTATCTCTAACCATGAAAATAGTGAGGTTAAGTTCAAAATGGCAAACTTCAGCCAAATTTGTTTAAAAAAAAAAAAAAAGACGTCTTATGTTTCCATGGAAATAAAAAAGGCCAGAGGTAAGGGGAACAATACGAGATTTAACAATAGAGCCAGATACATAGAAGTACTCAACACTAAGACAAGGGCTGTTTCAGTAACATGCATCTCAAACTTGATACTAAGAAATGTCGAGAGCTGGGCTGTCCAGTTTCGACTTGGGTTTTTGCCCTAACGAACACTCGCCCATCACTGATATAGCCACATTAAGATATGAACACAGTAGCATCATGTTAATGGAGTTTCTGACATTAAATATTGCCTCCTCATTTGCTTAGTTTGCATATTCTATAGTTTCACTTGCTGCTAAGCTTAACACATCTTTTTTCTATACTTTAGTTCTTGTATTTTTCTTGTTACAGAATGAAGAGCCCACGGCTATACAGCCACCTTCGACAGAACAACATCCTCGCTCTCCCTGGGCGGACCACACTAAAAACGTATCTGAGGCGGTACAAAAGTGGGTTTGGGTTTAATCCGACAACATTCACTGCACTGAAGGAAAAGACAGCCGACATGAGCGAACTTCAATGCCATGGGGGTCTGGTGCTGGACGAGATGAAGTTGTCCGAGAATGTCGTTGTCCAGGCATCCGGTAAAGCAGAAGGCTTTGTCGATTTGGGTCAGTTCACGTCTGAGGAGCACAAAGGAGTACTTGCAGACCATGGTATGGTTCTACTCTTCCAGCCTTTCTGTGGAAAATGGACACAAATATTAGGTAAACGACAAAAGGATATCGGCAGAAATCCATACATATTACTGATATTTCTGAAATCATAGTAATGTGAAAAAATATTCCCAGGCGTTTTTGCATCACGTGGAAATGTCAAGGCCGGTCTCCTCTCCAAGATCATTGTAGACACCGTGCTTCTGGCCGAACAGGCTGGACTGTTCATCGACTACATCTGCTGTGATGCAGCTTCATGGAACAGAAGCATGTGGAGGCAATTTGGTATCAAGGTATTTCTAAGTCTGCGCTGTGTCAAGCCTAGCCTGCATACGTTGAAATCACCTGTTTTGTAATGTACCTATAAAATTTCAGGCATCGCTCAAGAAAACGACGTGCAAGAGCCAACACCCATCTGGCCCAGGGAGGTATCTCCACTTCATCTCCAATTTCCCACACCTCATTAAGTGTCTACGCAACATGTTCTTGAAGACTGGATTTCGCACACCACAAGGCCACGTAAGAACTAGTCTTTCATTAGTGTAAAGTGTTTCAGAAAAGTGTAGAAGTTTCATTACTAAAGCTTTCACACTTTCAGAAATTAACAAATGTTTTGTTATAGTCGATCACTAGTCAGAGAGTTATATTTTAGAAAGGGGCCATACTTTGGCGCTGAATTTCATTCTTTCAACAGGCTGGAAGAGAGCACATCGTTGAAGCCTGGAAGTGCGACTCCAGCTCTCTGAAGCTCAGGGCAATGCCACGCATTACCCACACTCACCTGTTCCCAAACGCATTTGAGAAGATGAGGGTCAACCTGGCCTTCCACCTCTTCAGCGAGGAGGTTGAAAGGGGTCTTCACCTCTACCAGGAGCAGATCCAAAAGGCACGTGGGAACCACCAGGGGACGCTCCAGCTGCACAAGCACATATCAACCTTAATCAGAGTGATGACTTCCCGCTGCCCCTACGATGCCCTGAGGTAATAGCACTATGTTTTTTTACAGCTAGCCATAACCCACACCCCTTATACAGTCCACATGTTCCTATTTAGGCTGAAAAGATAATTTTCTTCAACGTTTCATCTAGTGTATACTTCATAGCGGAAAATTTAGATAGCAAACAACTGCCTTTCCTTAGACGGTCTGCACCTAATGCATAGCCCAGACATACAAAATGTGCGAACGGAAGCCAGGGGCTATTTGTTGCCTCTTCGTCAAGAGATCGCACAGCGTCTCCTCAAGATTAAGCGTGACCCATATTTGCTGGCAGGGGCAGCTAACTTGTGCATTACCCATGAGGGCATCCAGACCGAGTACACCACACTGAAAGAAAGATGTTGTGTTACTGGCTATACACCATTCCATGTAAACGCTTCAGGACACATTCATTGCTTGTATGTTCATTTCGCACAAGTCTGCGAAATGAACTGGACTGCGATTTTTTTAAACAGTAAAATCGTCTATAGTACCCAGCTGTAAACAGGGTGATCTAGAGAAGAGGTGCACAGTCTGCACCCCAAGATAGTTTACACAGCATAAAAAATAAACTTTTCAGCATATATAGTCTGCAAACTGCAGCCCGGAAATTACCATACTTCAGTTCCCCAGGGCACCCTTAGAGCTTCTGAACTTTCTCGGTAGTCCCTACCCTCAAAAAAGCATTTTTTTTTCTTAATTGGAACACTATTTAGCATATCTAAACTACCCATTGATGCATACCTGGGTGCAAAATGTTCCCCAGTGTCTGTATTATTGTCACAAGGTCTCTAAGACTCTGTGCTGCTTCAGTGCCAGAACGCAGAAAGCGAGAGGAGTCTCCTGGCTGTCAATCAGGAGGGAGTCGGGTGCCTCAATGTCCTTCTGTTTAGGGTGATTCCACCCTTTGTAGTACCCGATTCCGACAGCACATGCTCACGGGCAAAATTAAAAAAAATCGACAAAAACAAAATTCAGAATGTCGCCATAGCACACTCAGTGTCACAAATGCATGCACGGACACGCTCCTCTGAAAATAAATCAAAATGAAAGCGTGGCACAAAATGGCCAGATGTCTCCGCCCTAAGCAGAGCGCACATGAAGGCACCCTAGGAGAGAGGGGTGTTTCTTGGGATTTAAAGATTAAGAACCTGTACTAAAGCATTTTATTTTGCCTGTGACATGAGCCCAAGATGCTAATTTTTGTCCAGGCCCGGATCCGAACAGGCAAAGCATATTGACGACTTCCTTGCCTACCTGGACGAGTGGGAACGTGGAGCAAAAGACGGAGGCTTTGTGAGCCAAAGCACGGCTGAAGGCCTCCGGGTGACTCTCCAGAGCACCAAGAGCCTCCTTCGGTACCTGGTGACTCTTGGGTATCGCTACATGATGACAGCAAGACTCAGTCAAGACTGTATTGAAAGGCTCTTCGGAATAATCCGACAGAGCCTAGGGCCAAACGACCATCCTACCCCAGCGCAGTTCCTGATTTTAGTGAACTGCCTAAGTTTTTACAACCTGGCAAAGTCACCGTCTGGAGGGAGCGTCTCTAAGGGAGTGCTGAATTCCTTGCTATCTGCAGAGGATGCCGGAAAGACGGCAAGGGACCAACTCGACGCTTTGCTCGAAGCTGGCAAGCTGGACGACGTGGAAGAAGTCCTCATAGAAGATGACCATGCTAGCTGTTTTGAGGAGACCAGCGACTCTCGGCTGGTTTACTACATGGCTGGTTACGCAGCTCGCAAGTGCATCACCAAGAAAGGGGGATGTGGAGACTGCAAGGTCGCCTGTCTCAGAGAGTCCACACCGACAGCTGCAGACCACGCTGCCTCATACATGTGCTCGTTTGACAGGGGTGGACTCCTCTATGCAACAGACGGGCTCTTTGGGCTTATCAGCCACCTCGAAAATGTGTTCACAAGGTGCTTTAGCAAGCGCAAGCTACATGCAAATAGCATTGTTGACATTCTTAGCTGCGTTGGGGGCAACGTTCCTGGTGTTGGTTGTGATGAGCACAAAATGGAGTTGACGAACAGCATCACACGTTTCTACCTTATCACACGCCTGCACTTCTATGTGAAGCAAAAGAACAAGCTGCGAAATGAGCGAAAGCAAAAACAGCAGCTCTCAAAGAGGGGCAGGTTGCTCTGAAATGTTTGCATCAAGGTGCATCATTTTTCTGACTACAGTTCACCACAGCCCATTTCAACTATCTTTTTTGTCCCTGGAGCTGACCTTTGTTATGACCTTCGGGGTTACAGTCATTATTTTACAGGGTTTCAGCTCATTACCTTAATTTGCATGTGGTAAAAGCGCAAAAAGAACGGCAGAGACTGGAAAGGTAACAATGTTTGCAAGTGATTGAGAAATGCGATATGTAAGTGCAATGATTTTAGACTTCAAACTTTATGTGATATGTAAGTGCAATGATTTTGAGACTTCAAACTTTAAGTGAAAAAAATAAGCGTTACTTTTGACCAAACATTGGTATGCTATGTATTAGTTTTGACTTGTAAATATGTTCATTTTTTTTTCAATCAATTTCGTACTTCGTCACCAAGTTTGTACTTGGAATAAAAATGCGCAGTACCGCGAACCTGTTCTCCGCTCTAAGCCATGGCAAATTTTCGCGTTGTTTTCCGCCGTCCAAGTCTGCGCTTTCTTTAACCGCAGAAAGATCGCACCACGATTCACCAATTCCTTTCATATATATTATCATGTTGAAGTGCACATGCGGTTCAGCGTTGATCCATTTGAGAGACGATACTGATACGCTTTACTGGGGACAGCGGCTTGAAACGCGAAATTTCCTCACGGCCCCCTATAACCTCTAAAACGTTTAGCATGTCTAAAAAAATGTAACACACGACGGCAACTAAAATATACTCCAAGCTTTTTACAATACCTTGTCATCGTCATCTCGGGGACTTCTTCCTCGGGAAAAAACGTCACCGCCGTGGTGAGGCAAGAAAGGCTTCAAATCCGCATTTTCCCGCTGTGACGTTCCGAAATGAGGTCGACTGTGGGATCTAAGTACATCAAACTAATAATACGCCACAATTATTAGTTCCGTAACGACAGAGAACCGAAAACTTCGCGAAAAACAATCCCTACACGGCCTACGTCGACGCTCGTCGCAGCCATTTGTAGCAATCGGCTAGCATACAGGGCTACTGAAGCGCCTCCTGGCGACAGATTTCCATTTCGGTGCCGCGCGCCCGCCGCCGCTCGACACACCCAACTCTCTAGCCACCCTACCGTGGAATCTGGTGAAAAGGTCGAAGGTTCGTCGAACCGGTTCGACACAGTCGAACCCCCAAAGTTCGACCAAAAAATCTGGTTCGACAAAAGTTCACGACACCCCTACAAAAATTTCCTCACACCCACTACGCCAACTACATCCTACCACCGACTTCACCGGAAGCCGTTGTCTTTGGTAGTGTGCAGCTTTGGCGCAGCACGGCGCGCACTCAAGTGAACGTCACATACGTCATATCCGTTGAAAAGTTCGGCGGATTTTGAACGAAGGAACCACAGAAGCGCGGGCGCGCTTCAACCCTTCAACTTCTTTCACCGGGCTAGGAACATGCCTCTGCTGCTGAGAGTTTTACTTTGATTTCAATCGTTTTTAGTTTGATTTTATTCGTTCGACGACGTCTCCTTTCATCGTATCTGTGGTAGCGTCCAAGGGGCCACCTAAACGAGAATGGCACCTAGAAAGGTGGGTGTATTTCTTTCTGTTTCATTGTTCTTTGCTACGGGTTATTCGTTGTGTCGTGTTCTCCCGTTTCTTGAATGTCGGTTTTTGTGCTGCACATCATTCCAGATGGCCCTTAATCTCAAGACCGGCCGCGTCAGGGGAAGGTCCAGGCGGGTCTTGTCAGATGCCGACAAATTCGGTTCGTGCTCAATTCATTTCTCTTCAACATCTAAAAAGGCGTCGGTGGTATTGAACTTGGGGCATTCAACTGAAGCGCCTCCAATACCCAGGCCTAGCCTGCTACGTGCCTTCTGTAGTCTCGTTTTCTTTTTTTCTTTTTTTTTTTTTCTTTTTAGCTGTCGCACAAAGCTCCATATATAGACGCTTTGCAGCAGCTGTGCACGGGCACCGCCATAACTGACCTTCAGTTTTTGTTTCCCCTTATTACGTTTACTTCACTTCATTATTACCATAGCAGGCTAGGTTATTGCCATCTTAGATTTTATTCTCTCTTTCTCTCCAGCATTGGCTTTTGTGGAGGCTCGTCCACACGAGTAGTGCGGAATGGACACCCCCATTTCATTCCAATTCCATTCCGGGGAATTGGAGTTTGCGATAATTCAATTCCTTTCAACTCCTAGGAATGGGGACATTGGGCCCATTCCCACTCCTGGAATGGCTGAATCGTTCCACTCCGTTCCTCTAATTCCTAAACGTAAAAATTGGCTCTTGACAGCTACATTGTGTTGCCGGCATAAGCACCATAAAGCTGACATTATCAAACGCATAGACACTTGCAACAAAATACAAAATGCCTAAAAAAAGCACTGATTTTACTACACGGAGCGCTGGTGGCTCAAAGTGTTTGTTTACATAATACTGCAAACATCGAGAAAGCCCCTTGATATGTCGATGCTTGTTCAAAACATTGGTCTTTCAACGACGTGGCTCGCAACAATCACCAAAACGTAAATCCACTAATTTTTTGGGGCAAACTTTTTTTTGCATTTGTCTTCTAGGACATATGTATGCGGCCAGCGTATTTGTTTGATAAGATCATAAAAATATCCAGTTTGTGCATGGCACAGAAATAAGCTATATTAAGTTCTGTATTCTTTAAAAACCTGCACAGCAATACGGCTAGTACACTGCTGGAAGCGACTCTATGCACAGTGGCAGGAACATATCCTCTGACAAAGTGCAACCTCTACGGCACAGCAGGAGAGACCATGTCACGAAACAGTCTTTCTGCAGGTCTAGTCAGTTCGGTCACGCGACAAGAGCTGTGACGACTATCTACTTCACTTTACGATGAACCGCAACAGACAGCACGAGAGCCATCGAAACCAATTCAGTGCCTTCTGAGTGTTGCGTGACCCTGGGGCGCAGCAACGCACCGTGCGTGTAGTCCCCCTCAAAGTGCTGGATTGCCTGGGGTGACTCGTAGCGTCCGCAGCGGTCCATCACAAGGTGAAACAAAGTAGGCAGTCTAAAACGAAGGAAATGAGCGGGAATCCGCTAGCTTGGCTGTAACCCTAACCCACTTGAATGTAAAACATGTAACACAGAAAACAAGCATCGGAACTAAGACCAAGTAACAGGCGGAATTACACAAATGCAAAATAATAAAACAAGTGTTGGAGAAGAAAAAAAAAACGCAAGAGGAGAAGAGAGAAGTGAATCTTGCTTTGTTTTATTACCGAAGCAAACCCACAGTTTGCACTTCAAAGGAGTGCGCGCGAATGAACGTAGAAGGCAGCAGGTTTGGCCACCTGCTAAACAACGCTCCCCGAACTGTAAAGCCAGTCACCTGCGCGAAAGGCGCCACTGCCACCCCCACCCCCCTTTCCCTCCCCCCTCTGCCCTCTACTCTTTGCTTTGACATTCTTTTTTGTGTTGCATTTTTTGCGTACAACTCTGTTAGAGCTCCACGCGGGTACGCTGTTTCTTGCCCGCTCATTTTATTTCTGAGCAACTGGTTCGCTGACTGGCTCAAATTCGCTGACCATGAACACTAAAAAAAAAAAATAGAAGAACTGAGCCCCATTCTATTCCCATTCCATTCCGGGCAAAAGGCATCTAATTCCATTCCCATTCCATTCCCCTCAACGCTGCCATCATTCCATTCCGGGGTCGCGAAAATGCGGAATGATTCCGAAATCATTCCAACTCCGCAACACTGGTCCACACCAATTTCAGTGCCTTGGTATCTGAATAAAACAAGAGATCAGCAATGGTGGCTGTATTCTGGCGCGTGTGTAAAGCGTCTATAGACCTTTCCAAAAAGAGTGCTCTGGCCGCCGCCATTTTGCGAATCGAACGACCCCTATCACCCAGAAATTTCTGGCACCCGCCTGAGCTGTGGAAACCCGGTCAGCGTGACTCTCCACCTGAATTGTGCATTTGGAGTTCGCTGGCTTTTCTTGAAAGTTTTTACTTTATTTGCCTGTTTAGGATGCTTACCCTTTGTGTGTTATCTTCCACTGTGAGAACCAGGGAATACCAGGGCTCGTAGCCTACTCGGCCTTCGCAGGAAACGAAAAAGAGAACGAACGTCAAGCAGCCCGCAATGCAGGCAGTTCGACATTCTTGGGGGATTATTGGGGTATACATAGCCGGGAAGGCCAAAAAGCCTTCCCAGCTATGTTCCGGGTCTTCGCGAAAAATAGCTGATAGGGTCGGGTCCGGGTTGTGGCTACGGAATAGACACCTTCGTACAGTTGCTTTGAAGCTGTGCGAAAAAGCAGCTCTCTTCTAGATGTTCCCCAAAACACACCGGATTCCGTCCGAATGTCGTGAAGTGACTATCGCGATTGTCGGCACTGTATATTGGATGTGCTGTGTTATTTGAGACCTTTCTCAAGTCCTGTTTGGATAACGTGGCACCGTGGGGTACGTACAATATATCTATATGTTGTTCGATTGATGATACTCTTTGAATTTCATGTTGTGGGCGGGGAATATCCATGCAGTTCGGATATCCTGTGTGGTCGAATATTTTCGACGGCTAAGACCTTTCTAGGTTGACACAGATGAGTGTACGGTGCCGAAAAAAGATCAGCATAAAAGGAAACAAATTTTCCAGTTGCATTTGTTCTGTCGCGCACGGACTCGACAAAACAGCTTTCATTTCTTCGTTTTTGTTCCCAAAAAAGAGTACAATGCAGTGATGTGATTGCTGCGCCAAACTGCGCCTAGGGGCTAACCCTGCTACATCCTGCTACATTTTGCCGAAATATGGGTAATCTGCGCCAAGTCTGCGCCAAAAGACTAATTTTGGTCGTCTTTCAGAACCGAAACTAAACCGAGTACCGTAATTGAGCATGCGTGAGGTAGATGGCGCAAGGGGCCGCCCAACAAAAAATATACCCTGTATCAATCATCCATCTGGTTTTAGTTTTTCCCGCCACCTCTTGTTTCACGCTCTCGTCGTTCATGTGTCTCGTCTCGCGTCTTTAAAAAAAAAAAAATTTCAACGATAGACGCGGGGCGTGTGTTGACGCTTCAGTGCTTCAGTCATTTTACAAAGCGCTTCAAGTACTTTTTTGACCCTGACTCGCGATGTCTTGATTCGACCTGACTCGCTGAGGTTCTTTTTTTCTGTGTGTTTAGCTTGTACCTCGTCTGCCGGCCTGACAAGCAGGTGCCGCTGGACTGTTTTTTGTTTTTTTTTTGTCATATTTTGCATAAAATTTTGGGAACCAGTTGGCGACGAAGCGGAGTGGCATGGTGTCTGTTTCGATTGAACAGCCATCTCCACTCGCGCGACGAAGCACGTTCAAATGCAAGCCTGCCAAAGTTGCCCTCATGTGCATGCGGACATGACTGCACGACAGAGGCACCAGCCGGGACGCTTGCAACCCATTATTTTACGTTTGCTTACTTTTGACGAAAATCTGGCACGTCGGGAACCAGTAAAACGGTGGCAAGCGGTTTTTCGGAATTGCTCGCAGTGATGTGATTGCTGCGCCAATTATGCCAAACTGCGCCAAGGAGCTAACCCTGCTATATCCTGCTACATTTTGCCAAAATGTAGGTAATCGGCGCCAAGCCTGCGCCAAAGCAGCAATTTCGGTCGCCTTTCAAAACCGAAACTAAACTGAGAACCGTAAGTGCGCATGCATCAGCTAGGTGGCGCAAGCGGCCGCCCGACACTAGAGTTCCTGTATAGGCTCCCTACGGGAGCCAGAGTTGTGTGTTCATCCCCTGCATGGCATGTTGATCCAGCGTCTGACGTGACTCAATTCGGCAAGTAGCAGCGCCGCGCGTTCGAGGCGCGCGGCGCGCTCAAAAGCAGTGGAACGGTGGAACGTTCGGCGGGGCGCGTGCAACATCTACTTTCCTGCACGGCACTTGATCCGGCTCCTCACGTGATCGGATCTTGGCGAATAGCGGCGCAGCGGCACGTGGAAAACAGACGCGCAACTCTGGCTCCTGCGGAACTCTACCCAAAACAAAGTACCCTGCATCAATCGTCCATCCGGTATTGCATGTTTTTCCCTTCGTCCTAACCTCCTTGCCGCCGTCTCGCGTTTCGCGCCCTCATGCCCAACGTTGCCCGTGCTCTTGTAACTCGTCGTCTCGAAAATCTCGTTTTGCGTCTTTTTAATATTTTTTTCAACGATAGAAGCGGGCGTGTGCGGGCGCTCCGACGCTATTGTGCCGGGTGCCAGCCATGCCATCATGCTGTGAAACAAAACCACGTTTTTTGGGCGGCGAGAGTTACTTTGTGAACTGAAACATTGTTTCAGTTCACAAAGTAACAGTTTCAGTTGTGAACTGAAACGTTGTCGTTCCCACGTCACTGCAGATATGGCGCTTTCTAAACTTGTTCATCGACATTCCCGGCCTTTTTTAAATCATACTCTACTACAAAAAAACTCTCTCTAACTCAACGACTGCTTGTCGAAATATTAATTACCTCGATTTCTCTCGGTGGACTTTCTTTCGAGAGGGAGCCCGGTACGTGACAAATCTGCCGCGAAAGTAAGTTGGTGAAGAGAAGTGAGCTAAAGCAGAGAAGGCAATGGTGTGAACCCGCACATCGCGCTTGTTTGTCTCGAGTTTGGTCGTTGCACAAAGCGCTCCAAGAACGTTTTGACCCTGGCTTGCGATGTCATGCATCGATGCGCTCAGGTTCTTCTTTTCAGTGTGTTTAGCTTGTACATCGCTTGCCGGCCTACCAAGCACAAACCGCTCAACTGTTTTTTTTTTGTATGCTAGACAGTTACATTTTGCTTACTATTTTGGGAACCACTTGGTTTTGGGAACCAGTGCCCTTCGTTTGTCCATCAATTAAAACAAATATTTTTATTTTTCTAAGAATATCTGCTCCAAAAGCCAGTTTTCCTGCTCCGAAACACTGTTTGGGCTGCTCCAAAAGCCACTTTTGCTGCTCCAAAACACTGTTCCGGCTGCTCCAAAAGCCACTTTTGCTGCTCCAAAACACTGTTCCGGCTGCTCCAAAATGTGCTCCAAAATGGCTTAGGCCAATCACATCACTGTGCTCGGCAACGCCCACAGCACTGTTCATTTGTGGCATGTCTCTGTCTCTTTGGAGACATTGAAAGTGGGAAGTCATTACTAGCCAAAGGCAAAGCGAGGCTTGCAGCAGCCTTGTAGGAAGTTTTGAAAAGCAAAAAGAACCCGCTAGTCTTAATGCACCTTTGTCCTGTATACAATTTCGCATTGCACTGCAGTAGTTACGTGTTTTATCAGTCGGAGACAGCTTCCATTTATTATATTATATAACTATACAGGTCAATCTAATGCTGTGATATGTACTATAATAAACTGGTCATTTTCAAATAAATAGTTTGGTTCTTATTTATCTATAACTGTAGATATATATGTATAATTTAACTGAACCATTGCAAAATGTGTCATGTCATTGGCATTTCAGTTACATGTTGAAAGGCTCCCAGGTGGTGCGGCGAGCGAAGTGGCCTTCGTTCGTGCAGCAGTTAAAATGAATAGGTTTATTTTTCTAAGAATATCTGCTCCAAAAGCCGCTTTTGCTGCTCCAAAACACTGTTTCGGCTGCTCCAAAAGCAACTTTTGCTGCTCCAAAACACTGTTTTGCCTGCTCCAAATGCCACTTTTGCTGCTCCAAAACACCGTTTTGGCTGCTCCAAATGGTGCTCCAAAGCGGCTTAGGCCAGTCACATCACTGACAATGCATTCTTAAAAACCCAGAGAAATTCTATTTGCCATAGAACACAAAATAAAAAATAAAACTCTGCAATTTAGCCTCCACCAGCGCTTGGAAGTGCGCCTACGCAGGCTGCCACAGCCCACTGACTTACCCTTTCAAAACCAGGGACGCCCACTGTAAATCGCTTCGTTCGAGATTGCCGCTGGAAAGGTCTATATTAGGGGTGGCCAAACCGCGGCTCGCGAGCCGCATGCGGCTCTTTGCTGGCCACGGTGCGGCTCGCAGATCCTCGTAAGGGGACCCCCCCCCCCCCTTCCCCCCCACGTCCCTTTCCGTGTTTTTTTTATTCTGAAATAATAGAAATTATTTCAGAATAAAGAACAGCTTGCGGTTCGGAAGCGTTGTGCCCCCATACGTATATTCGAATCGCTTTTCACTCGTATGTTTCCACAGATCCTGTTTCTTTCATTGTCCAAGGGAGTTTTACCGCGAAGTCATGCGGTTTAGAGAAGCTCGTTTTAACGAGCGCCGTTTTACCGACTCCAGTTTATCGAATTGCTTTATAGAGAAACCCAGTTTAGAGAAAATGGCGATGAGCCTCCTTTTAGCCAATTCGGCCGCCGCGAAGCGGCGTGTGCGGATAAGTCAGGCGAGTTAACATTTTTGTAATGAGTTGCCGCAGACTGCCGCCGCCAAGCGGCGAGAGCGCAGCGGGGGCTTGGGTTAACAAGCGCACCAGTGATACACGCGTGAAGTAGAAAACCTTTTTTTTTAAATCGCGTCCCCTTTTCGATAAACGGCATTTCTCTAAACTGAGGCTCTGCTTTCTCTAAACTGTGCTTCGATAAAACGTGCCCATTCTCTAAAACGTGCTTCGACGAAATGGCATTCTATCAACCGTAGTAAACCCGTTTGCCGGACCTGAGGGGGAAAGGCATCAAGGACAGGGACTGTCAAATCATGCATGCGCTTTGGCTCGAGGTTGACGAAATGTTCGTTCTCGCGGCCTTTGTCAATCGCCGGTGATACTTGTCCCCTTTAGGTAACGGATGTTCCCTCCATATCGTTTCTTGTTGAAGGTCGGGGAAGCCCGGGCTGACCTCATTCATAGCTTCCACTAGTCACAAAAGTTATGCTCAAGTTCACAAAGGATCAGGTACATTCTCATTGTTGATTTTACCGGCTTTCAGTTGTGACCCACAGGCCGCTTTTTCATGTTTTTTTTTTGGGGGGGGGGATAACCAGGTGGCAGCAATGTTTGTTTCGCCTTCCCCCCCCCCCCCCCCCCCTTTTCGGCGGCTCTCAGAAGTTTCGTGGCCTATTTTGCGGCTCTTAGGCCCGATCAGCTTGGCCACCCCTGGTCTATACACACGGCATCAAGCACCTAGACTGGAAATGGCCATACGGACGATGCGAAATTAATAGCGCAGCTTACAGATTCCATTTTCGAACGCCGAGGTGCGGCTTCAGCGGCCCTCAGGAGCCACGGTATCAGGTCTGAGAAAGTCGCAGGATTAATTCATTATGCGGTCATCACTAACCGGATCGGTCGTTTTAAATACTGTCTTTCTGCATGCTGACGGGAAGGCGAGGCCATATCGCGTCGAGGATTTTTAAGACGTACTGCGTCGCCAGTTTCTGCTGGCCGATGTCATTACCCCAAGAGCAAATCAAATGAATCAGTTATGGGGGTGAACTTCAAGAATGCCGAGGCAAAGAAGAAAATACCCTTCGACGCCCGAGCTGACAGTCAAGGGCCGACGATGCATTGTTGTCGACCCGGGCAACCAGGATGTCGGGGTCAAGCTCCAGTGGCTGCTATTCAACGTCGTAGACGATGACGTCAAAGCGGCCCTGGTGCCATACTGGACTGTCACTGAAGTGGCTAGGGAAAAGTGGCGTGTCGACAGTCGCACCAGCATTGGCACCATGGCGCGAACAGCGGTCCTGGGGCGCCACCATAGACGGCATCTCGCACTAGTTGAGAATTGCAGGTGAGATGGCCCTCGTGGTGTCTGGCTCCCTGTTTATGCTGCAATTGGACAGGTCGCATTCGGAAGGTGCGTCGAGCGCCGAAAGCGTTACGATGTACAGTGCACCGCAATATGAAAGACCCGCTCGGAGCGTGTTGCCGAGCACTCCGAGTGGGTCTTTCATATTGCGGCACACTGTACGCACTGGCCGCGGCCCCTGTATGCAACAATGAGAAAGTAGAGCTCCTCATGGACGAGGCGGAAGCCGAGGAGGCCGCGGGGGGTTCGAACGTCAATGCCAGTCGTGCGGAGACCACCACCGGTGTGCCGGGAGGCGCTGCGGTGTCGAGCTCAGGTGTTGAGGCGCCAAAGGCAGATTAGGTGCAGATCGCAGATGTGCAGAATCTTCACCAGTAGAAAGTCCTGCGCCGAGCACCACGGAAACCAAGTTCCACGTTAACGTTCCCGAGGAGGACGAAGACGTGCTTATGGGTGGTTCTTGCGGATGGCCCTGCCTCAAAGAGGTGTAGAGATGACGCCAGTGCAGACTCTGCTGTGGAGGGCCGAGAGGAGCCGCCTTTTAAAGCGGTGCCTGGATGAAGGCGTGCTGGAAAAAAACATTTTGGGGGACGACAAGGAGGGCAACCCACCACCGTGAATGTAGGACAAATGCCTGACTGGGCCACCTGTGCCTGTGCGAAGAACGGTAGGGAGCCTTTCGACGCAAAACAGACGGTCATGTGACCCAAGATAAACACCGTGCAGCTTTCCTTTTCCAATATGGCTATAACACTAGAAGCAGCCTTACGTGTTGCCACGATTAATCTACTTGAGCTAACGGGGAGACACCGGCAATACCAACTTAGTCGGTCGTTCCCAGACAATGAGCTTGATAATATTGCCGTACAGGAAACCAAAGTTCAGTAAGAAGAGGCGGACCGCATGGTGTATTCTTTTCGAACTCTATTTACTATTTTTGTTTCTCACTCTGATGGGATGTCGGCGAGCTGTTGCTTGTTTAACTGCCAATCAGTGGTTATCGTCGAGAGCGCCGTCCGTTTTTGGGCCGCTGGTCGCTTTGTAATTTGAGATTTTTCATTTTCTAATGTTAACTTGTGTGCGACTTGTATATATGCGCCAAACTGCGAGAGAGAACGCAGAGAGTATTCTGAAAGTTTGAGTACCTCGTAACTGAAAGAGCAATTATTCTCCTTGGAGACTTTAATTGTGTTTGCTCTCCAGAGGATCGTTCAGGTCAAGCTTGTTTTCATAATCAAAGTTTCTTTTGTTTAAAAGATCTTGGAGCTCAGAACGCGCTAGAAGATGTGACTTGCACATGATAGGGTGTACATTTTACTTGACCTTGTCCCATTATGCTGTCACTATGCAGTGCAGCATGTGTATTTCAGTGACTATGCCTTAGTCTTGTTCACCCTTGACAAGGTCAAAACACAAAAGTGTAACTGGTCTTTATGGAAACTGAACAGTAGCATAGTTAAGGACGAAGTTTTAGAGCGCCGCTCTAAGGCACCCGTTTCCGGGTTGAGCGATGTCTCTGTCAGCGTAACCTTGCGTTGCATTATGGAACATTTTCCCGCTAAAGGTAGCGGGGAAATTGGTCACGTGACCTCAACACCAATTCAGTTCCCCCGCTAAATTTAGCGAGGAAAATGATGCCACGATTTCATGTTGCCCGTGAACAAATTCAGTAGCAGGAGGAAAGGAGGGGGAGGGGCATACCCTCCCCTCCTGCTCAAGAGCTGCGCTCTAGTTTCGCATTAGAGATTTGTAAAAGTCTAATTTTTTCAAGCGTTAGTTAGTGATTCTGTTAGAATATTTTATGAAAACTAACAAGAAATGTGGGGAGCAAGATGGGAACTTTTCAAAGAACAGCTGAAGATGAACTCGATAGAAAGAAGTAGCATTTATAAGCCATCAGAAACAGATGAAAGAGAAGTACTTACGGCACCAATTGAGCAGTATTTTAACTGAAGAAAGCCTAAGACCCGGCGAGTTCAAGGAGGAAATAAGAGACATTAAGGACCAATTAGAAATGCTGGATGCAGAAAGATACAGAGGGGCCATTATACGGTTGCGAGCGGAAAAACTTTGGATGAGCGAAATGCCAACGAAGCACGCGCTTGGCGATGAAAAGATATGCTCAACGAAATGAGATAAAGGAGATGTATTACAAAAGCATTGTGATGAGTGATAAGAGAACAATCGAGCATTCCTTTTTAGAGTATTTATTTATTTATTTAAATACCATAAGGACCCCCATAAGGGGTATTACATAAGGGGTGGCATACAACAAAACATCAACAAAAGAAGGTTACAATGTCCCAAAAGCAAATTTGCACGTAAAAATAAAACAAAAATCGTCAAAAAGATTAGTATGCAAACACAAAAAAAAAAAGCAACAAATATACCTAGAACGTGATTGCACGTATTATTTCTTTAAATTCTAATGAGTCATCAGTAGTTACAATGTTCTGAGAGAGCCTGTTCCAATCAAGGGCTGTACGCGAAAAAATGATTTTTGAACTGTGGGGGTTCTTGCCTTTGGACACTCTACATCGAGATTGTGACCCGTGCGACGGTTCCGGCTTACAGAAAGAACGATGTATGATAATCGGAGGCACGGGCTGTAAAAGAATTTGTGAAAAAGAGATAACCTAGCTAAATGGTGGCCTTCAGAGAGGAGGGGGAGGTTGGCACGGGTCTGAAGAGATGTGACGCTAGTGAAAGAAGAATAATCTGAGTAAATAAAACGTAATGATCGACGCTGAACTGATTCAATGTTATTGATGAGGTAGGCTTGGTGCGGATCCCAGATAGCAAATGCGTATTCCAGTTTAGGGCGGATAAGGGATGAGTAAGCAAGTTGTTTTATGTGGGGAGGGGCCAGTTTCAACTTGGGCCTCAAAAAACCTAAAGAGCGATTAGCAGAGGATACAGTGCGACTGATATGAGTGGCCCAGGAAAGATCACATGTAAGATGAACTCTGAGATACTTGTAGGAATTAGTTTTTTTTCCAAAAGAACGCTGTTAAGGGACTAGGAAAAGATAGAGGGTTTAGTGCGACGTGTAAACGACACAAGCTTGCACTTATGGACGTTGAGACACATCTGCCATGTATTGCACCGTGCTTGGATGTGGTTGAGGTCATCTTGGATGAGTAGGTGATCTGATGGGTTAGTCACTTGGCGATTGATGACACAGTCGTCAGCGAAAAGGCGAACATGCAATGTTATTGACATAGGCATGTCATTAATGTAAATTAAAAATAGAAGGGGTCCGAGGACCGATCCTTGAGGAACACCTGAAGTGACTGGAGCAAGAGAAGATCATGACTGGTTAGCGGTAACAAGTTGCTGTCTGTTAGTTAAAAAGGGAATGATCCAGTTCAGAATTGAGGAATCTAAGTTGAGTTCAGAAAGCTTGTAAATGAGTCGTCTACGAGGAACCTTATCAAATGCTTTGGCAAAGTCCAGGAAGATAGCGTCAGTTTGAATGTTTGAATCAAGGTTAACATGTATGTCATGAGTAAACGATGCAAGTTGAGTTTCACATGAAAAATCTTTTCGAAAGTCGTGCTGGGATGGGTTCATGAAACAGTTGTCTGACAGAAATTGAATGATGTTGGTGTAGATAATCTGCTTCATTAGTGTTCATGAGACGCTTGTTAGGGAAATGGGTCGATAGTTAAATGGGGAGTATTTGTCGCCATTTTTAAAAATCGGGACAATCTTTGCCACTTTCCAGTCATCAGGCAGAAGACTACTTGAAAGAGATTGTTAAAATATTTTAGATAATATCACGCTAACCAAGTCTTTCGTGTTTTTTAGAATTTTTGCATTTACATTATCTGTGCCTGCTGATGAAGACATTTTAAGGTTTTCAATGAGTTTAGCAATGCCTGCGGGTTCAAATACAAATCCAGACATGGGTGTAGGAATAGCGACAAGAGGGGAAAAAAAGGCCTTGCTATTCTCTTGTGTAAATATGGAACAAAAAGTATCATTCAGTAATTCGGCACATTCGTCATCCTGAACAAATGTTTCACCGTGATTTCTAAGTGTGATTGCTGTATCAGATTTAGGGGTCATAACTTTCCAGAACTTTTTAAAGTCATTCTTGAGCATACATGCAAGATCGATGTTATAAAATGATTGTTTTTGCTTCTTGATTTCAACTCTGTGCTGCCTATCGAAGGAATAAAATTTGTCCCAGCTTAAGCTGCACCCAGTGGTCGTAGCCTTCCAAAACAGTCTGTTCTGTTTTTTAAATTTAGGCGTTTTAAAGAGCAGTTAAACCAAGGAGCAGACGAGTTTTCACAAGAGGTGACAGTAGGAATGAACATGGCCCCAAGTTCTTGCACTTTCAGTTTGAAAAGTAACCAATTATCAGAAACAGAGCAAACATCAAAGTCAACCAGAAAGGAAAATAAACATTTTCCTAGTTCAGCATTCCATACCATACTTCTTCAATCCCCTTTATCGTATAGTGATACGGTTTTGATTTGCTTGGATTTAGACTGAAGATGCAAAGAAAAAGTACAGTCAATTACTTTATGGTCACTTATTGATCAATTTCAATGTCTCAGGCCTTGAACAAAGAATGAGGTCAAGAATATTAGAAGAATGGGAAGTTGATCGCGTGGGTCGAGTTATAACTTGCGAAAGATTGAAATTAAAGCAGAAATTAATGAATTCTGTTGCTTCACTCTTATCAAGGGCAGTTGAAACTGCTAGCGCCGACCAGTTTACTGAGGGGTAGTTAAAATCACCAAAAAGCAGAATGCTGGACAGGGGATGTCCGAGGCACAAAACACCGAGTGCATCATTGAGATGAATAAGAAAAGTTGGATCTTTGTGAGGTGGTCGGTAGGTAGCATACACCAATAAGAAGTGTAGCATGCGAAGATGAACAGGAGAGCCACAACATTTCGAGTGGCGAGGAAATATCCACAAGTTTGCACACGAGACTATTAATCTTTATTGCGATCAGGACCCCACCCCCTCGGCCACATGTCCTATCCCTGCAAAATATGTTAAAACGAGATACGTCGGGGAAAATTTCGATATCAATGATAGATTGATAGCCATGTTTCAGTAAGAACAATGACGTCAGAATAAGTGGATACTATGAGGCTGCATGGCTCATCTTTCTTTGACATAACACTTCTTATATTGGTACGGTGTAGACTGCATATAATGTATGTTGCGGGAGTCGCGAAAGTCTGCACTATAAGCGGTACCATGCTATAGCCAAAACATCAATTTTTCAGACCAAAATACATGCCATGAGACAACTTACTTTTGTAAAACAATTTATTTTATGTTAGATGAAAAATAAAGCTTAGTTTGAGGAAAGTCTTTATTTCACCAGACTAGTACACTTCTCTCTCAAGTGTGTCACACTTGAGAGAGGACTTTGAAAGGAATAAGCTACTTTTGCCTGGCGCAGCCTTTTAACGGCGTCGCGGGTTGCGGAGGGACGTTGCAAGCGTTCAGGATTGCTAACCCTAATCACTTTTCTCCGGCGATGAACACTCGTGAAAATTCGCATCCCTTCTACGGTACGCACCAGTAATACCTTCAACTTGAGCACAGGCATGAAATGCTCCAAATAAGAAATCCGGGCGATGTTCGAAAACGCAAATGCTTAGAAAGCACCACTGTAGTCGAAGTAAACAAACACGACGACACGGGCGTTTCTGCCGTCTTGAGAGTGCCGCCGACATCGCCGCACGAATAGTTGGATTTTTCCTCCTAGTACGTGCTGGGTTATCATAGCGAAATACAACGAAAATTCACAGTCAAAGTGGCGCTTTTACGGGGAACAATGAGCGTCCACCGCACCGTCTACATCGACGATCACAACCGACGCCATGTTTGCGGATAGAAGCAGCCGGCCCGCGACCGGCATGCAACGTGTGCGAACACTTCTCCTCGACCTGTGATTGGTCTGTCGTTGCGGTTGTTTCCAACGCACAGAGCGGAGGCACGCACAGCACGCACGTGAACGACACGTGCGTGCGTCCCTCCGTCGCTATGGCAACTGAAGCCTCTACTCGCTTCTCCCCGCTTCTTCGAGCAACCTCAGTGCCCCGCAAGTGCGGCTTGCGGTCAGCGCCGTTATGTAGTGTCGCACAGGGAAGCGTGCTCGCTGCGTCAGTTGGTCGCTGCGGTCGGCGGGCTGTTCCAGAAACTGCACTATAACCGGTATTTCCCTTCGCGCGCCTGCATTTTAAGCAGTATGTAATTACATGGAGTTCTATGGGAGGCGAACCGGTAGTTTAAAAAAGCCGCGTTATACCCGGTCCTGCACTACAAGCGGTTACGTTGTAAGTGGTCTATAATGTATAGAGAAAGGGCAGGGGTCTGTTGGGAAGCTTCACAGTAGAAAGGTTACGATGAGGATGTGCACTGGATTCAACTTGAACTGCACGTGGTGACCGGACAGCGGTGCTCCCGGGTTGCTCTCTCTTTATTTCAACAACACTGTCTGACACCTCATCAAAACTAAAGCACTTTTCATTAATGTACACTTTGTCTACGTGTAGTTTATAGCGAATGTTCTGTGTTCTAGCCAATTCCAACAGTTTACGACGGGCCAACAGCACAGGTGGAGGAAAATCCTCGCTGACTACGAATCCAGTATCTTTAAGTTTCGTACCTGCAGTTGATATTGCTTCTTTTTGCTTAAAGAAGCAAAATTTGGCAATGATTGGCCTGTTTTTTTTTTTTTTTCTTTCAGTTTTAGAAGGATGGTGTGCTCTTTCTATGTTATCAGGGTTGATGTCTATGTTTAGTTTGCTCATTCACAGGTTGACCACGAGTGATCAGTCTGTAGCGATCTGCTAGGGCAAAGCATTCCTTTGAGTATTGATTTTGAAAGAGTGTACCGTTGATGCCCACGCTAGAGGAGGATGTCCGAGAAGGGCTAGGAGCACCAATTACTCTCAACAAAATAAAAAGAACTATCGATAAATTGAGCCCAGGCAAGATGCCGGGACCAGATTTCTATAAAACGTTCAAAAGGGAGGCAGCCGACGCCCTAAACAAGGTGCTCGTCGAAATGTATAAGCATGGTAGGTTTCCATTGTCCTTCCTAAAGAACCATTGTTCTTATTCCGAAGCCTGTTGATCAAGCACATTTGAGTCCGTTACTAACTACAGACCCATATGTTGACTATAGACCAACACGCGGTCCTGACGTCATGCAGCTGCGGTGGCGCTGTCGGCGGCACAGCGCATGCGCAGACGCTTCACTCCTCCCAAATTCGGTTTCTGCGCACGCGCAGTGCCCACACCTGGTGTGGGCAAAGGCGGGCTTGTTTGTAAACAGCGTGTTGGTCTATAGACCGTTCCATTAGGGTCATAGCAGAAAGGGTAATGGAGAGAAAAAATGCCCTCTCCGCTCTCACCCCGCGTGTCGTCTGCTCTCCCGAGTGGGCAGTACCTGGCATCCGGTTGGCGTGCAAACTCCGTTTAAAATCGCGTCATTTTGGAAATTTCAAGCGCTGATGCGCATATTTTGGTATGCCAGTTATCGTGTAATACTATGCTAGATAAAACAAGACTAACAGGGTTCAATTGCGCTGTTACCTGCATGCAAATAAAAAAGAAATGGGGAAAACTGTGTCAGATTGGCTGGTCTCTCCGGCGAAAAGTAAATCCAGTTGCTGCACCTTTTTTACTATACAAAGTTCGTACTGGTGTAGGCCTTTAGCGACCATGAGTGGATGTCTGAAATAATAAATAAAAACGTGCTCTCCTGCCGGAATACACGCAGTAGTTGAGGGTAGTACTGCCGGCTGACTCAACGGCTATTTAAGTAACAGAAAAACGATATATCAGTTGATCATTTACCGAACTAGAACAACAGAGAGCTATAGGCTGATTCTGGAGTAGCCACAACTATTCTAAGAACGCGAACCACTTCACAACGGCAGCCATGAGCGAGAGTTCTATGTTCCGTACAGCCCGCCGCTACAGCCCAAAGATGGAGAATGGCAACCTCCCGGTTTGTCGTCTGCTAGCGGAGTCGGGCGCGTGCCCTCTCTCTCGTTTTACCCCGCCGAACCCGCTGAATTTCCCGGATGTATGGAGAAGGCGCTGCTGTCGAACAAAATGGTGCCGCCCAGAGAGCGCTAAATGGAATGGTCTATAGACCGACACGCGGAGCGGCTCTGTTTACCAACACGTCCGGGAGGCCGCGCATATGCGGTAGCTATGTGGGCAAAAGCGATCTGGCTTTCCGCGTTTTCGCCATTGTGTTGTGTGGCGTGCGCTCGTTGCTGACGTTGTAGGGACGCTTCTAGCTTTATTTGTGAGTCGTATTTCCTGGCAACATATGTCGTATGCTATGCCCGACTATTTGAGCTCGCTACCCGAGCCTGAACGGCAGCGGTATCGAAACAAACTGTGCGTGGACGGCGTTGCCTACGAGGATCCGTACGCCGTAAACAAGGCCTGCTGGACTTCCGACGTGAAGTTGCTGCCACCGAAGTCGACGGCTCACGTCGTCGTTTATTTAGTTTTTTCGCCAAGCCAGTTCATGGCCGACACGGAGCAGGCGTACAAATCTCTCAAGGCCTACGATTACTTCGAGTCGGTTTCCGCACTGCCGGCGCGGGATCAGCAGACTGTGGGTCTGCGGAAGTGCTTTTATTATTTCAATAAATACACACAGCGTCTTCAAGTCAAGGTATGCTATTTTTCCTACTCTCACGACCACAAGGCATGACAAGCAGTAACGCTTTGTCCGTTCTGCAGTCTGGGTGGTAACACGTTACAAGTAACGGCATTACCAGGAACGCGTTACTTTTTTCAGTATAACGTAGTAACCTACTCATTACTTTTTCGTCACAGTAACGAGTAGCATACTTACGTTACTATTTCAAGTAACATAGTTACGTTACTCGTAACTACAATTGCACTTAAATTTTTTCCTTACTTTTAGGCTTCAAGCCATGTTTTTCTTTGCGTTTTTTCTCGTGAGTATTTAGGTGAAACCGTAAAAAGAGATAAAGTAATTATGTTCAGTTTCTGCATGAACATAACGTTTCTTGATATATGGGCTTATGCATACCTGTATCGTCAAAACTGTAAAACCTGTTATATCATAATTTAAAAAGTAACGCAGAAGTAATGTGCGTTACTTTTTATCGGTAGCAGTAACGCGTTCCTTTTATTTTTAGGCAACGTAGCTCAGTAACGCGCGTACCTTTGATTTGCAAGTAACGAATGACGTATTTCGTTACTCTTTTTCGGTAACGCCAACAACACTGCCATTCTTTCGCCGACCCCCTTCTGCTGGGTAGCACGGGCGTAGCGAGCCTCGGATGGGCACTTGGCCGGTGCTTTGTGCGCGAACACCGTGGGAACAAAATCCGAGTGGTCTCGATCAGACGACGGTTTCCTTGCACATAAGCAAACCTCGGGACGGAGATTGAAATGGAAGCCGCACCTGCCTCCAAGAAAGTGCTTGCCGCACAAACAGTCGTTCGCGCGAGGCGACCATAATTTTCAATCCACGGATATTATCCACCTTCTATGCCTTTCAGAGTCTGCCGGGAACTTGTAGAAGCTCACTCTGCTACTTTTCTTGTACATTTCGGTGAGATTAACGGCCACACAGCTTTGCGGCATGCTGAAATGTTATGACGCCCATGCGAAACGTGCGGCCTTTTGCCCACACCCCCGGCTCCGGCGCAATCGCAGCGTTGCCGCAGCACCGTGACGTCAAGCCCACGTGTCGGTCTATAAAATTTTCATGAAGGTTTTGGCTAGGTGTTTGCAAAATGTCATTCAACCTCTAGTATGGCCGCATCAAACATGCGGTATAAAGGGGCATTCTATTTGTACCAATATACATGTCGCCAGAAGTATTCTTGATTGCTGTGACACCTTCACAGGTCGAGTTGCAGTGTTGCAGTTAGACCTCGCGAAGGTTTTTGACCGTGTGTCACATTAGGTTCTTTTCAGTATTTTGAATCGCACGAATGTTGGATTTGTCATTATTGATGGTTTGAGAATGGCCTATACCGAGTGTTCAAGTGTGGTTGCAAATAGGAGTCTCGGTGAAAGTGTTAAGTCCGCTCATCTGTGAGTCAAGGCTGTCCGCTGTCCCCCCTGCTTTTCGCCATTTACTTGTAGCCATTTTGCTTGAAACTGATTGATAATTAAGAAATTTGTGGCTTCAAACTGCCGTCGTCTGAAGTTAAGGTCCTATATTGTGCGGGCAATGTTGCTGTTTTTTGCGGGGATCAAGGAAGTGTGCGCGAAGTGGTAAATGTGGCCTCGTCCTTTTGCGAAAAGTCTGGAAGTCTGATTAAGTGGGACAACTCTGCAGGTTTCTGGCATGGGCACTGGGGTATACTACACAAAGTATTTATGAACATTCGGTGGCCAGCCTTGCCAGCAAAGTATCTTGGCATACCAGTTGAACACTCTCGTGACAGCAAGCAATACTGGAATGAAGGGACAGAGGGTGTGAACGAAATCTGAAGGTTGGAAAGAATGGGATTTCTCAATGTTTATGTGTGCTACCATGTGCAATTTGTTTTTAACAGTAAAAGTGTAGTATGTTTTCTAAGTTCTGGCTATGTCCTGTATCAAAGTGCAGAAACTGCAGAGCGTTTTCTTTACAGTATATGGAGTTTGACCTGGGAGCGCTCATAACGCACAAACTTGTTTTGCTCGGTTCATAGTGGTGGGTTGGGCTAGTCCCACCTTTTTATGCGCCAAATTGTGTCGAGGTTCAAATTTCTTTGTGATCAAAGAGATTTATTTTTTGCATACTCTAATTCAGGTCAGACTGCAGGATATGTTGCCCGAGTTTGAAGTCTCGTCAAGTGGTAGCATTTGTATGAGTGTTCAGGGCAGTCTTGTGCACTAGCTAGTTATTAGTAATGTGTTAGCAGTAACTAGTTACTTTTTTAGGCAAACTGGTATTCTAAAGTTAACTAATTAAAAGATTATGCAAATAAAAAAGAAAATGACAAACTTGGCTTTTTGAGATAACTCTGATTTTGAGGAGTTTTTCTGAATTTTTAAGGTGTTTTCAAATTGAATTTTTGAGCTGAAACTTTTCGCGTAAAGTGTTCCATGCTTCGTGTACTTTTAAAAGAAATATTTAGCATTCTACCGTGGCAAGTGTTATTTTAAATTGTGACTGGAATTCGACAAACGGGCCGTGTCCCTTTTAGGTTCAGTTGCATATAACAGGGGTGGAACGGCTGCGCCATTTTGCGCCAGAAGCGTTTGTCTGCGCCGTCCTGTGCCATATCGCGGAAACTGTGCCACAGTCAATTACTTGCGCCATTGTGCGCCAGACCTGCAAAACGTGCGCCAAAAAAGTCGTACTTTGTTTCGGTTTCGATTTAATATAAGTTAGTCGGTTGGCAACACTGAGCAGGTTTAGCTAGCTTGGCCGGCTTTGGCTTGGCTACCGTCGTTTGTCTGTTTCTCTTTTGTTCTCTTCTGTTGATTCTCCCTCCGCAATGCATCGCGAGACGGAAGGACGGAAGCAACCTCTGGACACAGAGCGAGTTGCGCGGCCGGAACACGGATGACGCCACCATAGAACTGTACAGCAGCGCTCGCGTGGTCGGAGGCGCTCATTACTAAAAACTAAACAAAACAATAATGAATTAAACTTCATTAAACTGTAGTTATGACTGCATATTATTTCACTAAATACAAATTACGTATTCCTAAAAATATAACATATTTTTTTAAAAGTTCATGTCAACATCACACTCTCGAAATTTTGCTTCTTTCTGTTTTTTGCATTTCTAAAACTAGACCGCTGCCTGTGCACATGCGAGCTTGCGCTCTGCGCGTTCTGAAACCGGTGGACCGTTGTGGAGGCGTCCGTGGGTCTGCCCGGTGCTTTCGCTTGCCTTCAGAGCGTCAAGTTTCGGCGCCTCGATCATCGCATTGCGCGAGCCTCGCACTTTCGGGCAAGTGGAAAGCTTTTCGTGTCTTTGAACTACCTCATTCGTGTGGTTATGCAAAGTCGTGCCCAAGCAGCGTCGGGGACAAGAAGCACCCATTTGTTCGGATCCCAACTGACGACGGTGAGTTTGAAAGTTTTCACCCCAATTGAAACTTTTCCTAAAATGATCCTCCATCCACAAATTGCACCATTTGAGGGTTTTGTACTCTTTTAGGTAATTGAATATATCGTTTCATTTTTGAAATTTACAAAATGACACCGTGATTTCATTGCCACGCACACATTCCGGCGAGCGTTTGCACATGTTTTTTGTGGATGAAGACCATCCTGCAAATATTTTATGATCTGTTTATGATCTAGACTTCAGTTGGTGAAATATCACCTCCTCTACCTCTCGTCAATTTCGTGCACAGCAGTGTAGAACCCCGTCGAGTAAATTGTAGTCTATATACAAATATTCTTCTCCCACTTTTATAATATTTCAGAGTTCATCTTATAATATCTGCCCATTTTTATTAATGTATTTCGTGTAGATTCTTTTACAGCCCTGCGACTAGTTTTGTCACATTTTATTTCCTTCAGAAATAAATAGAAAGCTGGATAGTAAAATAATTTAATTTTTAATGACACTTGTAAAATCTTGAAAGATCTATGCCTAGAAGGGCGGAATGCAGACAGCAGAGCTTGATCGTGAGATGTGCTATCCGTCCTTCCATGTGTAATTCTTTCTAAAGTTTTTACTCCTCCCAACGCACTCCACTCAAAACAATTACAACTCGCATTAGGCTTTTCTTTTTTTTTTTTTTTTTTTTTTCCCATAAAATAGCATCATTTGCATTATGTGTTCTTTTTTTGTGTATCCATACAGATTCTCAAGGCATGAAAATCACTCCAACAAGCCTCAGGGACAGGGAACCCCAATAGACAAAAGGTAATGTCCGTGGTAACTTTTTTGTGAAGTACACTTGATTGCTGGCCAACCTATCAAGCTGAATATGTAACCATCAGCATGCTAGGTTCCGCCGTAGTGACCTATGCAGTTTGATCTACTATCAACTGTAATGTAAAACGAGAGTGGCTGAGGCAAAGAGGATTATGACAAAAACAAAAGGATAGTAGGAGCAGCCCTATGCAATGTTTCATAGCCCTCTTTCTCTTCTGCAAGTGTATGTGTTGTGACAAAATAAACTAATATATTCTTACTTTGTCCTGTGCAGATCCTGAGAGGATTGAGAACAGACATACAACAAAAATGAGACGGAACAATGAAGTGGCTGGTCCATCCCATGGGCTTCATAGGATCTCGGTGGCCACACCAAGAAAACCTGGATCAGCTTGTGGTTCAACTGGATGGCGCAAGCGACAGGTATCGGAAGCTCATCAAGAGGCCAAGAGAAATGATCAATACCAAAGTGGTCTATAGTGAGCTAGGTCTACAGATTATTAAGTCTCTAAAGATTTTGGTTCAGGTCTGTAAGTAAGCAATGAATAAGTTTTCCCGAATTACGATTCATTGTGTTAACTGTTTATTTGCATGGACCAGTCAGAATTACACGAGCTTTCAACTAGGCATGAAATCTTTTGGCTGTGCTTCTTGAGAC
Source organism: Ixodes scapularis (assembly GCF_016920785.2). Lineage (NCBI taxonomy): Eukaryota > Metazoa > Arthropoda > Arachnida > Ixodida > Ixodidae > Ixodes > Ixodes scapularis. The sequence goes on from NW_024609846.1 coordinate 130,105,759, forward strand.
CCTCGAGAGACAATGTTGTCCACTGCGTCAGCAGGTTGCTCCTTGCACGATTTCATATCAGAAATCATGATTATTGTGTTTTCATGCCATGGAAGAATTATAATGTTGGTCATTCATAATCCTGAATCACTGCCAAGATCACAAAGATTAAACAATGAAGGTGTTATGTTGTTTATTTTTGTCATCTGCAACTGGGAAAGGGAAAGAACTGCAAGTGATTCAGGCTGGAAACCCCTGAAAATTGTAACCATTGAGTCACCATTGTCGTATCTGACAATGGTGCAGCTCTGGGTAAATTCTGTGACCGAAGAGCTTTACCTTTCTTTTTTGCCTCGATCACTAAATATTTCCCCCCCCCCCCGTTTTTTTTTTTTGCGTTTGTCTTTACAGAGACCACAATAAAAAGATAAAAACATGTATTTATCCATTTCGTTCCCAAGCTAGCTGTCTGTAGTACGTACTTCGGGTTTCTTTATTTAACGTGACGAGTTGGAATTGTATGGGGACACATAGAGCCACTAAATAAGCTGCGCTTAGAGTATCGGCACTCCGTTCCCCGACATTGTTGTGGGCGCCGCCATTTTGGCTTGTATGCAGAACAGATGCAACTGCCGATCGTCATGATTCAAATGTGCGACTTCCTCAGCATTAGATTCGGTGTTAAGAAGGTCATGTAATATTGCTTTGCTCTGTTGCGAACGGTTTAAACATTTGTGGAGGGCGAAAAAGCATTTCCTGTGATTTCAGATAAAGCTTCAGATAACTGGCAACCATGATTTTAAGACACAATATGGCCAAGTGTCGTTACTCTGAAGCGTAGCTTATTTAGTGGCACTAGGGACACATATCGGTCCCCGAAAATATGACCTATATACCGGCGCGACCGCAACGATCGACGGCGAGGTCAAGGAGCAAGACACCGGGACACCCCACCCCCCTCCCTCGCAACCCTCTCCTCATGCATTCTATTAAAAAAAACAAAAAAAAAACTTGCTGTTGGCTTTTTGTGGCAATGCAGTCAATGCTAGGGGAGAGGGCGCACGGACCGCTGTACACGCGCTTTTCTTCTCTCTTGGAGTTGCCACTGCACGTCGTGTTTGCAGCCTTGGAATGCAGGCGAAACGCACGCATTTCAGCGCGCACGCTGGAAATGGCATCGGCCATGAGCTCGGCTTGCGCCCGAGTTAAAAAAGCACCCAGTACGAGCTCGTAATTTGACTGCTGTAACGGCGGGCGTGCTCTCGCAATTCTCGATGTTCCTGCAGGCATGTGTTCGCGCTACCTTCGCCGCGTCTTGAAATGAAGTGAAACGGACTCTAGAAGTACATTCTTTCATGCGGTCGCGTCTTCTGCGAGAGAGATTCGAGCTGAATAAAAAAAATTGAGGCAAAAAAGATGGACAAAGTTTTAAAGTTCTGTCAAAGATATCGGCTCACCAACGTCGCGCGTTTACGTAAAAAAAAAAAAAAAAAAAAGTTAGTATCAGCGCACTTAAAATATAAATACAATTACTTGCATTACGCGGACGATCTGAAATCAATGAACCAGCGCTCCCAGCCTTCCGGAAACATTGGCTGCCACGGCTCAAACAGCTAGGCGTGCCCAGGCCGCCGATCTGTACGTTCAGTATAAACGGACTCCCGAGAGCCGTTCGATTAAACCTGTACAGTTTGACGGTCACCGGTCACCCGCATGTGCAACATGTTCACCGGTTTGAGCAAACGTGCGACAACTTTTCCCAAACGAGTCGCCCATTTGCCCCAACGAGTGACCCCTTTTGCCAAAGAAGTGACCTGTTTGCCCAAATAGGTGACTGTTATGGCTCATACGGGGGACCCCTTTGAGTCATACCGGCGGCCCCTTTGGCAAACTGGTGACCGGTAAGGCTAAACTGTTACCGGTATGGACCCGTTTATTTTCATACAGGCGCCAAATGGTTTTTTTCAGTAGGGATGTCATGTTCGCGCTAACAGTGTCACACATTGTATCTTGACTGTAGCACCTCTTGCGAACGTAGATACTGCCGCACATTATTAATTTTCTTCTGCATAGCAACGTTTGTTTAAAGTGACAGTGTAAATTGTTTTTCCCTGTCATGCAAATGACTGAATAAATGCGTCAACGAGTGCAAAAAAATACTGCATCTGTTCTGATTCCCTGGAAGACGCCGACGACAAGTAACGGACTGTCAACTGCTGGACACCAGGTAGACGAGCAGAACTTACAATTTTTTGCCATAACAAGTGGCATGGCACGCGTGAACCGTAAATTTCTAAAAAAAACCTACCGCGGTACCGGCGTGACCGCAGTAGGGAGCAGCGGCAGGGTACGGCGGAAGGGCTGCGCCATGTTGGATTTTGAGCGGCTTCGTCTTCGCAAACGGCTAGGAAGCCGCTCAAGCTAGCTCAACGGCGTCAAAAGTAATTATTAAAGGGGCCCTGCAATCATATTGAAGCGTCTACCTTTTTTTGCGGTTTCTACGTCTGTTGGGGTTCGGGCAAGCCAGCGGGCACGGAGAGAGTAACTAAATATCAGTGCGTCATATTTTAACCGGACGACGCGGAAACCTCCTCCACCAACGAGGGCGACCCGCGGTACCGAAAGCGCGCAAAATATGACGTCTTTGGTCCTGGGCTTACTAGTGGTCAGAGCCGCTAAAGGCTTCTTTTTGGTCGAAATACAAAATACAAGTGGCGCGAACTTTTAAAAAAAATTGGGTTGTGTGTGTGTTTATACAGCCTAGAACTTGGTCTGCCTCACAGGGGCGACAAGTCTCCCAGCTGTAGATGAGAAATTTAGCCAGTGTGGTACAACCGCTAGCCTGGGGTTTTTTAACGTGCACCACGCAGTAGTGATACACGACCGCACGCCGGTACGATGCTCATCCAGATCAAAACGGGCAGGTGTGGGGCTCGAACCCAGGATCGCTGGGTTCTGCAGCGCAAGCTTTCGCTCCACGTGCTCCGAGCTGGTGTGCGCTAGACCACTCGGCCACTTATTTAGAAAAATAGTTTTGGTTCAGTATTTTAGATAAAAAAAGAAACGAATGCAGTTCATAAAGTACGGAAACAAAAAATGACTCAATGACATACCTGCCACCAAGCGGTGGAAAAGGCGGCGCATACTAGAAAGGAATAGTTGGACCAGGCGCGGACACGGAAAAGTCCCGGATGTACGCGGCGGCGCTGCGGTTGTATGGGCAGGAGGATCCAACCGGCTCCGAGCATTCTGAAGGCCTTCGGCGAGAAGCTTTGTCTTGCGGTTTGGCCGTTTCGCGGTATGGCAGCGCAAAGTAGCTCTTATTCTGAACTGATCTTTACCCCGTGTTTGCTGTCGTTTGTGGCCGATGAAGTGTCATGTTGAATTAGTATTCAATCGCGCAGCAAATGCAGTGAGAACCGCTCTGGCTGCCCGCTGCATACAGCCTATCCAGAACACGCTTTAATGGCGCCCTCTCGTGCCGTCGACACGGAGTGCGGCAGCCGTGAGCGCTCGATGAGCTCACTACATCTCTAGTTCACGCCTCCCAATGACGCCAGAGTGCGTCATTGGGAGAATGTTACGTCTTTGTTGGCGATTTGAGTCACGAAAATGGGGGTGAAATATTTCATGCTTCAAGGGGTCCTTGCTTGAGTCCTGAAGTTACCAAATGCAGGCAGACAAAAGCTACCGAAGCGTCAAAGGGTCAATACTGTCTTACCACTTCTTTCTGTTCGAAGTAGGAGAGGTGATTTGATTTGGCGATTTCAGATATTCTGCAGAGATGCATTTAAAATGTTTACATATTTTAAAGGGCCCATGAAACGGATTTTGGGTTGCGATAAATCATTTTCGATTGGGATTTTACTAATAGCACATCGTTCAGTGCGCCAAAAGAAAAAAGGTAGAAAGACAAAAGCCTGACTTTCAGTGCGAAAATTTGAAAACACAGCAGACTATTTCGTACCTCCTCCCCTTCATAAGCTCTCTGCCTTTTCACGGTGATACATCCGCGGTCCCAAAAGCGTGTCATCGGGTCCAAACTGACGTCACACAAAACCGGACCTCACTTAGTCCCTTCACCCCTAAGCCGACATTGTGGTGGAAGCTACGTGCTTGCCGAACCAATCAGCCGCCTCCCTTTCATCACCTGACCTCAATCTCTGCGCGTGGTATGCGCGGAGGAGCGTGATCATGTGGCAAGTGTGGCTGGCCCAACGAGCACGTAGCTTCCACAGCACTGTCAGCTTTGGGGTGAACAGGGTGGGGAAAGCAACTTTTGTATGAATTTCGAGCGACGGGATAATCTTCTAGGGGGACAACGGCTCTGTCCGGGTACACAAACCAGATTCCGAGCAAGAGGGGCCTCCCCTCTTTTTGTCTTCTTGAACTGTTTGGTGGAATGCGCGATTTATGAGTTGGGGAGGAAAGCTAAACGGAAAAAAGTTGAAAAAGCGTTTCATGGCCCCTTTAAATGCAGAAGAAACATGCGTCAGTTCATCGACTTTGTTTTAATTCCGACATTCGCTTTGCATATCAAGTTGTGGAGGCTGATTTATACCATAATAAAGCAAACATTGCAAAAATTTCTTCAGTGAAGCTAAAAACAGAACCAACTTTTTGTTAGTAGCGCGTCACACGTTTCCATTTGGAAGTTGTGAAAGTCTCGCAATGAAGATTCTTTGTTTGACGCAAACCAACACATTCTTGATTCAGTATTTTATGAAATAGAAGCGAATGTATTAGTCAAAAACCCGCACGCCTTTTACTATGGTGTTCGTCGATTGCACGTCTTGGCTGCGATGAGCCCTTGGTCGGCTCTTACTGTTGTGCGGCGAAGAAAATCTCACTAAAGAAAAGCTTGCTGGTGAAATGCTCACCGCAAAGCCGACAAATGCAAAGAAAAGCTGAGTTATGAAATTATTTATTCAACATTTAAATTTTAATATTCTCGGCATCGTTCGCACTGCGGTGTTCATATTTAAAACTCGCGTCCGTACTTTGCTCACCACTCATGCTGCGCTTTTTGCGTGTTCGTATAGTTGTAAAACCAAGTGTTCTTGTTCAGTCCCAGAAGAATAGCTTATTTTTTAAGAAAAATGGGGAAGGGGCAGACGAATCCTCAGTTTTGTCGAATGCGAACAATAAAGAAAGTGGGGAACTAGTTTTTTTTTTGTCATTTAAAAGAGACAGTACATTGTCTCAAAGTTGAGTATTACGAACAGCAACAATGTGACCTCCGTCTCAGCACCCGACGACTCCAGACCTCCCAGAGAGTATCAAGTCCGTCTTAGGCCACATCACCGAAGTGGTCAATGTTTACTACGAAGCAAAAGAAAGACGGAACATAATATTACCGCGTGCGCAGTTGGCCAGGTAGGCAGCGCGCCCGTGGCCTAACGGTTACCGTGCTCGCCTTCCACGCAAATGGGCAATGTTCAATGCCTGGCGACAGATACACTTTGTTATTGTGTCTGTAAGGTTGCGTTCTGGTAAGTTCTAGAACCTTGTTGCTTATTCGAGATTAGCTGGTTCTACTGCCGAACCTTCTACACCGATTTTTCAGAAGCCCATGCATGTACATAAGGGGCTCCGGGGGCTCCGCGTGTCGAGCCGCAATCAGTCTCGATCCTGCTGTTTTGCCGACATTGACGCCTGCGACGCTAACCTTCTATTTTGCTCACCCGATTAAACTTTTAGTTTCTAAAGTTATTCACCGCCTCATCAGTTGTCATTCGTGGCAATATATTTATCCTTTGGATGCAAAGAAAAGCACTATTTACAAAAACGAGAAACGATCTGGCCAGAAACCATGATGTTTGATAAAACGGCGTGCTATTTAACGGCTTTGATGGAATTGGGTTCAAATAAATGGCGTTGAAATAAATATCTTCAAAAGAACAGAGTTCGATAAAATATCGAGAGCTGCGAAGAAATAATGTTAGATTGGTTTGTAAAGGTGAGCTTTTCTTTGCATGTACCGAAAGTTTAGTGAGCTCTTCACCGCGTTCGCCGGATTTCTGTGAGCTTTTCTCCACCGGAGAACAGCGCAACACCGAGAAGCTCACGGGAGAAAAGCTCACCGCAAAACTGACAAGTGCTGAGATATATCCATGCAAGAATTATATGGTCAAGCTTTTAAATTTAGTATTTGCGGCTCTACTCTGGGGGCCCTGCGGGGAACACAAACGGAGATATATACAAAATTCGTATATCACAGACACCAATAGAAACAAAGAAGCAGAAGTCCACAGTTATGCAGGATGGGAAAAATTAACAAAGTGATAGACACATATTTTTTCTATGAAGACATTGCCTCAACGTTGAGTTCCATAACGAAGTGACCTCGTCATTGCATCTGACGACCACAGAGAGCCCCCAAATTGTGTCAGGACCCATCCGCACCAGAAACCATAAGTTACTACAAAAAAAGCATACGGAAAAGATTGTTGCTATTATCTATATACCAAAAAAAAAATGAAAGCCGTTTACAACTCCCTGTAACACCGAATTGGAGCGCAGCTCTTGAGGAGGAGGAGGGAAGGGTACTGAGGGTTACCTGTTCGCAAGGGGGGGGGGGGGGTCTGTGACCTTGGGGGAATCTAGCGGAATAATTTTTCCGCTACATTTAGCAGGAAAATTTTTCCGCTACATTTAGCGGGGAATTTTTCCCGCTAGATTTAGCGGGGAAATTTTTCGCTACATTTAGCGGGGAATTTTTTCCGCTACATTTAGCGGGGAATTTTTTCCGCTAAATCTAGCGGGGAAATTTTTCCGCTAGATTTAGCAGGGAAATTTACCCATAATGCACCGCGCGGTTACGGCGACGGCGACGCCGACGTCGCTCAAGCCGGACACGGGCCCCTAAGAGCTGCGCTCTAAAATTCCATTTCCGAAAACGAAAATCGTAGGTGAGTTTCCACCGCATTCATCAAGAGGCCGGTGGGATTTTCTCCGCGTCAGTCGGTTTTGCGGTGGGATTTTCTTCTATTAGCTTTTTTTTCGAGATTCGTGACTTTGGCATCGACCTGCACCTTTTGTTTTATATCAGAACCGCAAAAAGATGGCACGGTGCCGGTTTTCAGTCATCATATTTTCGCAGAGCGAGGCATCTGAGGTTCTGTTGCGCACTAGAAGATCAACCGCACCTGGGACTGGACATTTCACCGAACGCCGTTTCATTGAATGTATCAGAAGTTTCTGCCAGTAATATTTGAAAATTTATACTTTCTTTGAAATCATTGAATCTTGCAAACTATGAAGTAATTTCTCATTGTCCTCTCGTACGACTGACGCTTAGATGGCACGACGGAGGACACGCCTGGAGTTGTGACCAAGCAGATGGATTCGGGGTCTCCAACACCTCCCCCCTCCACCAGCCCCAAATATTTTTTTTTTCTTTTTGATTAGCAACATTTTTTTTTTTTTTTGCTATTAGGATTTTTTGTTTAAAAATACCGGCCAATTATTGCAATTGCAAGTTTCGGTATGGGATGACCACTTTTTCGATGAAACGGCGTTCAATTAAATGTATTGAACCCCACGCGTTTTCCGTTTTTCTATTTTTTTTTTTTTTTTTACTTTGGGGTTTTTTTTTTGGTTATTGCTTTGCTCGGCGACAACTCAGGCGCAAATTTGGAGCTCCCCCCCCCCCCCTTTTTATTTTCTCCCTAAGGACTAATTGGCAAAACATAAAAGAGTTCCAGACTCCTCGGAATGCAATACAACGACGCCAACCCCAGCCGCAAGCCAGTGGACCCCTCTAATTAACTTTGAGAGTAGCGTTATCCGTAAGGACAGAACGAGCGGGTTGGTATAGGATGCAAGAAAACGTGAAACGACGGAAGAACCTTCCTTTCTCATTTTCTTCCTCAAGTTTAATTAGCGTTATCCCCAGTGCAAAGAGGGAGCCGGCCTGAAACCTGTGCCCGAAACAAGCCAGAAACCGAAACTCATCTAATTTTTTTCTGAAATTCGGGCTATATCTGTCAATGCATTGTTCTCATGTTTTTAAACTGAAATTGGTCATATTATGCGAGAAAAACACTGCGGAGGTGACCGCGGTACATGGCCTCATAGCTTTACTGATACTGAAACATTTCACATTTATCTCAGTTTCGCTTAACATAAAATTGGCTCACTTCAAAAAAAAAAAAAAAAAAGTTCTTATGATCTTGTAAAAAAGACAATCACATGACCCGAAAAGCGCCCAGCGCCCCTTGACGCTGTTACTTGGTGCCACAGCGTTTACTTATTTGAGTGATTTGCGGAGGCCGTGTCTCGTCGGGGCGAACAAAACAACAACAAATGCGGTGCTCGGTAAAAGATGCTGGGGCCCTTGTGGCAATTCAGTTTTATGAAGTGATGAATCGGAACACATAATTTAAAAAGTTTATTAGAACCTTTTTTTTTAACATCTTTCTGACAGTAGAACTACGCTTTGATCAGTACGTATATAAGACGCAACACTATCTAAACCTGTGGTAATTGATTTTTTGGCATTTCGGCAGTACAGCATATAGATCTGCTTCCGTGCAATTTAGAAATCGCACACATATTCAGAAATCAGGGTGACCGTTGAAATAAAACGACATCCGGTGCTCTGGAAAAAAAAAAAGAAACAAAGCTGGGACTCTACTGGCTGTTGATTGCATCACGAATTGGTTAATTTCGTTTTTTTTTTTTTTTTTTCTCACAAGGAGATCAGACACTCTTTAGAGTAAGTAGCTTTATTTTTCAAAACACTGCTTCGCTGGAATGAAAAGTAGGCTCTGAGGGGCCGCTATTTAGGACGCAACGCCATTCCGACTTGTGGGAGATTATTTTGGAACATTTTAGTTTATGACACAACACCACGATAGAAATCTATGGCATATTTTGCTTTTGTACTGACGATATCAACAATTTACACGCTATTTGAAAACCGTATCGTGCGAAAAATCTCGGAACACGAAATACCCGGAAAAAACGGAGGAAGATATTTTTCCGAAGTAAAACCGGGCAGCGAAATGAGGCGTTCTCTAACCGGTGGCAATCGGTTCGTCGAACGACATTTCATGGACAAATCGTTTCGTTGACACTGCGATGTTTCATCGACCGATTGTTTCATGGAAACTATACTTCGTTTCAGCTTCGGTCCGAGCGTGGCCGATGTTATGAGCCGAAGGACCAATCAAACAGCGAAAGAGGCACAGCGCCATGGCGTGCTCTCTGCAGTTTATTGGACCAGCCAGTAGTCGCCGTCTCTCTGTGCGTGCTCCTCCGCCAGCTAGTCAAGCGCAGAGAGCACGTCATGACGTTGCGCTTTTTACGTTATTTGATTGGCCCTTTGGCTCGTAACATCGGCCGCGCTCGGACCGAAGCTGAAATAAAGTATAGCACCCGCTCGTTTCATCGACAGATGTTGCGACGTTTCGTCGACAGCACGCTCTGCCAGCTCCTGGTTCCGCCAGCTGCACCTCCTCGCGACCTCTGCGCCTGCTCGGCGCGCGGCCCTGTGTTGGATGAATGGATGGATTAAAGATGGCCGACTGGGCCAAGTATGGCGAACCAGTGTGCAGCCATCTTGCCTCACCGACTTAAACTATTGCAATTTTTTTTATTTTTTTTTCTGTTTTTTTCTTGGGGGGACGACGGGGGGAGGGGTTGGCACCGATCACACTGATTTCGGGACTTACGATTTGTATGGTTTCGCTCGTGACTTTGCCCGAGCCTTTGAGGAAGCGTTGTCAAAGCCGGGAAGTTTTGTTCTCGACCACTATCCTTTCTCAAATTAGATCCTTAAAGGGGTACAGAAACAAAAATTGAAATACTCAAATTTCGTTCGGAAATGAGTCAAGCATGACGGATGATAACCGTAAATGATAATCACACGTTTGTATTTTGAACGATTGGCTATATTTTTCGTTCCAAACGGTGCACTCGAGCAAGCGCTCAAAGAGAAGCGAACGGAGAGCGCGATGCGTCATGGGATATCCGGCACAAACAAAAACAGAAAGAAAAAATTCCCCGCGTTCGTGACGTAGCAAGGCTGGCGTGATTATGAGCTTTGCCCTTGGTGGCGTTGTCAGCGTTGTGGTGGTGTCAATAGCGTAAGCGTGTTACAACCGAGCCGTTCGAAGTACCCTTGGGGTGACAAGCGTGTGTCTGGCCCAAGGAGCACGCAGCTTCCACAACACTGTCAGCTTAGGGCTGAACGAGGTGGGGAAAGGTACTTTTGTTCGAAATTTGAGCGACGGTCCGACGGTCCGAGAAAGCGGTCCGAGAGCGACGGTCCGAGAAAGAGGGGAGTCCTTCCTTTCCGTCTTCTTGGACTGTTTGGTAGGTTTGGTACAATGCGCGATTAGTGAGTTGAGAAGGAAAACATTGAAATGCCGAAGAGCGGTGCTGCTCCAAAGGAATCTGCTACGTCACGACTACGTAGCAGATTCCACAGCGTTGCTGGACTACCTCCCAAACAGGCTTCGCATGCATCCACCAGGTGCACATTGAAATCGTTTATTTAGCTTTAAAATTAGTTTTCTTGTGCTTTTCAACGGAAGACTGGTGTTTTCGAGGTTAGGGTGCAACATGCAACACATTAAAGCTAGAAAATGAGCGCTGAAATTTCGTTTCCCTACCCCTTTAAAACATTCAACAATATGCGTTGCTCTTGAGGGCTATGCTTTCGGCAGCATACGTGATCGAGGTGTCTGTACGTCATCGAATGCAACCTTTCGCAGGCTGGCCGCTGGCACTCCAACTGTTTTGAAAAATTGGCAGGATCGTTTCCAGAGCAAATGTATCTTTCTGCGCGTCGCATCTTTTGGTAGAATCCTCGAGAGCCACCTGAACATAGCATAGATAGTCCACACGTAAAAACACTAAAGCTCTTAAAAAAATTTGAAAGAAAAAATGAGGCCTGTTTGCGATGCACACAGCCTTTCTACCGTTGAAAATGGCATAAAATCGGTTGTTAAGTTTATTGGCATCTGGTCTTAGCCGCAAGCAATAAGCTTTGAAGGAGACTGAGCATTTGGCTACGCATAGTTTACTTTTACGGTGATAAAAATGGTTGTTTTCTTCTCCAAACACCGGGTATTGAACGTACTTTACTTACCAGACCGCCTATGATTTTTAGGCTTTAGCATATTTAGCTTTTGGATATTAAATAACACTATAATTCTGCTTATGTTATGTCTGTACCGAAATTTTGCATGCACATAAACGAATATGTGACCAAAGAACATTAGATTTGGAAGCCGCTCCTTTATGGAAAGAGCTGGGTCGTGAACTTGCCCCAGGTATCTGTCTGCTGGCATCGATAAAAAAAACAACTAAATGTCGCGTGTGAGGACCAGTCGGCTGCAGCCAACAGATCTCGTCTGGTACTACCGCCTCCGAGGCCTTGCATGTGGCGGCTGCTCGAGAGAAGCTATGTAATGCATTATATTGCACATTTGATATCAACTATGGTTTACTTTCTGTAATAAGACTAAACGTGGTGTAATGTTTTATTTATGTTTCCAATTCTTGTGTTTTTTTTTTTTTATTGCTTTTTTTACATTGCAATGTAGCTTTTTTTTTAAGTTTACTCGCGGGCAGCGTGCTCGCGGTAGTGCGAGTGTTATTGATTTTAGTGCTTTTGTTATTTAGTTTTATTTGACATTGTTTACAGCCCCCTTATTATGTAATGTCCTTTTTAAACGGCCCTTAAAGGGGCCCTGCAATGACTTTTTGACTGGTTTTACTTTGCACCGAACCTGAGCGCACTGAACGTAGTAACTTAATCAAACTTTTCTTTTCTCGAATTTCGCTTTATTTTAAAAGTTATAGGCGAATTAGAATTACAAAAACAAGCAAAAAATAACCTCCTTCATGACGTAGTAGGTCCTGGCTTGAGTGGCCATGAACTAGAGGAGGGGTAGTGAGCTGATCGAGCGTTCACGGTTGCCGCACTCCGGGTCAACGGCTCGAGAGGGTGCCACTAAAGCATATGTTGGATAGGCTCTATGAAGCGGGCGGCCGGGGCGGCTCGCATTGCATTTGCTGCGCGATTAAAGACTATTTCGGAAAAACACTTCATTGGCCACAAACGACAGCAAACACGGGGTAAAGATCAGTTCAGAACGGGAGCCACTTCGCGCTGCCATGCCGCCAAATGGCCAAATCGCTAGCAGGGCTCGCGCCGAAGGCCTTCGGAACGCTCGGAATCGGTCGGATCGTTGAGCCGGTATACGACCGCAGCGCCGCCGCGTACATCCGGGGCTTTTCTACGCTGGCCGTTCGTCGTAGCCTCATCCCACTAGTTCTTTCTAGTATGCGCCGTTTTTTCCGCCGCTTGGTGGCGGGTATGTCGACGGGTCTTTTCTTGTTTCCGTACTTTATAAACTGCATTTGTTTCTTTTCTGATCTAAAATACTGAACAAAAACTTCTTTTATAAATAATTGAAACGGTTCGCGCCACTTATATTTTGTATTTCGACTACGAAAAAGCTTTTAGCGGCTCTGACCAGTAGTAAGCCTAGGACCAAACACGTCGCATTTTGCGCGCGTTCGGTACCGCGGGTCGCCCTCGTCGGTGGAGGTGGTTTCCGCGTCGTCTGGTTAAAATATGACGCACTGATATTTAGTTACTCTCTCCGTGCCCGCTGGCTTGCCCGGACCCCAAGAGACGTGGAAACCGCAAAAAAGGTAGACGCTTAAATAATGATTGCAGGGCCCCTTTAAGGATAAATGACGATGAAACGAGTGCGACTAAACAGTTTTTTCGTGTACAAGTCGCAGTAGCCAGTAAAACAATGCATCACTTTTCTTTTTGAATAATTGAGAGTAATGAACATGCTTAATTTCAATTGAAAAATTAGGGCTGTAATGTTGCAATAAAAGGCTGCAAGCTGTATTTTTGTTTAAAAATAACCACTGGGGTCGGTGTCCACGCCCTTTTCTCAACCCACCATTGGATCGAAATTTTGTTCTGCGCTTACGCATATTTTTCTCCAATGCTTTTCTTCTTCCAGTAACCTCCGGTTCCATAAACGGGCATCGGAACTTGCAAATATCCGAATAGGCCGCACGCGAAGTCCTGCGCGCTCTTGCTTATTCTATGTGACACGGATGAGAGCGAGACGGTAGCGCAGTTGCTTCCCTTGGAGAGCAACTGCACTAGGCATCGTCTTTGTCATCTGTTACAAGCGCTTGTACCTCAAGTTTCCGGCATTCCATTCGGAACAGCAAAAAAAAAAAAAAAAAAAGTTTGTCGACGAAACGTTTTACGGTGGTGCTGTCGACGAGAGTGTGTCCACAAAAACTTGTCAACGAAACGAGTTTCGACGAAATGATTGGGACCCCCATAACCCTCAACCCTCACTGCTATCCTCTTTCTAAACTGCAGGAAAAAAAAACAAAAAAAATAAACGCCTTTTCGCAGCTTGCAGGGCGGCGTGACGGATGGGTGGGTTAAGTGGAGCGCTTTCAGGGTCAAGCTGTCCGCTGATAACCGGAACAAAAAGACAAGCTTTTTCTTTATTTTTGTTTGGAAATAGCCGGTGGCTAGACTGACGGAAGCGCGCCGCGCGAAAAAAACTCGAGTGTTAAGTCAGTCGGGTCCATCTACTACCTGGGTTTATTCTTCAACTATCGGTGGTTAAATAAGTCGGCCGAGGTTAAGTCGTCAAGAAACAGATTGACTGAGGCTCTGCAGCCCGGGATCCGGACCTGAGCCAGTTGAAAACATGAGCAAAAGTCGTTTTTTCACTACTTCATTGTAGAAGTTGAGATCGCATTCCCGCTAGGTGAATCGTGATTTGATGGGAAGGAAACGCGGCGACGGCAGAGTGTTGGCCAGTGTTATCGGTATTATCGGCACACTAAAACTCCCTATGTATGAAGTCTTTATCGTCCGATCCGAAACCTTTCCGGTCAGCAGCTCTCACGCGAGCGGTAGACCTGCTCGGCGCACGTTAGCTTGGGTCCCTATCATTTCGTGGAATTACGTTTCGTGGAATTACGTTTCGTGGAATTACGTTTCGTGGAATTACGTTTTGTGGAATTACGTTTCGTGGAATTACTTTTCGTGGAATTACTTTTCGTGCACAACTTTTCGTGGACAAACTTTTTTTTTTTTTCTATTTTGAAAGGAATGCCGGAAACTTGAGGTACAAGTGCTTGTGAGAGATGACAAAGACGATGTCTAGCGCAGTTGCTCTCCAAGGTGAGCAACTGCGCTATCCTCTCGCTTTCATCCGTGTCACATGAAATAAGCAAGAGCGCGCAGGACTTCGCGCGCGGCCTATTCGGATATTTGCAAGTTCCGATGCCCGTTTATGGAACCAAAAGTTACTGGAAGAAGAAAAGTGGTGGAGAAAAATATGCGTAGGCGCAAAACGAAACTTCGATCCAATGGTGGGTTGCAGAAAAGGGCGTAAACACTGATTTTATTTCTATTATATTGGTTATTTTTAAACATAAATACAGCTTGCAGCCTTTATTGCAACATTACAACCCTAATATTTCACTTGAAATTAAGCATGTTCATTACCCTCAATTATTCAAAAGGAAAAGCGATGCGGTGTGGACTATCTTTGCTATGTTCAGGTGGCTCTTGAGGATTCTACCAAAAGACGCGACGCGCAGAAAGATACACTTGCTCTGGAAACGATCCTGCCAATTTTTCAAAACAGTCGGAGTGCCAGCGGCCAGCCTGCGAAGGGTTGCATTCGATGGCGTACAGACACCTCGATCACGTATGCTACCGAAAGCGTAGCCCTCAAAAGCAGCACATATTCTTGAATTTTTTAAGAACCTAATTTGAGAAAAGGACAGTGGTCGAGAACAAAACTTCCCGGCTTTGACAACGCTTCCCCAAAGGTTCGGGCAAAGACACGAGCGAAACCATACGAATCGTAAGTTCTGACATCAATGCGATCGGTGCCCCCCCCCCCCCCCCAAAAAAAAAATAAATAAATAAATAATTAAAATAAATAATAATAAGCAGAAAAAAAAATTGCGATAGTTTAAGTATGGCGAACCAGCGCACAGCCATCTTGCCTCAAGGCAAGATGGCTGCGCACTGGTTTGCTATACTTGGCCCAGTCGACCATCTTTCATCCATCCATCCAACCAACACAAGGCCGCGCACCGCGCAGGAGCAGGGGTCGCGAGGAGGTGCAGCTGGTGGAGCCAAGAGCTGGCAGAGCGAGCTGTCGACGAAACGTCGCAACATCTGTCGATGAAACAAGCGTTTTCTCGTTTCCACGATACGATCTGTCGAAACATCGCAGTGTCGACAAAACGATTTGTCCATGAAACGTCGTTCGACGAACTGATTGCCACCGCTTTAGCTTTGCTCACTTACACTCCTGTCTTTTGCTGCGAATACGATGGCTCTGCTAATGTCAGTGTGCTACTTAGAGATGATCTGAGTTGCACAATAGGACGAGCTCAAATTTGTGATACTTTCCCTGTTCCTCCACTCAACTGCACGTCCACGTCCGCCGCTGGTGCACAACACGTGGTTCGCGGAGGGTTTGCTACGGTTGATCGAATGCCATTTCATCGAAGCACGTTTTAGAGAATGGGCACGTTTTATCGAAGCACGGTTTAGAGAGAGCAGAGCCTCAGTTTAGAGAAACGCCGTTTATCGAAAAGAGGACGCTTTTTTAAAAAAAAAAAGGCTTTCCAACTTCTCGCGTGAGGGAGGCACTCACTTGATCGAATGACGTTTTAGCGAACGCTCACGTTTCATTGAATGACACTTTAGCGAACAGTCGGACGCCGCAAAGCGGCACTTTCGGGTGGGCCAAGTGGGTTCACACTTTTGTAATGAGCCGCCGCAGACTGTCGCCGCGAAGCGGCGAAAGCGCAGCGCGGCGGATGGGTTAACGCGCGCCCCCGTTATTCGCTAAAACGTAGATTCGCTCAAATGTCGCTATTCGCTAAAACGTCATTCGGTCATGTGATATGGACCCTTTTGGTGAAAGAGGGGGTTGTAATTCTTTACGGTTCTGGTTTCACACGCTTCCATTTGTCATACAAATTTTATTCAAGACTGATTAATGGAGTGGGTGTCCTGTTGTTCATTTGTGGTCTTTCTTGATGTTAGCACATTGATAAATAGCAGTTTATTTTATTTTTTGTTTCAGAGTGGCACACCAAGTTCAATGATAGTGTTCTACACGAGAAGGACGAAAATGGGGACCTAATCGCTAAGTGGTGTAAGAAGAGTGCCAAAGAGTCTGATGGCTTCTGCATTATTAGTAGTACTCCTGTGCTCTCAGTATGGTATCTCTGCAATCAAGTGCCATGCATCATCAAAGAAGCACATAAGCAATGCCTCGAAGCTTCGAGACCCTGAAGGGAGACTTCGCATGTCAGGTCTTGTTCAGAGTAGCCTCGACTTCAGTCGATACGAAGCAACAGTTTCTTTGAAAAGCAGCATTGTAAAGGCAGGAACTGTTTTCGCGTTGTCCGTGGTTGCAAGCTCTCTACCTACACGTGGGGGGATACCGCAACAGCCATGTACCCACGCATGTTCCCAGACTCCGAGATTGCAAGAAATTTCAAGTGTGGACGTAAGAAATTGTCGTACGTCCACACCTCTTCAAGTCAAAGGTGATCGACGAGCTTGTGCGGCCTAACGTGTTTTACGCGGTCATGATTGATGAAACGCCCAATCCTGAAGAGAAAGTTCAGCAGCTGGATGTGCTCGTGCGCTTTTACTCTGACACTGCAGGACGCGTCGTCGTGGAACATCTTCAGTCGTTTAATCTCTTGGCCACGCTACCACACTGCTTTTATGTGCCAAAGAAGCACTTGTGGAGCTGCGCAATAGGAACTTGCTGTGCCTCTTCACCGATGGACCCAACGCCATGAAGAGCTTGAAACGAAAAGTCAAAGAAGATCTGAGCCCTCATGCTTGAGATGAGCGAATGCACCCTTCACAAGATGCACAATGCGTTTGCGGCAGGCCTCCATTCCTTCTCCAGTGACCTGGAGTTCATCGTAGCCGATGTTCACCACTATTTTAAATTAGCAGCGAGAAACACTGACATGAAGCAAGTGCAAACGAAGCTAGAGCTTCCTGTGCTCGAGTTTCTAAGACACGTGAACAGCCGTTGGTTGACACTACTGCCTGGACTTGAGCGACTCCTCAACCAGTTTGAAGCGCTGCAGGAGTTCTTCTCGAGAAATATACCTGTCAGAGCGGCGGCGCTAACAAGGCATGAGCGGCTTGCAGCGGCATTTTCTGACAAGGCCCTTCGAGCAAAGCTTTTGTTTGTGAAAAAATGCAGCAGAGCTTTTCCAGAAGTTCGAGACACTTTTTTGAAGTCAAGAACCACTTCTGCCCATTCTGTACGAAGAAATGGTTCATCTTGTAAAACAAGTACTCGGACGATTTATGAGGCAGGGGTCCTTCTCTACACTGACTGGTACTCAGCTTAAAACTCTGGATGTTCACTCGTCGGCGCTGTGGAAGGAAAGACCAGAGGTTGGGCTGGACACAGAGAAAGCATTAAACTCGTGGACGGCCTCTGAAGTGAAAAGTCTTTACATCGGTGCCGGTGCGTTCTACATTGCATGTGCCGATTACCTGCTTTCGAGGCTGCCTTTGGACAACAAGATGCTTCTCTATCTGAAGTTCTTGAAAGCAAACCATGACTCGTCCACCGTGTCTGTTCGACACATTGCTTGTCAGCTCCCACAGGTCATCCCAGCTGGTGAGGTGTCTGCCTTGACAGACGAGTGGAATGCCTTAGCATGTGAAACCTGTGACGGGAACTTGACAGAAGACCTAAACACCTACTGGAACAAGGTGTTTTCTTTGAAGAAAGCTAGCTCGAACGAGTGCAAGTATGAAAAGCTTGTGAAGCTGGTTAAAGCTGTCCTGTCCCTTCCCCATGGGAACACTGACTGCGAGCGTGGTTTCAACGAAAACAAGTATGCCCTGCAACACCGCAGTTCCATGAGCATAACGAGCGTTTCTAGCCTGCGGCAGACGACACCTACCTGAGACAGTATGAGGGGGATGCTACGAAAGTAGAGCTAACCAGACCTCCCTTGAAGTGTGTACGAGATGCTGGAAAATGCTGCATGGGATGTGTAGAGAAGGGACAGGAATCCTTGAAGAGGAGACGGGAATATGAACCGCATGAGAAGAACGAGCGGATGAAACTCCAAGAGAAGTCTCATCTGCTGAGCAGGATGTCCTCAATGAAGTCTCTCCCAAGTAGTGCCCAAGAACTGATTAATCTTGGAGTCAAAAACAAGGACCTGGGGAAAGTTGAAAGTGGCACTGTCCTTCTTGATGAGGCAAACGTAGGCTTGCCTAAGGTGCTCAAGCGAATTAAGCAAATTGATGCTGTCTTAATGAAACCAAAGTAAACAATGTAACTAACATTCAGCGGAATGCTAACCTAGTGCAATATTGCATAACATTTTATTGTTTGCTAAAGCTAAGTGTGTTCATTTCTTGCTTCAATAAAATAAGTTAAAATGTTTCTTTACCCCTGCCATGATTCTTGTAAAACATTTTTGACGCAAGAAAGTTGCTGCGACTATGACATCTTGGCCAGGTGCTATGCAAAGCATCCTTTTTATTATAAACCATTAATTGTACTCGGACCTTTGTGAATAATGTTAAGTAAACCATGCAGAAAATAACGACACTATCTGCATAAACATGTTAGTTAATGATGACAAAGGGAGGTTGCAATGCTTTTTAGTTCTTGTTAAGGGCTCACCAAGTTTCAAGTTTAGGCATCCGTTGCAATGTTCTTCAACCTAGTTGAACTGATCTCCCATCTCCTGAGGCAAACACTCTTGTTGCTCAGTGCTGCTAAGCACAATCGAAATTACTCCTGACCTTATCTAAGATTCAGGCTGAAGTGCCCCTTACCTGAAATGAAATCTGATCTGAGCTGCTCCTAACCTGCTCCAAAATGTAGTTTGGGCTGCTCCCAACCTGCTCCAAAACTCTGAGCTGCTCCCAAATACATTTCATCAGTTCCACCCCTGATATAAAAGCAGCCGGAACAATCTCTGTTCAGAAAACCTGTTGGCGTCGGGCCGGATTCAGGTTCACATTTAAGAAACCTGAGTTAATGCCATGCTCAAGCCTCGTCTCTATTCGACCGGGTCTAGACATCCCATTCCATGCAGTGCTCGCTTCATTCATATGCTTGGATGCCTTGCCTGTATCCCTGCAGTGAGGGCCAAGAAGCAGCTGCGCCATGTCCTTCAACAGAACAAGGACCTGGCGTGTGCCCTGGAGGCTGCCAGGGCTCGTATTCTGCAGCTGGAGAGTGGGAAAGAGCGTCATGACAAGGTGTATGGACTCTGCCTCCCCCAGGTGAACAGTCTTTCATGGTTGTCACTGCCCGTTCAGCGGTATTCATGTGAGGGAGAAATCTTGGCGTTCCTTTTACTGGACTGCCCGTCTTGCGGCAAAAACGTCGGGCTTCTGCAATGCAGCGCTACGACATCAGCTCTGCGGCAGAGAGAGAGGGATGTTCAGGCGGCACAAAAGATTGCAGTTGGGCAGCGCATCGGGTTGTTTTTCATGATAGTATGGCAATACATGATTTTGTGTCAAGCGTAGAGTCAACTAAATTCGTCTGCGGCGGTGTAAAGAGGGGAAGCTGCTAAATTAGATTGCAAACGCCGACATCCCTCCCCCCGATCCTCCTTTCAGGACTTTTTCCTCGTGCGAATGCCACTTTGGGAGATTGCAGAGCAGGCAATGCACAAGGGGAAGTTGGAACAAAGCATGTCTCGGATAGCCTTTGCAGTACAGATTTACAGAGGAACTCTTGTCCTGCGTTCTTGCTCTTGTCCAATTTTGAGCCACAAAGGCTATAGATCGGGCAATACTGCTTGTTTTACAATACTGCCAGGAAAAATAAGCGCTTTCAGTGTGCAAGGCATGGGGTTGCTGAAGAGTGCTCAATAATGTATTCACAATAATTTCAGAGTTGTCTTCAGAATTCTTGTCATATCCCGATTGTCGTATCCCCTCTGACTGGAGTGGAACCTTGGACAGCCGCCTCGGTGGCTCCGAGGCAAAGCTCCAGCCTGCAGATCCCCAGGTGGCGGGTTCGAATCTCGGCCGAGGTGCCCACAGTCTGACAGAGGCTTATTGCGGAGAAGGCGCCATGTAACCAAGCTTTCAGTTGCACGTCAAAAGATCCCCAGGTGGTCCAAATAAATCCTCAGTCCTCCTCTGTGGCCCACCAGATGTCCGTCGTTGGTGGGGCACATAAAACCTCCGAATTTGACTTTTTGGAGCCTCAAGCAGACTCCTCTCTTGGAAACTTTTCTAATCGGCTTCTATCTTGCCTCCTCCAATGCTGTCCTTTGTAATCTATAATTGATTGAATTTTGTTCTATGAGGAAGCGGCCACACGTTTAAACTCTGAGTTTGCACCTTACAAACACCAAGTCCGTGACCTTTACAGCATACATTTAATTGATCTGTTTATTTGTGACCATACATTCAATATACGGCGTGCTCGACGACGTTCAGGACCCTGACTTTAGTGCGTCACCAAAGATTTTAATGGCGAGTGCCGAGCAGTTTTCCCGTCTTTTCCCCAAATTTTAATATTGCGATGAACACATATCAAGCTAAAAGGATTTTGCGCGAGGTAAATTACTTATTGCCGTCTGTTCCTTTAGGGCTGTTAAAGTGCTTAGTTGACGGGGGGAAAAAAAGTTTGATCAGGCTCGGTTCTGGAGGAGAATTCATTCACAGACTCGATTTAGTCACCGACAGTTTGAGAAGGGCAGGAAGGCCCGTCGGTTTCTTTCTCCTTTCTACTTTCGAAAATGCTTCGGCGACTCGTGCTCTTTGAGCGTGCACGTGCAGCCAAAGCATGGTGTAAGGCAACGAGCACGTGCTGGAGGCCTGGCATTCATTTAATCATTTATTTTCATTTGCCCTAAGGGCCCTTTAGGCATTACATGGGTGGGAATCCATACAGAGAGACAACACAGTAACAGCAGCGATGAGCCATACACACAAAAAAGAAGCCTTGACACACAGGAAAGTAGGAAATATAGTTGTAGAATTCAATTGCTGTACTGCAATGGTAATATTATACAGATTCAATAAAAAAGAAGAAACGTTCAACAACATACTACACAACTATGGCTTATCTACGACGAACAGAAATGACTAGCGTAGGAAATCATACATCCGCCCATTCCTCACTAACCGCTCATTTATACTGGAAGCAGATCCGCGTTCGCAAAGCGGTTGCGAACGCAGTTATATAAAGATCCAGTACAATTGCACACGCACTCGATGACATCAAGTGCACGTACAATTGTACTGGATCTTTATACAACCACGTTTGCAACCGCTTTGCGAACGCAGGTCCGCTTCCAGTGTGAGTGAACGGTAAGCGCCCATCGTCATCTGTTGTCGTCGCCCCCCTTCGGCTGTGCGGCGAGCGGGGTGCAAGCTTTAGAGTGTCTGGTTTCAGATCAAGGCCTGGACGGAGGACAACGTGAAGCAGGTCCACACCATCCTGGAGAACAGCCTTCGGAGCATCCGCCTGGTGGCCGACATCCTCACCCCCAGCCAAGACCTCACCCTGGCCGAAGACGGCGACGACACCGGCCAGGAGCTGCTGTGAGTGGGCTCTCCTAAACTACACATCTAACGTGGTTTCAGAAAAAAAAAAAAAAAAAAATTGAGGAATGCTTTTGGACGAAGCCTCCCAATTCCAAAATACACTTTCCAAAAGTCCGCGCCATTGCCTGTCCGCCATTGCTTGGGCACATACCTCGAGCATGTATTGGACATGAGCGCTGCGTCAGCGTTCGACGAGGGTTCGCAACCAATTGCACGCTTCGTGCCCGAGAAATTGTGACCTTCAATGTTGCTCGACGGATGTTTGAAAGGGTTCATGTCCGTGGGTCCAAGCATTTCCTTGCCAAACTTAACGGGCAAATTGATGTGCGGAGTGTGGGGTAATGCCGCGACTTGATGCCGTAACATAAATTTCACTACTAAATTCGGCAGGAAAATTGATGTCGGTGACCTGATGTGTGACCTTGAGACGTGAGACGTGGTTTTACGCAACACCATGACCTGACACCGGGACATAGACTTCTCTAAGCCGTAAATATAGCTCTAAAATGTTTTTTTTTTCTTTCTTTGTGAAATTGTTTTATGACATCCTTTTTTTCCATCTAAGCTGTTTAAAAAACATGTTTTTTTTTTCCTTTGCATGTGTCCTTTAAGGGAACACATCCCTAGGAGGGTCAACTTTTGAACCCTTGGCTTAAAATGATTGAAATTCACAGGGTAGGCTGGTGGTCATGCAAGAGGGTGCATAACAAAATTTCAGGTCTGTCGGTTAAGTGGGATGGAAATTGGGCAGCTTTTATCAGCAATATGCCTGCATTGTTTAGTTAATCTATCGTTGGAAAACTATCACAATGTTCAAGAATTTTATTCGCTAGTTATGTAGCAGAATGCCTAAGAGATGCGGCTATGGAAGGCTTTTTGTAAAAAGTAATTTATTTCTATCCGTTTTCTCTTCTGCAAAATTGATCAACTTTTTGGTCTTCTGTGTCTTCGACAAAATGCCCACATTTTTTATAAAAGACATCCGTAAAATGACAAAAACGTTCCATAGCCGCATTCCTTATTAAATTTCAGTCAGGAAAAGGGAAGAATGAGCCTTCCCTGTTTTGCTATTATCAAACGATAGATTGACTAAAATGGAATTTATACCAAAAAGTTGAACGGAGAAAAATGCATTCAAAGTGCTCCAAACCCTACCTTTTCTTTAGCTTCGGTAGACAGAAAATAATTTATAAAAAATTAACTATGCAATGTATATTAATTAAAGTTAATGGATGTAAATATGTCATTTTACAAAATCAACTTTTTTTGCAGAATCTTTTTTTTTCTGGGCAGTGAAAAAACTGTTAGGAACAAAACCATTTGGTGCAAAACAGATGTCGCGCAACATTGGGGGATGTGGAGAAGACCCGTGGGAGTCCTCCTCAGAGTTTGGGGGGGGTCTGTGCTGCAGTCAGAGGTCCCTTCACCCACCCGGGAGCCGGCTGGTGGGGTGCCCGGACTTGATGGATGTGGAGGAGGAAGAGGAGGAGGGAGAGACTGACGTAGCTGAAGACGGGGCGGCCCAAGAAACGCAGATACCGCTGTCCTCCAAAGGTGGGTGCAGTTTGACATCCTCACTTTGTTCGGTCTGTCTGTCCATTTGGGTGCCCAAGTCCCCTTTTTGGAGGTCTTACAAAAGATTTGGCAAATGTACACTTTTTCAAAGGCACTTGAAATGATTCTTCTTGGACAACATTATTGACCTTGGCAGACATCGGTAAAAAGCTGAAGCGATAATTAGCAGACTATTTACCTAAAATACGCTAATTAGCTTTTGAAAGAACCTTCTTTTCACGAGGAACTACTCATTTTCGATACTCGACAAGTATGGCAAAAAATTAATTGCGCGAATAACTTTGTGGCAACGGAACACACGCATATCACCCCGAATCGTGAAATCTCGTGCCCCACGAAGTTTCCAGAGCCCACACTTCGCAATATTTGTGTAACAAAAATAAAGTTCCGGTTAAACCTCAACAATTAGAACATGCTCAATTATAACTTTTGGTTTGTTCAAACTAAAATTTTTATCCCGTCAAAATTTAATTTAAATGTGCGAAAACTCCCGGTAATTTGAACGCGCAAGCGTTTGCGACTGTCAATTCGAACTAATTGCACCGCCGACCATGCTCTCAGCAGTGCGCCAACTCCAGGGCTGTGAAAGTTCAAACGGCGCGGGTAGACACAACTCGAGTTAGGGCCTACACTTGAGTTTCCAACTGCCCTATCGTGGTCACGTGGTTTATGGGCTGCATTTGCATTATGGGCTGCATTTGCATTATGGGCTGCAAGGACGTGACAAATGTGTCGGTCGTCCGCGCGCGTCTCCACCTTCCCGCCTGCTCTCCTCCTTGCCACGCAAAAAGGCACTTGCGACCAATCTCTGCCATTAAAATGCAAATGCTCCCCAGTGCTTTAGATGGACTCTCTGCAATCTAGGTGCTCTACGTGCAACCGCGTGCGGACTGCTTCTCTCGTCTCCTGTTGCGTGTGTTAGCTTGTTGCACATGTGCCGCCTAACCTGCCCTCGCCCGAGAGGTTGCCTATCCCGTTTTTCTGGCTAAATGTCCATGGGCTTAAAATTCTGAAACATTGCCCACCCCTGTCAGACATCATGCTACCATATTTACTCGATTCTAGGCCGGCATTAATTCTAAGCCAATCCCCCAAAACAAGAAGGCCGAAAAAAAAAAAAAATTCTTGATTTTAGGTTGATCAGAAAGGCAAAGGTAAAACACCATAAATTAAACACAGAACGTCATTTATATCCGACGTACAATACTAGGTCGGCCATGAAGCCGACGGGGGTGTTAGCTGTTTGTATCCGCGTTTTCAAATAAAGATAGAAGCAGCGCCGCGAGTCGCCAAAACAAACAACAACTTTTTTTGTGTGCGGGCACGCATTTGCGAGGGAGAGAAGGGAGGGGGAAAGGAGCAAGGTGCTTGGCTGGCATGGCACATCGCATCCTTCTCCCTCCCTTTCCCCTTTTGCGCAGCGAGGGGCATGCGGGAGCGGCGCCGGCAGCGGAGGCGCGAAACCAGACACCTGAGGTATGCGCACGAGTGGCAGCCACGGGGGACGGCCCTCGGTTGTTTTCGTGCACCAGTAGCTTTCTGAAACAAGAGGTGGGGCTACTCTACGGTGACCGCTCAGTGACTCGATAGCTCCATCATGCCCTCAGTAGGGTCGCGAAATTTGGTCACAAATGTAGGTCGAAATTCTTCAATCACGATTGTAGGTCGACCCTTAATTTTTGAATGCCATACACATTATTAAATGTGTCGAAGTTGAAAACATAAAAATCGACTGTAGCAGAACTTGGTGCATCAAATGGAAATAAGAAACAGTAAATCTTTTTTTTTTCGGGGGGGGGGGGGGGGGTTATTGTTTCCTCTCAATGCTTACTTTTATCAACATAGTCCTGCACAAAATTTTAGCATTATGTTCCTTTTTCGACCGTTGCAAATGTAACTGTCTTCACTAAAAAAAAAATTCACAGCAACCTTTTTGCATTGACTCAGCAATTTGAAAATAATTACAATATTTTATATTTCAACTTTTGGCAAGCCATTTTTCTTACAATATTTTGCGCACGTGCACATTGGCACACGCACAACTGCGGTGCACATCTGTTCTCCTGTAAGAACGACTGTCGCTTCCCGCGATGCTTGGATAGAAAATGGCGTACCATTTCGGTTCGCACGATTGCCAGCGACCTCCACGCTTCCCCGTGCCCCGTTGTTAGGCAGCACCATGAGTTGCGGAGAGAATTTTACAACAATGTGAAATGACTGGACATTTTGAAAACATTTTAGAATTTCTCGTGGGACACGAGCCCCCGATGCGGGGCAGTCCCGCAAGTCGCGGGACGGATGGTCATTCTAGGATAATGGCTGACGCCGTGGTGCCATCCCATTTACACGGTGCTTAGCGGTCATTTCTGAACTCTATTGTTGTTCTATTCCCAGAAATCGCTCACCAGATACTTTTCTCTTTTTATTTCTTTGAAATGGGTGGGCATTCACACTGGATGTTACAGGTATCTATGGGAAACGGTCGCTTTAAGTTTGTCAAAATTAAGGGGAACTTGCAGTGAGAGAGTGACTCATGAATGGTTGGCAGGTCGGAAGTGTTCCAGGGCTACCCGACAGGTGGCGCCAGCGAGTCTGTTCTTTCGCGAGCGGGTACAATACGCTCGGTCTTGCCGAAGTGCAATTCTGCGAACCGGCCTTCACAAGTGTGCCTGCGTCTCATGTGCAGTGACGGTGCGTTCCCGTCGGCGGCGTTACTCCTCCCCACCGCCCGAAACGTCTGACGAAGAAGCGGCGGTGTCTCCTCCCCGACTCCGCATGAGCTCATACGCTTCTTCGGTTGGAGCAGTCCAGACTCCCCCAGTCTTTCAGCACTCAGGTGGGCTGAAACTTTCTATGCTGTTGGGGCATAAAGTAGCTGCAATGAATGTTAACGTACTTGGCATAAAATGACGAGCGTGCACTTGGGTCGCAGAAAGCGCCCACCTCCTATTTTCGAAACGTCCAAAGTATAGGCAAAGGACGCGTCGGGCGCCAGCAAACTTGAAGGTCTACAGAGTTAGTTGACAGTGGTGCTTCTCTGCGTGGGCTGCTTCTTTGTCAAGTTGGTGCAAAGAGATGGAGCTTCATGTCCGTGTTCGAAAAGCCGGCCCAAAACAAGAATGAAGAGAGCCTCCAATCATAAAAGCGGCATAGCCGCTTTTAAGATTGGAGGTTCCGCCAGACCCCTATGCTGCTCCTATATCTTTCCGTCGGATCTAACGAAGGCCTACCTTCCCGCGTGGCTTTTCTGATTTTCTGCTCTCGAACCTAACAAGTGCTCGTCCTCATTTTTTTTCTTCACGGTTATCTACAACTTTTGCATGGATACTTGCTCAATATATTATGGTACTCGAATAAGATTCTGTCCCTTCTTTGCGCATGCGCATGGCCGATTGTTGTGGTCTAGGAAAGAAACCTGAGGAATCTGAACGATCCCTGCTGGGGGTGCCTACACCAATGCTTAGTGAATGGCATCATTGCATACCCCAGCTACGTGGGCTGCCACACCCACACGCAGGGGGCACCTACTTTAGTAGGTGCTTGGTGAGTGGCGTCACTATGAATTCCATGCCATGCGGGCTCACCCAGCCACGCCTGGCTGCGCGTGACTTAAACCGTGTCCGGGAAAAAGGGAATCCCGGTGGTTGAGCTGAGCCTGGGGTATGTTTTGACCCTTCGGGGCCCCCGGCCAAGGCAATATAGACGCTCTACACATGCGCCAGATTCTTCTCTCGTCTTACCCAAATGCCGAACCAGCAAAGCGGGCATTGACAAGCTTCCAGAAAGGCCAATGCTGGGGAGAAGGACACAGTAGAATCTAGAAATGGCAATAATTCGCCCTGCTGTGGTCATGATGAAGTGAAGCAATCGTAATAGTAGGAAATTAAAATTGAAGGTCTGCTATGGCGCCGCCCATGCACAGTTGCTGCAAAGTGTCCATGCCGCTTCGGCCCCTGCTTCTCGTAGACGGGTGTCCTGGCTTGACCCGACCAGGATGATTCAGTCAGTCGCCCTTTCTACCCTCTTCTTCCTTCTTTCACTTTTCCTTCCGTTTCTTTATCTTTCCTTCTACACTCTCATGTTTCCTTTTTCACCTTCTTCGATGGCAAGCGGCAACCTTGGGTGGAGACAAGTCTTGTCCCTGCAACCACACCAGTGCTGCTCGGGCACTACCAGTGCCCTGGCAACACTGGTAGTGTGATTGTGTCAGCCAAGCCCATCCTACCCCCTTTGTTGGGCTCCGTGGTGGGCAGTGCACCAGGGCACTAATGTCCTTCCCCTAGCAAAAACAACCCTTACCGAGATTTTACTGTTTATGGAAGGTTTATTATCACTACCTATACCATGTGTCCATTTCTGTCACAAAACAATGAGATGTTGACACATTCTGATTCAATAGTAGTAGCTATATGGCGGCATCAATCTACGGTGTCGATGTAAAATGCAGTGAAAAATTTGGCGCCTGCACATAGAAAGCTCACATTTTTAGGGAAGGTGTATTTTAATCGTGGACACATTCCACGAGTACAGTAAAATCTTGGTTATTCGAACCGCAAGAGGAAGCCGCCTCAGTTCGAACAAACGAAAGTGAAGGACAGTGTACTTACTGTGATTTGGAAGCAGTTGGGCATGTCGGCAATTTAATGCTTCAAAACTTCCGTGCTCGTAGTCTGCCTTTTTTTCTTGAAGGCCACAGCTAGCACTTTTTGCCCTAACGAGCGAATGTAACGCGGGGCCTCCTCTTCCCCCTCTTCAAAACTGAAGAAGAGACGGGCGGCATTCAATCCAGCCATGACCTCCGCAGCGGAGGGCCGCACTGGTGCTTCGTCTTCCTCCTCCTCCTCGTCACTGGCAGCGACAGGTTCAGCGCTTCTGACCTGAGAAATGATTTCTTCATCCGTCAGCGCACCACACACCATTGCACTCGAGTCCACATCGACATAGCAGTCCGCAAAGGAGATGTCGTCCAAAACGTCCGCGATGGGAGCGGTGACGCAATCTTCGAGCTCAAGTGGCTGGTTTCCTTGTTGCAGAGCTTGAGCTTGCGCGCTGAAGCTGCAGTGGCGATAACAATTTGCTATCGTAACTGCAGTTACTTGCTCCCAAGCACGCAAAGGCATGTGTAGCGCACTTAGGAGCGTCACCTGATAGTTATTACACAAAATAATTCACTCCAACAAATGGCACCGGTAAAATGATTTAAAATTTTTGATGATACCCTGGTCCATGGGCTGCAATGCCACTGTTGTGTTAGGTGGAAGAAAAACTAGCTCAATGGCCTTTGTCCCAACTTCGACCTTATGAGCCGAACAGTTGTCAACAAGAAGCAGAACTTTCCGGCCACAACGCTCTAACCTTTTGTCCATCTTTGCTAGCCACTGTCCGAACAGTTCCCCCGTCATCCATGCTTTTTTGTTGGCCGCATAGTTCACTGGGAGCGACCGGACGTTCTTGAAGCAACGAAGACTTTTTGATTTACCGATGACCAAAAGTGGCAGCTTTTCAGTTCCTGTCATGTTCGCTGCAACCAATACAGTTATCCTCTCTCTGCTTCTTTTCCCTCCAGTGCACTTGTCGCCTTTATATGCGATTGTTTTGGCGGGCAGCAGTTTGAAAAATAAAGCAGTTTCGTCCGCATTAAATATGTCCTGCGGAGAGTACTTCTCCATGTGGCCTTGCAGCACCTCGGAGTGCCAAGCTTCACACGTTTCAACATTTGCGGCCTTTGCTTCTCCCGACACAGCACGGAAAACGAGGTCGTAACGCTCACGGAAACAGTGCAGCCACCCATCTAAAGCAGCAAAGTCGTCGTAACGTAGCTGCTGGGCGAAGTCTTCACCAGTATGACAGGGCCGCTCAGTGGAATATCCTGTGCACGGATGTCCTTAATCCAAAGCAGAAGCACTTTCTCGAGGTCGGGATACTTTGCGGGCCACATCCTCTTCCTTTCGTTGGCAACTTTTGCCGCCAAGGCGTCTTCAATAGCCCTCTTATTCTTTATGTAAGCAGATAGTGTGCTTTTCGGTATTGCATGCTTCTTCGCAATTTCTTGCTTTGACAAGAGTCCGGCGTCCACTTCCCGCAGGATGTCACTCTTCTCTTGCAGTGTTTGGGCGCGGTATTTGCCGCGGGCACACTCCACCTTCAAGTCGCAGCTCTTGGTCTGACTGAGCCACACAACCAATGTCCACCAAAACGAAAGTTAGCTGAGGCTTAACACCACCGCAAAGAATCACGACAGCCGGTTACTCTAAAGCTGGAATACCACGTGCACAACCGACAGAGACTGCCGAGACAAAGATGCGCGAGCGTAAGCGTTGTAAAAGTAGAAGAGGGGAAGAGCACCGAACATACATTGGCGAAGGTGGTGATGGCCCCGATCGTCGGTTCTTGATTGCAAGCGCAGCTGCGACGCACTTGATTCGCTGTGTTTTGGTGCTTGCCGCGCCATCTGCCGCTCAACAACAGCAGCTACACGACAAGATTTGCAAAGCCTCCAAGATCGCTCGCTCGGAGGTCACGTGTACGTAGAACGAAAAGGAGGCAGCCGCCGCTGCCTTCTGGCCGCCTCCGCGCCGGTTAGGTTTTTCCCAATTTCGCCTTCTCTCACCGTTTTCTCCGTTTCGGAGGCGACGCAGCCTCGTGTGTAGGCAGCGGGGCGCGTTTCTCTGGCCGTGTGCCAGGCGCGAAGCCGCCGGCGCGGTGGCACATAGTTCGAATTATCCTTGGCGGAACCTACTCGCGTTCGGATTGACGGACTTCTTCATACATAGACTTCTATGGAGCTTGGCCAGACCAAACCGTACAGTTTGAATTATACATAATTTTGAATTATTGAAGTTCGAATTGACGAGCTTTCACTGTACACCACCGGTGGACGCGCTTGTTGTTCTGTAGTAAACCTTCACTGCCGATTCCCTTTTTTTATTTCGGCACGTTTCAAAACAGTCTGGGTTTATAATGGGGTGCCCGCCTGAACATAGCATGCTGGCTCACCAAGAACGAAACGGTGGTTCGAAAAGCAGACGCAGAAATACAGGCTAGAATGCCGCGATTCTTTGACGTCTCCGACGACCTCCGTGATAGCGGCGCTTTAACACAAACTGCAGTGCGATCTCTCCCTTGACAGCCTGTGTCGCCGCTAAGGCCTCCTTTTTCCTTGGAAGTTTGGATACTGCATCCTCTTAACATGCTACATCTGTACAGTCCCTCGTTCAAGAAGGTCTTTCTTCTCGCGTGAACCATCTCCCCGCCGTCGCCTGCGGCAATTAAACGTCGACGTGATGTGCCTCAGTGCCAAGTGCCCACCGCGCACCGTGGGTGCTCAAAGTGCTTGCCGCGCAAAACAAAGCTACACAGACCGGCGGACCGCGAGAGATGAACACGAGGGTCCGCGCACAGGTCTGTTCCAACTATAAACTTCTCCTGGCTTGCCAGGGGGTTAAAACAGCGTGCCGACACTGGGCCTGACCAATCGAAGCATTATACAATATTATTGGTCCCAGTGCCAGTGAACATCACACCAATCTCGGAGAGATTGTGGAGGCTCATCTTATCCCTTTCCGCCGGATGTAAACAATGCCCCGTGGCCATTCCCTAATATCCCAATTCAGTAACCTTGACCGCAAGGGCGCTTCTCTCCCACGCCAAGACTCTTGACTCTGCGGTTAGCACGGGGTTCGCGACACAAAGCACAAAGACCGATGCCGCCTTTCGAAAAGTCGTCAAAGCGGGATCAGACATTGGGGCGCCCCTCATTTGGGCCGAAAAGCTATTACTGCTCAAAGGGGGTCTTTCCCACCATCCCTAAACAGGGGAAGAAAGGAGATCCACATGACAGTGCTCCGAAGGTGCCGGCTTTTACTTTTTCTCCCCATTTTCTCGAAGTTGCCGCGTCGTCTGCGGTTTCCTGACACTTTGCTTTACTTCGTAATTTTTTTCTGGAATTTCGTGGACAAGGGTTGTGCTGTGATTCGGTGGGTAGCCAGTCGTAACAAAAACGGAGCCACGTGCTTGCCCTTAGTCAAGTACAGTAAAACCTCGTTATAACAAAATGGGATATAACAAACTAATGGATATAACAAAGCAATCATAATTCCCCTTGCTTGCTAATAGTATGGAGAAATGGACATTGGCTATAACAAACTAATGGTTTTAACGAAATAACTACGACCGCTCCTTCAACTTTGTTATAACGAGGTTTTACTGTACGTGGCTTGGCAGAGCTGAGCTACAACGGGAACACGGGGGAGGGGGGGTGTGCAGGCATTGTTCAGTACGCACGCACAGGGGCTCAGCATATTGCTCAGCACCCCCTGGAAAATGTCAGCGGGTGCTCAAGCCTCCATTCCCCTCCGGTTACGGGGTCCCTGCTACCTAACGGTTTGGAGCAAGATAGTTTAAAATTTTAAAAATGTAAAGCAAAGGCTCGTTGGACAAGGAAGCAAGCAAAGAAAAGCTTGTGGATGAAATGTGTTTCCAAGGTGAACAGTTCTGTCATTTCGAAAGAGGTGTTGGACCGAGCGAGGAAAACTCGGGGCAACCACCCCTCTTTTAAGACACCTCTTTTAGCCTTGCCGTCGCCAACCTTGAAGGACCAGGCAAATTTTCTTGCAGAACATTTTTGGGAAGTTTCTAGTTCATATAACAATTGCTATGTCAGGATTAGGCACTCTTGTATACAACCAGCCTTTCACATGTGCTAACTCGAGGTGGTCCTTAAGTCAAAAAAGCAGTCAGCACCTGGACCTAACAAAGTCGACTATGAAATGTTGCTGCACTTGTCTGTTTAATATCTACGCCATTTGTTAACCTTTTTTAATCATTTGAGGGAAGCTTCTGCCTTTCCTCAGTGCTAAAAACTGGCCCATGTAATTCCCCTGCTAAAACCCAGTAAAGACTCTGCTCTGCCAGCAAGTTATTGTCTCATTGCGATGACCAGTTGCTTTGGGAAAACTTGTGAGAAACTAATAAATAGACGATTAGTATTTTTCTGAGACTGAGGGAATTTTAGGTCCCAATCAGTGTGGTTTTAAAATGGGGCAATCAACATTAGATCATCTTGTTCACCTGGAAACTTGTTCATGAACAGCACTGTGTTTCCATATTTTTTGACCTAGAGAAAGCTTATGATACTGTGTAGCGATACAGGATGCTTAAGTGGGGGGACACTACCCAAAAAAGTTAATATTTAAACCACTTGTCTGATTTAAATTACATTTACGGTGCTTGTTGTTTCTGTTGATGTTGAGAACATTTGTGCCAAATTTTGTTAACCTGAGTGAAGTACAAAAAAAAATTGCAAATGTTCAAAGATGAAAGTGGACGTGTCTGCATAGAAAAACTATTGTTTTGAAATCACTTATAAATTTGTCATTTTCATGTGTTGCATTGCTTTAGGACAGTTCAGAGCGGATAGCTATGGAGTTATAATTCTATATTATACCATCTTTCATGACAAAAAGTCACTTTAAAGCCACGGCAACAGCACTAAGGGCTAAACTTCGACAAGAGAAAAATACAAGATATAACAGATACGCACACACATACACACTAGAGATAATGGATGCACACATAAAATTGTAAAGGAATTCTAGCACACATTGATGTTGTTTATGTTAACATTGTCGTAAAAACAAAGATTAAAAAGTAATGTAAGACATCAAACAAAAAATAAATAACTAAAAATAAGGAAAGCACTTTCGGTAAAAATCATAAAAGTGAAGAAGCTAGATTACACATTCATAAATTCCTGGCACATATAAAAATGGCAATCTGGCATTGTCCACATAATAAAATCTAAAAATAAACGTGATTACAAGGTATACAAGATTTGTGATAAAAGTGGATGAATATTTAAAAATGTATTTCAACATGTCTGTAGAATTATCATCTCAATGGCAATCAAAAAGAAGCGTAGATCTTTTTTAAATGTAGTTTGGTTTGCAGTAATTATGAAATTGCCGACTGCATTCAGGAGCTGGGGAACCTGAAAATTGATCATTTCTTTTCCTTAGTTAGTCCTAATAAGTGGTAGTCTGTATGTCCTTATTGTCCTTAAATTATATTAATTTCATTTCACATTTCTGCTAGGAGGTAAACCTCTTGTACCTTTCATTAAGGTTTTGGAATTTCTTAGAACATGCTATCTACACCTGTTGTAACTCCTTTTTTACCAGGATTTTTTTTTTCCCCATTGCAGATAATTGTTTTTTTGATTATAACTTCTATTCTTACCTGAAATTCATGTTCATATCTTATACATGATTTATGTTCACTCTTTTATTGCATCACCAGCTACTGTAGCTCTGTCTTCTCCTTAACCCTTTTCATGCAATAGTTTATGCAGCTGGCGCATTTTGGCCTAGTTGCTCTCGCGCCATAAAACTAATCAATCAATCTGAATGATAGGGCTTTGATAAAATTTCCGTGCAATAAAGCTACTTGTTCTGTTGTGGCACCGAGTGCGACGTAAGGCACTGCCAAGATTCAGCACGGATAGCAAAACTGGAAACAATTATGTCCCTGGTGCTGTCCCATTTGCCACTAAAATCCCTTCGGTAGATCTAAGTAATTGGCTATGTGCACGCTTTGCAAGAAGTCTGGTGCATGGGCTCGTATAATTGGTGTGCCAATTATACAAGTGAATGGGGCCAGCATTAAAGGGGCTTATGGGGAAGGTCAATTAGATTAGCGCAGTGCGACCACAAATCTGCCACAGTGTGCTCATTCGAGCTGGCTAGGCTCGCAGTCAACCTTGCAATTTTTACAAGTTGTGGTAGCTGTTCAATGGAGGTACATTTAGTCTCACACTCCCTGGTGACTATGTCATACATATTCTTGGATCTGTGGTGAAGGGCACACCAAGGTGCTCGGAGATTGTGCTCTATCCCTCCAGATTTGTTGTTTGATTCCTCTGTTTTTTCTTTCTCCCTGTCAAAGCGGCAAGTTGCTTTGAAGTTTTAGGTTTGTCTCGAACACTCATTTATTGACCGTCATTTCCCTATAAGTATAAGCGAAGCTGAAGCTACAAACTGCAACGTGTTGCCTTTAATGACCCTTTCACTGCAAGAGCGCATGTCCATGGTAAACATAGTCAAAGTGTCGCTCGCTCTTGTAGCTTCTACTTTGCTCTCATTTATGTTGAAACGAAGCATAATCTTGGGCTTGAAGCTGGTTTTTGTGTTCCAGTGTCTTTCATTTTCCTGGGCATGGTTGGCAGGCATCCCAAGTCTTTGGTGTCTCCAAAGGCTGAGGCTGCCTTTGGAGACTTTAAAAACTTCACCTCTATTATCATAAATTGCTCTAAAAGTTTATGCAATGTAATTCAGCTATGATGACCCAGAGCAGGGTGTGTGAGGCAATAAATTGGCATTTTTTTCAGTACATCAGGCGAGCTCTGTGCTCTGTCCTTGACCCGCCAGATTTACCCCAGGAAAGTTGCGTGGTAATTGAGAGAAACCTGTACAAACTTTGTGAAATCGGAAGCGCAGTTGGAATGAACAGCCTGTCGGTGCTAACAGCAGGCAGATGCTGCAAGCATCTGAAAGAGCATCATCCGAATTAGTGTCTGTAAACCTGCAAATTTTCTACTTGAAGCCCTTTTTTGTTAACTTTTTTTTCCTGTTTTCAGGTTCAGTCTGTCTTCCTGATGAAGAGGCGGACGAAAGGGTTTCTGTTGCGGGCCGGGCAACGACTGCCTCTCCACTGAGAGAGCTCGAGTAAGAAATGTCGCCTTTGGTTTTTTTAAGCGTTTTGTTTGTCAGGTGCTAAGGCCAAAGGTTCAGCTGTGTGCAAAGAAGGCTTAGGGTTGAAACAAAATGACTGTTGCCATTGGGAGATGCACACTGCCTCAAGCCTTGGAGGTCATAATGGGCTGCCATGTGTGAAATCTGTGAGCTAATATACTGATGCGCCCCATATTTTTGGGGGGGCATTGACTGAACTGATGACTCTGAACGAAGCTCTGTATTATGAGTGCAAAGGTTTCACAAAACATGAATTCAATAGTAGTCACGCATATTACAGGAAAACCATAGAACATGTTTTTCTTGCTGTCATCATTACTATAGTCCAGGGGTGGCCAAACTGTGGTTCGCAAGCCGCATGCGGCTCTTCGCAGGTCCAAGTGTGGCTCGTGGCTCCCTGGTGAGCGTGCCTCTCTCCTTCTCCTGTGTTCCCAAAACAAAATAGATCTAGAATTTTTAAAAAAAAAAAGTACACATTCTTGGCACTTTTGTACTACACTGCGTACATACAGCTGGACTTCTTTTTGACACAAATGTCTCGTGACCCGGTTTTCCTCATTGTTCCAGAAAGAATTTCGAACCGTACACACACAACTGTGCAGGGGCAGTGGCTGGCTAGCGAACCATGCATTCATTTTTGCTTAGCTGTTAAAGAAACGTTCTGCTGCCTAGTGTTATTTGTTGTAGTCGATAAGTATACTTATCTCTTTTGGGGAGGATGATTCCATTGATATTGTTTCTTGTTAAAAGTAGCCCCCTTCCCCCCCCCCCCCCCCCCCCCCCCCCCCCCTTCTTTCTTTTTCCTGCGGCTCTCTGAACCTTTGTAGTTTTGTCTTCGGCTCTAAACCCTTGTCACTCTGGCCACCCCTGTTAAAGTCGCTGCGAGACTAAGTAGGGGCACTCCACCTTGAACACATTCCCTTTGCCTTTCGTCGGGCCTTCGCTGCATGTGTGAAGTCTTATCGAGGATAAAAATTACCGCATCTCCACGTGGTGAATGATGTTGATTGGGGCGAAGCTCGGGTGGTGCTGATGATACTGATTTTGGTCATAGGTAGTGCTGATGGTGCCGTTTTCATTCATGTCAGTAGACGAATGTGGGGTTTTCTTCTTTTTCCTTTTTAAGAAGACCGATGAAATGGCATCTCAGAGCCCCCTATTTTTGTTTTCTTCTTTTTTCTTTTTTTTTCTCTTTTTTTTTTCTTGCTTTCACTGCTGAACTCACGAGCAGGAGCTCGTGAGCTCCTGCTTGTGAGCTCACGAGCAGGGGCACATCGGACGGCGGACGGACATACGGACATGGCTAGCCCGTAAGGAGCTTCACCCCTAAAAGCTGGAGCTGGAGCCGGATCATCTACTGAATTCATGACCGGTCTACATGGGCACCGCCGTAATTCATGTCCAGAAACACAAAGTCCCAGATGGAATCTAAGGGTCGTGTCTGAAAGCAAGGTTACTTTCTGACATTTGTAGGAAAATTGTGTGCCCCCGCCAGCAAGCCGACCTCAGTGGTCAGCCGACCAGCCCAGAAACAAACCCAGACGTTGGTTCGTTTAAGGGAGCGAACCTCCGCTCCTGTTTATGATGCGCCACAAACATTATATATAAATAACAAACACTACAAATAAACACTTACTATATAGGACTTTTTACAAAGTAGGCCTAAATCCCGTGGCCGCCAGAGATCCCGTTCCCCCACAAGCCCTTGCCAGTTAATTCTGTGGCAGATATCCGCTCAGAAAGAGGTCTTCCCCCCCCTCCCTTCTTGCCCATCTCTTTTATGACCAACGGGCAAGGAGATTTCTCAGAGCCTCGCCAGCCACCATCGAAGCGCCACCTTTTGGCCAGGAAGAGAAATGGGGATCGAGAGTCTACGATCCGCCCCGTGGGGAAGCAATCGCGTGCTTCTGGGGTGGGGCAGCTAACCAACCGCCCCAACGTCACTAAGCCGGGGAGACGGGTGTCCCCGCGAAATCGGAAAATGCCATACATTTCGGATACTTTTTTTTTTTTTTTTTTTATAAGTAGGATCTTTATCTTGAGCAGACTAATTTGTATTCTGGAAACTCTGTAGGCTCCAGGAGGCTGTATTCCTGTCCTTAGCTGCTTCGTTGATTTCTCCATTCTTTTTGCACCACAGATACCTTTAGGCTGCCATGATGCTAAAAAGAAGGCAGGTGTCTCTGAGGCCTCATTCACACAGCCGGCGTTTCATTCTGTCCCGGCGAAAGCGCCGTGGGCGCCGTGCCGAAAATGGGACGGTGCGGGGACGGAGGAATGTTCGAACCAGCGGCGATGGAGTTGCCGGCACTGGCTATACCAATAGATGGATGCTGGCGGCTGTGTCCCCTTATATTGGGCAGTAGCTTGCGCCACCTAGCTTAGAAATCTTTCTGCACCTTTCAAATTTCGCATCGAACGTTTGCATTCCGTAAAACTGCATAGCCAGTATAACCTATTATTTTGTGCGCAATTTCACACTTCCCTCGGTCTCTACTACCAATCCTGTAATCCTGTATTTGTGGCAGCGTCGACCACCAAATGTAGCAGACTATCGGCGT
Source organism: Ixodes scapularis (assembly GCF_016920785.2). Classification (NCBI taxonomy): domain Eukaryota; kingdom Metazoa; phylum Arthropoda; class Arachnida; order Ixodida; family Ixodidae; genus Ixodes; species Ixodes scapularis. The sequence goes on from NW_024609846.1 coordinate 130,143,234, forward strand.
CGATGGGCGCAGCCACAACTGTCTTGTTCCTTGGAGCTTGCGTTTGGGTCGCTGATAACGATCTTCCATGTTTCAAAACATTTTATTTGTCTCCACGTTTTGAAACAGAAGCAACAAGACCAACCGCGAGCACGTTTCACATCGATCCCTCCTTACGCCGCATTTCGTCCCCAATGATCGACGACCGTATTTTCTTTCTTCGGTTGTTCTTCCTTAAAATTGCATTTACGCCTATCGCAAAGGAACCGAAGTGGTCTCACCATTTTGAGCACCAGGTCAGCGGTAAATCCAAATCTCTGTATGCCTGTTGTTCAAAAGCCGTAAACATCACACAATGCGCCCGTCGTCTTTCTTGCTGACGAGCTTTTTTCACCGAATTAGATGTTGCAGGCACCTGCAATTTCATTTTTAGTCTTGACAATGTTAAACTTAAGTGACGTCGGCTTGTAGAAAAATTTAGTTTTTGTCGATTGTCTTTTGATCGAGGTAATGCCACGTTTTCGAGGTTTTGCATCCGATCCTTACCGTTAATGTCGCATTCTCACGGAGTTTAAGCTTTCTGCGATGCATAGTTTATTCATGCGGGTCGAGAAACGCTATTCTCTTTTTCTGGGAAATATCTGTACTGCACCCTAACTTAGATCATGACATACATTAGTGATGATGGTGATGTTTGCTGGCTTTATGGTGCAGGGCTCAGTGTATAACTGCAGTTCTTGAGACACCTACAGTACGCTAGTAAGGTCCATAGGGACCTCACTAGTGTACTATCTGACAAGTGCCCTCTGTGCAGCGTCAACGAGTATACAATGATCTTCGGTTCAAGACCCAAGATAGCCCGCACTCCAGAGCGCGGCGGCAGCCCCAGTCGTCGTCCAGAGCCCCTGCCGCCTCCAAGGATCCGGATGTTTGACTGTCAATCGAGCTCCAAGCAGACAACCAGCAAGGGTGGCACTGCGGCTGCACGCAAGCAGAAGACCCGAAAACTTTGTATGGAGACTTTACTGTCCTCACTCTAGACGTTTGCAAGTATGCCCTCTGGGTTCCACCATCTTGCTGGTGTGGGTAGATCTTCTGATAGTCAAGCATTGCTGAGGCCATGGTCCAGAGTAGCTAAAACTATCCGCAATGGATCGGAATTTCTCTGAAAATTGAAAAAGGCAAAATTGGGCAAACTTTAAGCTGCAATTAAAAAAAATTATTAATATTTAAAAAGAGCAACGAGACATGTCCAAGGAAGATAAACAGACACAGCACTCAGTATGCATAATTTTGGGTTTTTCGATTTTCACACAAATTCGGGCAGTCATGGTTGGCTTCAAGAATTCTCAATTCTGTACTACGGGCTCAGCAATGCTTGACTATCAGACGATCTGCCCACGCCAGCAGCAAGATGGCGGCACTCCAGAGGCAGTACTTGCATACGTCTATACATTTGTGATGTAGAGCAGGAATTCAAGCTAACAAACAACGCTTAGTTGGGGACAGGGACGGTCGGGCGAGTTTTGGTGCTTGGGGAAACCCTTAAAATACCCTGGGAAATTCCTGGGAACCCATTTTAAGAAACTGCGGCTTAGACTTCAGTTTATTTCTGACGGCAGGCAGCAGCACGTCGTTACTCTGGGGCTGACAGTGCGCACCAGCAGATGCTGCTTCTGTGGTTTTCCGTAGAAACATTGCTCTGTTAATTAGAGTTACACTTCAAAAATTGCTCAAGCGCCACATAAGAGCACAATTGCGTGTGTAAATCTGTAACTTGGAATGCTCTTTGGCAGTGGCATGTCAAAGAGGCCAGAATAGCTCTTTATATTGTTCCTTTCGTTCCATAACTTGACCCGTAGTGTAGTCGCACGAAAAAATGCCATTTTTCTAGATGGCGGTGTGTTCTTGCATTCCATGCAGATAGGGAATAACATTGTTGCCGGTTTCATTGATTTGGTATCTGTATAGCTCATGGGCATATCCATTCTGGCAGCTCTAATTACCTAACTTGCCAACGCTAACATCATCTGAGAAGGTTTTCTTTATGCAATCCATTCTACTGGTTTGGATCGAAAAAATGAAACCCGGCTTTTCAGCCTGCATGAATAACTATGCATTGCAGGAAGCTGAAACTCTGAGAATGGGATGCTTGCAGTAGTTGCACATGATGTTACCTTGATCAAGAAATATAAAAATTCTCTATGGGCAGACATTCATCTAAGCCTTGTCTTCATCAAACCAAAATTTGAGATTGTGGGCACGCGTAGCTTTTCTTTCAGTCAAAATACTTGTCGGCAAAAAAGAAAGCAATATTGTCATTCTTACTCACGTGAACCCATGATGTGAACATGGTGTTCACATGGTGATGTCATACCGAACCTACAGTGATATCGCATGAACACTGTGACAAAATCGTCATGGCTGCAGGCAACGGATACGAAAGCTCTAGGAGCTGGCCCTATAAAGGCTGTGGCTTAAAAAGAAAAAGTTATAAGTTTAGTGATTAGGGCTAGGCATCTTTTAGTACTGTACAGAGTTGCTGCAGAGCTCGTTTACAAAATTTTACTGGGCATTTCGAGCAGTTTACTGATCTCAAGCCGACCCCTTGCGCAGCACTGCCGAAGGTTCGTCGCTCCCGGACAACACGGCCAGCTTCCCCACCTGCCGCGGGGGCTGATGGTTGCCCGGCCAATGGGAAAGGCAGCCTCCTCAAAGGTCGGCACCCAGCGACGAATGAAAACGAGGAGGCCACCCCTTCGGAGACCTCTGTGCCCAACCTTCTCAGGCCGCCTGGTGAGGGACATGTGATTGGCTACTATAATCACTGGCAGGTTAAGAGTGCAGGGCAAGTTCCTCCCATAAAGCACTTTACTCTTTCCACTTTAGCAGAGCGAATGCTGGAGAGAAGGCAAAGAGGGAATCCTACCTCTCCTGTGTTTGCTCTGTCAATTCTCTGTCAATTTGCTCTGTCAATGTCACGCGTGTAAGATGCAACTCGTTAAAAAAATTTAAAAATTTGAAAACATGCTTAAAATGAAAAAAAAAATTTAAACGAAGGGTTGTGGCACGGCCACCTCAATACTTTTATTACTCGATATGCAAGCACTCTAGGATTGTTGGACAGCAACTATAAATTAAACGTCAAATGTTCGAAGTCGGTATTCAAGTGCGTTTTCACAATTCCAGCGTCTCCACCCCTGCCTAAAGATGCTCCAGAGCCCGTTCAACCCGCGACGCCGTCCCTGGCGTGTCGCAGGAGCTCAAGGGTGCAAAAACTGCCAGGAGGGACCGGGGAGTCAGGATGGGCGGATGACGTCGACGCCGTGGATGTCGTGCCCCCGACCAGGCGGTCTCGCCTCAAAGGATCCACCGCACACAGGGCCGTAAGTGCCGTCGGCCTTCATCCAGCAGGCCTCTGCAGGTGGCCTGCGAGTGGTACACCTTCTAAATTGAATGGAAGGGGCCATTGGTGAATGCAGCTTGCTTCAGAATGTGCTGTGGCTGCATGCATGCTCGTTCGGCCTACATCAGGGGCTCCCAAACTTTTAAATCTCGGAACACCAATCTCTTTCGATTGATGACCGAGGGACCCCTCCGGGTTTCGACACTGTTGGCAATAAAGCCGTGCGGAAGACTACAGAGCTTGTGAAATACAGGGGCGGAAGCGCTGCGCCACTGTTGCCAATCCATTTTCGCTGCACCATTCTTCTCCCCGGGTGGAAATGTTGCGTCAAAAATATGCATTATCTATTCTTTTTTTTTAAAGGGGGAAGCCTTCATTGTCTCATTTTGTGAAAAAGTGACGTTGTTGTGCCTGAAAGATGGCCATAAAAATGTCATCAAGCACGCGCTGCTCAATCATATACTCAAGGATGACGTCCTTTAGGCGGCATCCTAGACGGCGTCCTTTAGGAGGCATTCTTGGTCGTTCTCAGCGCCGTCCTTTAGGCATCGTCCTCTAGGCGTCGTCGTCTAGGCGTCGTCCTCTAGGCGTCATCCTAAACGCCGTCCTAAACACCATACTTGGCGACAATCTCTAGGACGTCGTCCTAAACTTTGATATGTGTAGAAACATTTTACCCTCAGGAATACAGTAAACTCTCACTTAAGCGAACTTCAAGGAACCCTAGGAAATAGTTCACTTAACTGAAAGTTCACTAAACAGAATACTGTAAACGACTTATTTTTCACGGGCTCAATATTTCGCGATTTAGGTCAAAGCTGAAGTTTCGGAAAAATTCGCGGGTTCTAATTCTCACGACGCAGTGGGATCTCAATATAGATTTCCATGTGTTTACATTTTACCAGAATTGTTTGTGGGACCCATTTTTCACGAATTGTAGGTGCTTCGCAATATTCAATAAATTAGATCTTCGCAAAAAAATTAGGTCGTTTATAGTATGTTCACTAGAATATGGAACAGCATAGGGCACAGCATACATCAAGTTAAAGTGTGAAATGCAATTTATGGAGTCCTGTACATCGATACATACAAAGTTCATAACAGTTACGCTGCTGCCTGTCTCATTTGAAAAAGAAATCTAACTTTCATTTGCACCGGCGCTCTTGGAGCGCATGAAGTAACAAAGCTGTCCAGAGAGACTGTGTCTAATGCGAAACCACTAACTGTCCCATGGAGCGAACCGACGTCATCAGCTTTGATACAATGCCAAACGTTGGCCAAACAGCACCTGGAAGTGAAGCCGATTTCTGATGGATTATGTCCCCATTGGCTGGCGCGCATCATCGAGGAATGAGGCTCCCATTGGCTCTCGTGCGGCGTAATTCCGGAAAAAGCCACCAGAGAAGCGCTTTTCATGGTGGCGCAGCCCACGCGGCGACGCAGCCCACGCAGTGGCGCTGCCGCCGGTAAGAGGAGGGAACGGTGGCGGCAGAGCCAGAGCCCGTCTGGACAGACTCCAGAGAGACCGCATGGCCGAGCTTGCTCAGCGCAGTGCAACCACTTCACGAAAGCGCGCACTCAGCCATCCTCCGGCGAAACATGGCTGTCCACGCCACTACGCCGCAAGCAAAATAAGGGAGCGGAGGGACAACATTCATGCTTTTGCATTCACAGCTCGTAAGAAGTGCTTAGATGTCCTCAGACTTTTTTTGCACTTCCCTGGCACAGCTTGTTGCTGTGACAAAGCCATACCGCAATGGCAACGTCCACTGGGTTGAAATATCCCGTGCAGAGTTGTTTCGTGTTGAGATTGAACATAGTTTCTTCTTCGACTTTGGCTTCACTGTCGTTGACAACGTCAACTGTGGAATCCCATAGTCCTTTGCAACGTCCACTTGCCTTTGACCGTCGGACGCTGAAGGATTTTGTGCTTGTCTGATTGAGACAATCGTTTCCATTTCATCGTACTCGGTACGAAAGTGGGCTCACAAGCTGCCGTCCTGCCGTTGTTACCCAAAACTAAGATGGCCAAACGGAACTGATGACAAAGAAAAAACAGATACAGCATTTTTTTTTTTTTTTCGTCTACCGCATTGTTGCTTTGCTTCGGCGGTGCTGTAAATGGCAGCAATGATACGCCACCGCCGCAGGGGTGGGGGCGGCGGTCATCGGCTGCGCCAGCACTGCAGAGCACAAAACTTCGCTGACCTGATTGCAAAAATAATGCGGGGTCCATCGATCAAGTTCATTGAACTGAAATATTCAGCTAAATATAATACCATTGTATAATTTTAAAAAAAAAAAAAAAAAGGGTGCTAGCAGGAATAATTGTTTTGAATCACTAAAATTAGCTTTTTTGTTATTGCAGTTTCTCAAAACAAGGGTGGAGTTTGCACACTGCAACTCTAATTTCTGATTGTCCAACTGCAACCTGTACTTTTTTTCCATTGCCAATGTCGCAGAGCAGCCATGTTCACGTTTCTTTTAGTTCCCAAGCCGCTCTGCTACCCCTTGGTAAATCTGTCTCCATCCATCTCGGAGTTGCAGCACGCAGTTTGGGAATCACCGGCCTACGTGCTGAGTCGTGCTAGTACTGCCAAGTGTAGCAGTTTGAGCTGGTACAACAGTATCCATGGTGGAGAGCAGTAAAAATGCCACGCTGGAAACTCCGAGCACAGTATACTGGTAAATGGGAGGTTTGAATAGACTGCCACCTTCCCTATCATCACATTCTGACAGTAGGTTCGATGGCCTAGCATTCTGGAGGCACGCTATGCGGCATTTCACCCCTTCGGTTGGCACTCGGTCGTCTCTGCTTATATTGCTGCCAACTGTACATTCTTACATTACACGAAAGCTATAGACCAGTGTCCGCGCCAATTTCAGGGCGCTGCCATGTTTATCTACGCTTGCGCCACCACGCAGAAAGAATTGGCAGGCCGGAGGGGGAAGCGCTGCGTTGGCGGCGTTCTTTGGGCAGCTGGATGCGGCAGGCTGTCCGAATGCACCGACACATCGTGAAAGATGTCTTTACCAGAAGCCTCCATGGCCCATTCTTCAACAGATAAGATGTTGTAAACATTCGAGAACCCTTCTTGATCAAGAAAACAAGAGAAAGCCTTTCTTGTCTTAAATCTTTTCGGTGTCTGCTGACCCTTGACATCCGCGTTTCAGTCCGGGCTCATTGCGTAGTAAATATTTCGCTACCGCTTCTTTTTAGCTTTCAAATACTTGATTGTTGGCTTCTTGTATACGACATTACATTCGTGGCACGTTTGAGACCGATTTTCGTGATCTGCTTGCCTTTCTGCGGCAGCGCGGCTCTCCCGAGCCGAAATAAGTGGGAGGCGTTTAGTTGATCGAACGCCGTTTTAGCGAATGAAAACGAGACCACGACGTTTCATCGAATGACTAGCGAATGGGTCTAGTTACATAGACAGCTCGGATTAGCTTTCTTTTGTAATGTGCCGCCTTGTCTGGCGGCACATTACAAAAGAAAGCTAATTTGAACTTTGAAGGGCAGGGGAATCTTCTCTCGAGGACGTTCAAGACACTCAACACCGGAGCCACCAAAGCAATTGCACAAACCGTCGCCATGTTTGCTTCTTCGTTACTCGCGGCGCGGTCAACTCGTCGCGAGATGTTTTCTGGCTCGGCTAGACGGAAATCAACAGCAGCAAAATGGCATATGGACACACGGCTCTCACATTACGGGCACTATACTCGCATACCACGGTAAACAGGAGCGATGAAGGCGAAACAGTAGTCGGCACACCAGCGAAGAAGCCCTCAACGGGAAGCGGCGGCGCAGGCCGACGCAGCCCCCTCTCCCCGTGAGCGTCTGGGTTCGAGATTATTGTTAGCTTTTGCTCCTTGCGGTCAAGGCCAAAAAGAGCACTTCCGGACACTGGTCTATAAGCTTAAAGGTTCATTTCGTAGGCTGGAGAACACAGGTGACGCGAGTTAACTATAGATGTTTCAAATTGTACTCGTGCCCCTCGAGAATTCTGTCAAGTTTGAGAGGCACTGCTCTAAAGTTAACTGTAGAAGAAACTTGGAAAGGGCCAGCCATTGGGACATGCAACTATTGAGTACAGTGTAAACTATTAAAAATACGGTAAACGGGGAAATACCGTATTTACTCGCATAATAAGCACACTTTTTGTTCCGAAAAATTTACATAGATTTTGGGGGGGTGTTTCACTATGCTGGGTAGAATTTCTGCATTTACACACTTTGTGCGAATGTCATATTAGGTGCAAGTATGACGTGGCAGGGTACTGTGGCACGTCTCCACTGACAGAGGCACTCCCATGGCTGGTCGTGGGCACGCAACAGTAACCATGCGCTATAAATTGCAAGCGTTTTTTAGGGCGCTTTTGATGTGCCTTTTGCCGAAGAGAAAGCGCCCTACGAAGCTCACGGAGAGCGACGAGACCGTTCTTAGGCCTAACCACTTTCACAGTATCATTGCCTGAAAGTGGATCACAGACGACGGTGTGTTTGTTGACATCAATGTCCGATGATTGATGTCAACATGATGATGAATCCGATGGACGAAGCACGTCCAGGGCTAGGCAATTCCTCGACCAAGCTTTGCTAGGCATGCGCACCGCTCGGTTTTACAGTTGATCAGTTACGCAGCCACGCAATTGCAGCCATTACTAGAGCGGCTTGGCTTGACTGGACTAGGCCTGGCCACTTGGCGGCTAAAAGAAAATTAGCTTCAAGACTTGGGGAGCCAAAAATTTAAAGTGTGTTCATTAAGCGAGAAAGTAAAAATATTGATGCCAGTTGTCGGGGGTGCGTTTATTATGAGAGTGTTTATTATGCGAGTAAATACGGTAGTGCCACGTTAAATTGAGAGAAGGCGTAATAAGCAGACGTCCGCTTTTGTTGGCAATTTTTAACGCTCCATTTTTTAGTGCTCCTAGACATGCCTCTTGCACCTTGAGCCACTTCTTTTGATGATGATAATGGTTTATGTTAATGTTTCAACAACATACATTCTGCTCCACCTTTCAAAGGCACTTTGGTGCATTCGATGTCGTCTACACTGACTGGAAAGTGCAAACACACTTTAGCCAAGCACCCATCTAGCATTGCACAAGCTTTTAGTGCCGAGGTTCACTTTCTGGTTCAGCAGCGTGTCTATTTTCCCCGCAGTCTCTGCCCAGCAAGAACCGGCTGACCTTCGTCGTGCCGAACCAAGTCCCGGCGGGCTCGCGGCGTTCCTCTTCTGGACGTCCCACTGTCCCGCCTGTGGAAACGCCCCCGGCGGACTCTCCCCCGGCGGCGACCGGTCGTGGGGCATCTCGGCGATCCTCGGGTGCCGGGATCTCCCGGAAGGCGCAGCAGGAAGAGCAGCAACGCGGGAAAAGAGACCGTGAGGGACAAGTTTCTCCTGTGGCCGTCGAGACGGGGAGGGGGGAGCCAATGTTGTGTGTAGTATACAACCTCGCAGCCTGATTTTGCGTGGCTTTTAAAGCTTTAGTTCTGTGATAAAAATTGTGGGGTAGCTCCAATGTCTATTTCAAGGTCTTCAGCAAGATGTTTTTGGGAAGGCCTCAGCGAATTCTGCTACCGTAAACTGCTGGAAAAGTGCCCACCCCACTTTCACTGAAAGCTGGGTTAACCTAGACATGGGCACTCGTCCTGTCAAATCGGGAGCTTAAAGTATCTTTTTGCAACATTCCCAAGTTTGGGAAATGTTAATAGTGGGCATTTGAATGAAGTGGGTGCTTCTGCGATATTTTACGGTAATGAGTCGCAAGGAGCACAGCCGTTGAAGTAACAAAAAATTGCCAAAGGCTGCTCTTGCTTTTCAAATCCTCTTTTGGATGCTTTTACGAAGAAGACAATGTCACTGAGACATGTTGCGTGCCGTCCCTTTTATAGTCATTTTTGGTTTCAAATATGGGTGACAATATTAAGGGGGGACATGGCCTGGGAGGGTCAACTTTTGAACCATTGTCTCAAAGTGATTCAAACTTTCAGGGTGAATTGAACCCCATTAGGATGGATGACATCTAAAGTTTCAGCCTTATAGGCCAATTCTACCACATACTATGCTTAGCAAGCTCCAGAAAAAAGTTACTTTATTAGGAAATGTATTTAAGAAAAATAATATTTGAAATCCACAAAATGTTTAGTTTAATGTGAAGTAGAATACCCATAGTGCAAGTTAAGGTAGAAATTAACTGTAGAAAATGTTATTCTAGAGAAAAACAATAACACCCAAAAAGAGCGATCGATTTTAACAAATTTGTGAGTTTTAAAATATTCAGTTTTTGTCATGAAGAATTTAGCATTTTCAGATTATGAGTACCTTAACTTGTTCCTCAGGAAATTTGAGTCAAGGACAACACTGAATGAAATCTTTACACTTTCAAAATGTCCAATGATACATTTCCTCATACCACATTTCCTGCCGAAAAGTGAAACTGAGAAAAATGCATTTGAAGTTTCAACTTTAGGTTTCTTTATATTTTATGAGTCCGAGGTGGGCAAAATTCACCTGGAGCATTGTTAGCACCTTCGTCTTTGAGCATCTGTTGTTCCCCTGGCAATAGCTACCAGTTTGTGTTGTTTGTATGCATGCTAACTCTTGTAGCAGGCATTCCCTGACAGATAAGCTGACAGGAACTATGAGGCAAATCACACTGAGAAAGAGCAGCAAAGCAGGAATAGGATCTGAAGTGGAAGATACTGTAAAGGGGCGTTAATGAAGACGACAAAATATCACGTCACCGGGAGGGTTCAACTGTAAACCCTGTTTCAGGTGTAAACCAATAAAATTGCTCATACCAAATTTTCAGAATTTTTTCTTTTTGGATGTATTGAGTCCTCCTGGCCATTGATACTTGTAAACTTCGAAAGCTTCTACGGGCTAAATCTAGAGTAAATGGCACTTCCAATGAGGGTGAGATGTTCTGGCTAGGTTAAACGAGTATGAAGCAGTGCTAAATAAAAAACACAAAAAACTTGATTCCTGCTGACTTGGAGGGCTGCCGACATGTCGAAAATAATTTATTCTGAGATAAATCCTGCATGTTTATAAATGGAAGTTTCTGAAACCATTTTTTGGAAGTTAATAAGCATAAACATATCATTTTTGAAAAAAACGTTTTTTTCGAAAAATTTTGAATTCCGAGGCCATGTCCCCCCTTAAAATCGCCGAAGTGCCGGTTTCAGGGATGGAACTGCTGTGCCAATAGCGCCATTGTGCGCTTAATGACTTCATGATCCGCACTGATAAAGAGGTATACCTAAATAAGAACGAAATTGGGCCAAGGTGCGAAACGAGCCTCGTCGAAATTGGCCATCTCTCAGTTTCTGTTGCTAACATTGACGTCGGAACTTCTGTCCCGAAGGGAACGTCGATAGATCCGAATTCGAGGCTCTGTATCCGAAGGTGGCTTCCATGGTTATACTTGGTTTCAGCTTAAAACAGCTGTTACGCCGTCCCTCATTGCGATGCTTCTGCTACCAGACCTCTTCGAAGCTATTCGCTGTCACTCTGCTTTGTCTACGTCCACATGCAGATGATGCTACAAGCGCAACCTCTGGACTGTCAGCGTCCCTGCCAAGAACGCGTGCTTGTGCAGTGCAAGCACTGTTCAGGGCCACATGTTGGCGTTTCTAGCATTGGCTGCATCTGGAAATAAGCTGAAGTGAAGTACAGTTGAACCTCAATCTAACGAAATTCGTGATTTAACAATATTTTTTTTACCTCCCTATCTTGCTTCCATTGAAGACTATGCATTTTATCTCAATTTAGCGAAGTACTTTTGCACCGCAGTTTCAGTTTAGTGAAGTCTTTGGAAATTGCACATACAGATATCGACGGCCTCCGCGAGAAAAAAATATATTTAACAAAGCAAACCTTATCGTCGAAAACTAAGCATAGAAATGTGCGGTCATTATCTTTTTCACAAAGCACGTCGTCGGTGTAGTCCAACAAAATCTTGCACTTTCCAAGACAGCATCGACCACATCTTCCGCGACTGCTTGGTGATCGCACTGCACATCACGGGTACCGATTGCGCTCTTTTGCGGCGTAAGTTGCAAGCCTGACCTCCAACTCCAGAAGGCATCCCCACCTATCCAGACATTGGCCGAGGGGAGCCTCTTTGTTTTGCTGTCTCAGTTAAGATCCCGAGCAATTGCGGGCTCCACTGCAGCACAACCTGCTCCTATCTGTCGAACTTGCATCCAGCAGCGCAGTTGTTGGTTGCTTCTGGATGAAGAATGGTCATAAACCAACACCAAAAACCTAAACTGCCTGGATGATGCATGTCAATGCAAAAAAAAAACATAGTTGGCGCTCCGGCATGATCTCAGCGCTCGATCAAACGACTTGCGACTGCGGTTCCAGCGACCTCTGGAGTGGCTCTTACAAGAAGTGCCGCCACCCCCGAGAGTTGGGCGCACCAGGCACTGTTCACCGCCGTACATTCAAACTAATTTGCGAATCTCTATCGATAATGCTCGTTCGCTCATATAAAACAAAAAAAACTTGTAAAATGAGCGCACAGAACAGTGCAATGCTACATGTACAGCGGCTGAACTCGGAACAGGCCGTTATGTTCTTGATATTGCAATTGTTTTGTTTTTGTTGGCAATGGAATGCTTTGGTTCAATTGTAAGTCGTCTAAATACGGCATGAAATTTCGCAAAGTTTGCTTTCGACAATTTTTGAAGTTGAAAGACAGCATTATGGCGACCGTAAACGCTAGTGGTTGCTTTCCCGACCGCTCGCTCTCCTGCGGTGCTAGGGACTGCTCCCACGAACCATGCAAAATGAGGGTCGATGAACAGCATTCTTTTATTTTTGCCACATCCTGTCGTGGAATCTTATTTGTAAATGCTCACTGGCAAGATGCGAGGCAATTGGAGGGATTTGGGAGCCTGAAAGACCAATTACAATGCTAAAAAACAAAAACCTTGGTCCAACGTTAAATCGAGGTTCAACTGTATAGCTGCTGTTGCTGTGTGCTTTTCTGGAGTCCTGGAGTCGCTTCATCTGAATAGTGGAGCAAACAGCACCGCTGTATTGCGATAAACTCAAATGTATTTATTTAAGTTGGCATGCTTCTCTCTTGGCTATACTTGTGCGACAATAGGCGTTTCTACTGTTTACGAAAATCGCAGTCCACACGTGCAAACTCAGTCCAGCCAGCGCTCGCTCGCAATTGTAGACGGCAAGGACGTTCCACGGAAGAAGCGAGAAGCAAGGAGGCGAGAAACTAATCGCAACGCAGAGAGGCGCAATGCAGCGTGGTGCAACACACACACTCATGCACGCACGCGCTCAACTCCAAAAGCCCCAATGAGCCACCCAAGCCGAATCCCGATTCCCAACCTTAACTCCGAAATCCCCAACGAGCCGTCGAGGCCTTTTGCCCTTTCGATATAGCTTCCTCGCTCGAGTCACTGAAAACCAACCTACTTTCTCACACCGTGCGCAAAATTAAGGCTGGACAGCTGGATAGTTTCTAGTTTCGTTTCTTGCAGCTTGCTTGCTTGCTCTCACGTCTGATGTTTAGACCATGTCAAGCATGTAGTTCAAAAATGTCTGTCCGTTGCGTACCTGTCCCTGCCTCTCAAGCCCAAGATGGTAAAGAAACGACGAGCCCTCTCTCGAAACTGAACAGCATCGTCAAAGATGTCGGAAGTGGCATGAAAAAAAGCTACCATGGCGGCCAAGTACAATGTCGCTGACACAACGGTTTCTACTGTCTGGAAGAACCGGGAGCAGGTATGGAAGCAGCTACAGCAAGAGTTGTGTCGCTCTCAAGAAAGAGGATTTGTGCGCCAGAGTATGAAGATGTCGATGAAGCCTTTTTTAGGTGGTTTCGCAAAGTGCGAGCCAAGAACGTCCCAGTGAGTGGCCCAATGTTACAGGCAGGTCCTTTGAATATTTCTTCGAACCTGAAGGCTTCAACCCCTTCAACGGATGGATCCAGCAGTTGTTGCCACGGGATTAGCTGCAAAGTTATCTTGGGCATAAGTGGGGATGTCGACGATTCCAGCATTTGGGCATGGTTTCACAATCATCTCGAGACAATGCTTTCTGCGTACACTGACAAAAACCTCTATGATGCCGATTAAGCTGGTCTGTGCTACAACATGCTTCCCGATTGCACTTTTGCAATGAGAGGTGAACCCTGTTCCGGCCGCAAAGTCTGAAAGGAATGTGTCACGGTTTTGTTTTGTGCAAACATGGATGGCTCCAACAAGCGGTGCTTGTTTATCATTGGGAAATCGAAACGACCCTGTTGCTTCAAGAAGTGAGAATGTCTGTGTGTGGTGTACACGGCAAATGGAAAGGCTTGGATGACCCAAGAGTTCTTTGCTAGTTGGCTGAAGTTTGGATGAGGCCATGGTCACGGAAAAACGGCGCGACGTTCTTATCCTGGGCAACAGCAGCGCTCACAATATGCAGCTGCAATTAAAGGAACAATGAAGGCAATTTCAGCCATCTTTTTGGCGATTGAACTGGGTTCCAGGCACGTCTCGGGCTACGTTGCCTAAATTTCAGCCGAAACCGGCACTTGTGTGCCGCGCAAATCAGTGAGACAATCTCAGTAATAATCATACCGGGATCAACTGGGGCGACGCCCCGAGAGTTGCGGGAGAAGCCAGGAGGAGCGGAGCTCACGTGACCGATGTGGGGCCAAGAAACGCGACGTCACAAGAGACTCGTCAGCGATTGGTCGAAACAAGACGTGCCCTCGATCACGTTTTGGTTCACGATTTTTAAAAATACTGTTCTAATTTCCACTTGAATAACCGTGAAAAGTACAAATCGGACCGGAAATGATTACTAAACCGTAAATAAAGCAGCACAGTTGTTTTTTTCTTTGCTACGCTGGACGCGAAATGGCCAACGAGCAACTATGGGCATTTCGGCATGCGGGCAGTTCGTTACCGGCTGGGCGGTCTCCGTCGGGTGGATGGCGGAGGCCACCACACACATACTCCCGTTTCGTTTGTGTTGGGTCACTGAATGGAAGCTCCAACTTGCTCGCGAGAGCGGCATTGCCGTCCATGTTGACAGATTCAACAAAACAACCGTGTCACCGCGCTGCTATAACCCACCGCGGTAACCAGTGTTTCAATCTCCTAAATACTACCGATACCGACTATTCACACTTGACGTCACTCCCTACGTCACCTCAGTTTTCGGAGGCCCAGAAACGAGAATGGAGATTGTTCAGTTTCGGTTTCTTTACTTCTTTCGTAGGCACAAAAATACGCGTCGCAAATGTCTTAAAAAAATTGGGCAGCATGCTATGTTCCCAAGAAGCATAAAAACACCATTTAAAAAAATTAAATAAAATCGTCTTCATTGTCCCTTTACTGGCTAGAGGTCAAACTTTTGAATGGTGGTTTAAAAGTGCAAAGGACTAAGAAGAGAAGAAGGGGACAGGACAGAGCGCTTTTAAACCACCGTCTAGATGTTCAACCAACTAGCCCCCCAACTAATTCTGAGTCAAACTTTTGAACTAAAGTGATCAAAATGAAATTTTCAGGGGAGATTTAGCTTCAGATGTAGGTGTACTGTGCAAACTTTCAGCTCCCTAGGACAAATTTACAAACCTGCATAAGATGATGTGTCACATTTCATTAAGAAATCTATGATATGCAAATGAAGCTAATAAGCATCACTTTGACTGTTTGAATATAAAGTGGGAGATATGGGACCTCGTGCTATCTAGTTTTAATAACTTCAATGCAAATATTTCAGGAAGAGTTATTACCTCAAAATATGAGATGCATATCTGTCCTATGTCAATTTTTGAAAACTTTGTTTTTTTATCACTGAGGACTTCAACTTTAAACAAAATAAAGTAGATAGCCCGATTCCTCAGTAAATTTCAGTTCAGAAACATCTTGATTGTGGTATCCAAATACTTTTACCTTCGAACAAAAGATTCCTTCGTATGAATTTTGCAGCAAAAAATGGAACTGAGAAAAATGCATTCGAACATTGAACTCCTTTACTTTGTTACTGCCTCATAATATGTTGAAAATATTTTATATCAATGGTACAATTTGGCGTATGGTTATCAAATTTGGTGTAAGGGTGTTTAATAGGTTTATAAAACTGAAAACCTTAAAATTTAAAAATAAGCGCAGTCCGTTTGAAGTTCTTGCCGGCAAACGCCTCTGCTAAAAGCCAGCCTCTCGATCAGGGCGTCACCGCTACAGTTGAGGCACCCTACAAAAAGCGCATATACGAAAGAGTCGTTCTGAAATTGCGACGAGAGGAACCCATCAAGGTGGACTTGAGGGGCGCCATCAACGTGATCACTGCGTCGCGGTTTCAAGCAAAAGCCACAACCATCCGGAAGTGTTTTCGCAACTCGGGGTTTGTGTGCGATGCAGAGAATTCGGAGGACGCCGATCGGCGCATTGATGTGATTGACGAGGCGATCGGCGTGGAGGACGTGTGAAACCTTGTGGAAAACCACTTTGTTTCTACAAACTACAAGTTTCAAAACTATGTAGATCAAGATGACAATGATGTATCTCTTGCGCAGCTGCGCTTGTTATGTACAAAATTGTTTTTTTAGCTTTTATTTAAACATTTTGTGCTTACCCACAGAGACATGGCCCACCCCACTTTTTTTAGGAATCTCTGGTGGTAGGGGGGGTGGGCGACGACTTGGGATATTACGGTAGTCTAGTGAAATGAGTTTTCCTCAGACTGAGCTTTATTTTTCATCTGGCATGAAAGAAATTGTTTTACGAAGGTCTCATGGCGTGTACTTTGACTTCAAAAATTGATGTTTTGGGTATAGCGCGTTACCACTTAGTGCGGATTTTCGAGACTCCCGTGACATCAGTTCTATGCAGTCTACACTGTATTGTTATTTTTTACAACAACCGAGCTGTACTTTGCCGTTTCTTTTTCCCGACTCCATGGATGCTAAGTAATTCTCTATAATTCAAAGCAGCTGTCCTTCCCTTTCTTCCTCACATTTGTGATTTATTTACAGCGAATAAAATTGGTTTATAAACATTCTAAAATTGGCTTTAAGATGTATACAGTGGGCCCTCAAGCAACCTCCACTTAACATTAAAGAAACATCTTTAAGTCGCACTAGCAGCCCATAAAAATGACCTAATTGAGATGGGAAAGAATAGTTAATATATTACAAATATTTTTCTAAAGTAGATGATGGACAAGAATAGTAGATATATTACAAACGTTTCTCTAATATAGATAAAATGGCCTAATAGTGTGTGGTGTTGCTATCTTCAATTTTATATTTGTCTGTTTGGTGGCCATGAAACGCGACATTTTTTAAGTGTACTTAAAGTTAAACAAATCGTGAATGAGGGCCATGGTATCCAACTTGAAACTCGTGTTACTCTTGCGAGAGGCATAAATGGTGGAAGCTCGAGAAATGATGCATGTCTCGAGTGAATATCTAAGCGTTTGCACGGTCCGTCCCAGTGGAGGACCCGGAGCTGCTTCAGCCTGCGACACCATCTCCGGTGCGCTCCAGCAGTCAAGGGGCAAGACTGGAAGGTGCTGGGGAGGTGGAGTGGGTGGATGAGGCTCCAGAAGATGGGCCTCCGACCAGGTCTCTCGAGGGTTCCGCTGCGGGCAAGGCGGTAAGTCTTTCCCAGCAGGTTTTAACACGGGATGCATTTTATGCGACATTTCTTACACCCTTTGGATGCGCGTTCCGGCCGCCATTGTTTTAGCCAAGGGCCCACCCACACTTTTGCCGAGTTTTTGGCACTGATCTTCACATTTAAGTTGGGCGGCATGCTTTTGCTGTTGCAGCCCAAAAGCTGCCGGTCCACATTCTTCCTGCCAAAGCCGGCCGGCTTGGGGTCTTTGGAAGGACCAAAGGCGACGCCGGTGGAAGCGCCCGATAGGGACCTTATGTCGGTGTTGACCGTTCAAGGGACGCCCGGGCATTCCTCGGGGCACTTCCGGAAGTCCCGGGAGAGACTGCAGAAGCGCAAATCGGCCAAGTCTAGCATTGGCATCAGAGAAGCTGCATTTTTGGCCGAAGAGGCGGAGACTACAGGGAGCCAGTACTGTGAGTGGCAGACTTTGTGGACTGTTTTTACGTGGCTCCCAACGTTCTAGTTGCAATGTGATGCGTTGGGGGCAGTTCTGCCGTCCGTTTGAACGCTTTAAACAAAATGTGGCGTGTTCCGGAAGACTTGGACGAATTGGGTTCGTAACGGCGTTGTGGAGGGGGGGGGGGGGGAAGGGAAGGGGGGGCGGTGTGCAGCTGGCGCAGGTGAATCGAATGAGCCTACTGTTATTTTCTTTGTCTAAACTCGATAGATAAGAAATGTAATTAACTGTAGCTTGGGGCGAGTAACATCACTTGGTTTTAACATTAGTGATTTATTTAGAATGAACTAGCTCAAAAGCATTCTAACATTTAAGCTTTAGGGTGTAGTATGCGGTAGATTCTGGAGAACTATACCATATGTATAGTCGAATCAAAACTTGTCTTGATCAGTATGACCCTAATTAGAATACAATATTTGCCTATTTATTCTACTTGAAAGGAGACCTTCTGAATCTAGGCCCAGATACAGCTTTGGGCTGGTTTTAGTGGGATGGACAAATAAAGAAAGTTGAAGACCCCCATCATCCTTCCAGCATGAATTGACATTTTAGGCTGGGTGAAATTAAAGCAAAACCACTATCCTGAAATACAACATGACTCTATCTTGAATGCTCGTGGTGTGACATCGAGACCGATTTATGAACACCACATGTATTCAGATAGCTGTGGCAGCATGCAGACTGTGTCTTCTCCTTTTACCTGCGTTGGTGGAGTACAGTCGCAGTAGCTGCAATTCTGCTTGTTCAGAGGTGCAAAGCCGGTCTGTGATTTGCCCTTATGTTACAGTTTCTGGCACGGCCTCCGCATCCGAGGCGGAATGCTAGGAACCAGTTTTGTTTATGAACATATCCGAAAAGAACCACATTTGTTGGTTCTACCTTATCTTTAATCAGTGCACATCTACTCCCAGCACTGGCGGGGCCAAATGATTTGTTCTCCATTGCGTTCCGGCTTGAGGTTGTAGGTGTGGATAGACTAGCTAGCTTTGCTCGTGAGCTGATGTTGATGTCTTAGAAGCCCAAACTCATTTTGGAAAAATACCATGTCCCTGCACTTCCTTTCTTCGTTTTTTATGAGAGCGGGGATGTTTACACTCTCTTCCCCTTCCTTTCCATTGTGCACATCATGTGCGGTAGCTAGAAACAAAGAGAACTGTCACGTTAGTGCTACGGATACAACGCTGCTTGGATGGCAGTCCTTGTTGACAGTTCCAGAAAACTCTGCCTTTGTTTTTTGCCACCAGTTTCTGTGAATTTTTTTATCAAAGAGCGGCTGCAGGTGCGCTCACATTCTCCTTCTAAGATTCGAAATTGCAACAATGCTGGCCATCTACTACTTGCAGCTTCTGACTCTAAAACAATTCCCATCCAGTGGACCCTTGCCAGCCGTTCACTTCATGCCTTGGCTGCTTTTTTCCCAAAACATCTAAATTGTTTATTTATAGTCGGTGATGGGTTGAGAATTCAGTAGATGCTCCGCCCCCAGCGTGAGCTCCGTGCCTTCAACCCGGCCTTGGCTCTACATGCACCGAAGTGCTATCGAAGGCAGAAAGCTAGCGCTGGAGGCATGTACTGAATTTTTAAGCTTTCACCAACCACATGTAGAGGCACTGGGTCGTGTCATTAACTACAGTCACCGACTGACTTTTATTCTTCAGGGACCGAAAAAACGTCCAAATAATTAGAGCAGTCTGAAAAATCAGCAAATTAAACTTTCCTTTATTATGTCTAAGCAGACTTGCGGAAGCTGTCAATAGTGCCTTGCTTTATGTTACGCCCGCACTTTGCTTCAGGTTACGTCTCTGCTTGCGTTCGGCCACTTTCTAGTAGCTTGAAAATCGTTGCCTTCTTTTCTAGCATTGTGGTCGAGTACTTTCCACGCTTAGCGACACTTTGCAGTGGGGGAAAAAGAGACGGGGGGCCATGACGTCAAACCAAGCCAATCCATGTGCAGCCAACATGGAATCTAAAATGGCAGCTTCTTAGCGGCATTTCCCGCTGATAACTCGCGACGATTTTGCTGCTGTTGTCTTTCAAGCTTTCGGACTTCAGGCTGTTTGAATCATCAGACATAAATACAGTGAACTGCACTTATAACAATACCTCATAACGATATACCGCTTATAACGATCAGTTTATAGAGTTTATAGACTAGTTTGATCATTTTCTAGTTTAGATACAACGATAATCAGTTATAACGATTGCATTCAAGTTTTCTCATAATCGTTATAAGTGGTGTGCACTGTATGCACTATTTCTATCGGGTGGTCACGGTTCCTCTTTTAGATACGAAATATTGAACAGATCAGTATTGCCGGCGCCCGGAAAATCGGTTGGCGACTGTAGACGATCACTGACATGATGGAGTTTTATCATGATTCATAGTTTTCGAACCAGGTAACTCAACTTGAAGGTGCTTGTCCTTGCTTATGGGAGTTGGCTCTGCATCATTATCCGAGACGCTTAGCACCTCTTTGGCTATGTCGGAAGCCCGCAAAGTCAAACTTTGCATTCAGATGAGCCCTCCATTTACATAGCTGCTTTTTCTTTTGTGCATGCAGGTACCAGTGTACCTCCCAGTGCCACAGCTGGTGAGTGGTGGTGGGTTTGGGATAATCTCCGGGCAAGCGTTGTTTCTGCTTGTCGGGTGCATGTTTCTCTGTAGACAGGGTATGGTACTCTCTCGAACGACTTTCTGCGTGCTACGTTTTGACAGAGGCAAACGTTTGTGGAAGGTGGCTCTCGTTGGCGAGTGGAAAGGGTGGCAGGTCATTCCAAAGACTTGCCCGTGGCTCAAGCTTACTGCTTTCTGTAGTGTTGTGGCAGTTCTTAAATGTTTGAAGCTTCAGTGACTGGAAACTAAATACTTGTTCTTGTAGAGTTTTAGAGCTTTGACTATTAGTTTTTGATGCAGTAATATTTATATTTTTGGATAGTAGTTTCAAGTATAATACACTATTAGATATCCGCTTCGAGATGAAGTGTGATATTAATATTTTTCCAAGTGTTAATTAGCCCCGTTAAGTGCACCTCTTACCGAGAACCGGTGCACTGTGTAGAAGCAACACCTGCAGAAGCATGCTTTGCGGGTGTTGCTTCTCTGCAGTGCACGAGTGCTCAGTAAGAAGTGCACTGTGCGGGGCTATCTTGCTGCAATCAATATTTAGAAAAGTACAAATGTCGGAGTCACATGCGAAGCGAAAAAGCCCATTTTCAAAGCGGGATGGTGGATGTGCATGCCTGGTGTATTTAAAGACATGGAAATTTTGTAAGTGTTGATTTCTACATTGCAGTAAAATTTTCAGAATTAAGCTGCGGCTGCTATGCAAGAGTACATGTTAGGCAGAGATGCCCCGACAACCTGCGTTCAAAATTCAAAATTGTTTTTTTCTAAAAAGATTATGCATATAGCAGCCACCTCGGTGGCTCCGAGGCGAGAGCGCTGGCCTACGGATCCCCATGTGGCGGGCTCGAATCCCGGCTGAGGTGCCCGCAATCTGACGGACGCTCATTGCGGAGGAGGCGCCGTGTAACCGAGCTTTTGGTTGCACGTCAAAAGATCCCCAGGTGGTCCAAATTAATCCTCAGTCCTCCGCTGGGGCGTGCCAGATGCCCGTCGTTCGTTTGGCACGTAAAATCCCCCAAATTTGAATGATGCATATAGCAAGTTTTATCAATTTTCTTACTGAGTTATAGCTGGGCATTTCTGTAGGTTCAACTTTATGTCCAATCCGAAACTCACTTGCCATCCCGATGTAGGCATCATACTTTCTGAGGCCAGTCTAGTAATATAGTAAGATTAAAATTAACTTGGCTCGTAAAAAAGCAAAGGGAAGCTTGGGAGTTCACGAGGTTAGCTGGGTTTTCGTTTAAAGGGACACTGACATGGTATATATGCTCGCCAAGGTTTTTATTTGTACATGGCATATGAGTGCCCAACTACCCAGAACTCAATTTGCGACTCGAAATTCGTTTTCTTTTCGCCCGAAAATTGCCGATCGAGAGCTGGCGAGCGGTTTGAGTAGTGCTCGCTCTTTTCTCTGTGGTCACGTGCAGTTTCCTATGGTCTAGACACAACCACCAAAGATAGTCGGTCATGGGTCATCGAAGGCACACACTCAATATTAAAAATTGGGGTTGTGCAAACAGTGGAATTTGAGTTTGAATCGAATTCGAAGTAAATGCTGATTTTGGCTTAATATGTTCTAATTAAATACTTGCCGTTCAAAAATCTTGGCTGTTTTTAGAGGGAAGTTTAGAGAAATACTTCCAGAGTGTATTTTTCATATTATCGTTAGAGTCCATCTTGCCAATCAACCTAGCTTCCGAAATTTTGACAATGTCGATGTCATTCACTCACCTTGTTGCTGTAATAATGTAATATTCTTTCGAAATATTATAGTCTAAATGTTTTGAAACGGTGCTTGTGAGTTTTTTGCAAATAAGTTTCTGAGCAATTATGCAGGTTATAAGAAATTTCTGAAGGTATTTATTTTTATCCTAAACTTGTTTTTCGAACTTTATATCTGGACACGGCGGTGATGACAAAAAAGTGCTGGCAACCAGGGCACCAAGATTGGCAAAGATGGCGCCGGCGTCTCTGGAGCTCGTTGCTCGTTTCCTTTTGCCCGTTATAAAAAAAAATTGATCAAACTTATGATGAATATATTTGAAAGTTCCCACCATAATATTTATACCGTTTTGGCAAATGTGCTAGTATATTCTTGATTTTAGAAATTGTTCCTTACTGATTTTTAGACAGTAAACAAACTTGTGACCGTGAATTTGCCAACACTTCAAAAATCATGAATATTACAACAGCTCTCAAAGCGAATATCGAATAGGATAACATTCGAAATTACTGTTCGCAAATTTGAGTATTCGCACAACACTAAAAAATAGAAAAGAAAAATAATACCTATTTTTGTGCCTTCTAAAAGCCACAAATGCGTTGATGGAAGCAAAAAAGTTCCGCAGTCATGTGACTTCCGTCAACTTTCTCCTCCTCTATTTCTCCTTCTTCCCCAATCCACTTTCGGTTTCGAGCAGTTACGTTTTTTGTTTACTTTATTAAAAATATCTGTGCCGCTGTAGCAAAATATTGACTGGGTAGTCTTCTCACAGCATAATGAATTGCCTAGCAAAAAATAAAACAAATTTTAGGGGGTGGTAGAACAGTAGCAAAATGCTTAGAAAAACAATTTGATACTCTATTACAAAATATTTGGATAAAACCACCATACGCCTCAAACTCAATCCACCATTTTTATATGCTTCCAACAAAAAAATCCCGGTTTAAAGCAACCACACTGCAGAAGTGTCTGCATCATGCAATTTTCAGAGGACCGGGGTAACAAAATGCAGTTTTTTTCGGGCGGACTTTTATAGCTGTAGAGAACTGCCGTATTTATTTGAAAATAGGTTGACATCTTTATGAACAATGTCTGTGCGTGTATTTCACTGCAACGCTCTGGAACAGTCGATCATCGCGATTCACGGAGGAGGCCCAACGAATTACGAATGCAGAAATGAGTTGTGGTGTGGATCATTTTTTTGTATTCCAAACGTCATCTCTGTTTTTTCATTTGTCGGGTCGTTTCAAAAGTCTTTATGATTGGTGTCCGTGGGTCCTGTGGAAAAGTAGACACGCGGGTCTGCTCATAAAAAGCTTGACTTATTTTCAAATCAATACAGTGCCAAATATATATAAATATACCATGGTATCCTGAGAGGTGGCCCACCTAAAATCAAGAGCAGGTCAAGTGAAAACGAGGAGTGGACTAACTTCTAGTACTGATAGCGTGAAATCGAGAAAAGTTTAAAAAAAATGCTATTTCTAGGTCATGTGTCCCTGGCAAATTACGCCGATGTCATCGTCGATCCGAACACCAAGATTACTAAAAGTGGGCCGTCTTTTGGCGGTTAAAAAAAATGATAGCAAATCAAACAAAAAATGGAGGGTGGGTCATCTCTCTGAATATTACGGTATGTTAACATGTTTTTTGTTACATTTCCTCAAAAATTAACGCTGCCTTAGAATCAAAATGGAAGAATGTCGACCTATATGAGAGCAGAATTTCATAGTCCATTGAGCTAACCCACGTGCTTCCTGCGTTGGCATACCGTGCGAAGCGGCAAAGCTCGACACGGACGCGAACACAAAGCGGTTAAGCTTGACGTTTGGGCACCAGTGCAAGGCTTGACAGGAGCAATGCAGCGCAAGTGCCACGGGGTGGATTCGCATAATGGACACAATTAATTGGGCGATCTTATCATAACGAGGATGCTCTGGTTCTGTTTTATCACGGCACCTTCCATTCAGCCGTTTTGCAAAGTGTCACCGACTTTTAAGCTCGCCGATCGTGGCCGCAACGCCGTAGGCTTTTATTAAAAGTGTGTGCCATCTTATAGCTGCCGTACCGATTACTAGTCCGCCATCATTGGGGCTCGTACTCCGAGCACGTATTGCACACAAGTGGTACGTCCACGTTTGGTAAAGACTCCGACGGAATCGCGGGCTTCTTGTCCAAGATACAACAACCGCCAACGTTGCCTAAAACCTTTTTTTTTTTTTTTTTTTTGAAAGAGGATTAATTTTTGTTCAGCAAAGCAGCCCAGGCCTTTCGCGTTTTTGTTGGTAGGTACCAGACTTGTACACGTTACTGAAAAAAAGTAACTGATTACAATTACAATTACTACAGTCAAATAAGTAACCGATTACCGTTACTGATTACTGCCTCCCAGAAGTAATTGAACAATTACTGCAAAGTAATTGATTACTTTTCAAGTTACTTTCACGTTACTTCTTATTGCGATGACAGAAATACACAAATACACAGTAAAATATTGCGTACACAATTTTGTTTGGTTATTTTTCCCTTTTTTGTTTTCAGACCCGGACCTTGTCGTGTAGCTGACGCGTCGACCTAAGGAACAAAGCCCACTAAAAAGTCAATAGCGAGTTCCCGCTTCCCGTCGACTTTATCAGCAATCTGCAACGAGATCCGGAACTCCCCAGCCAAGGCTGGTGGTGCGCTTGTAGAAGAGCGTGGCGCAAAAGAAAAAAGGATTTGCCGACTAATCCTAGTTTTATTTTTTTTAGATGTTAAAAAAATGTCAATCATTTTTGCTCCATGGCTAAGTGACTATGTTGATTTTTGTGAGAAAAAAAATTGTGGAATGAAAAATGTAATTGGTGATTGTGTAATTTATTTTGTAATTGATTACAGAAAAAAAGTAATTGAATTACTCCGAGCGTTACAGCTTGACAAATGTAATTGAAGCGTTACAAAATTACACTTAACTGTAATTGATTACAAGTAATCAATTACTTGTAACGCGTTACGTACAAGTCTGGTAGGTACCCAAACGCGCGCATTATTGCCGCCGTCGTTTATGGAGCCATGCGAGAGGCACCTCCGTATCATTCATTTTTGTGATTCTCGCTTTTGATCGTTAGGTGATTCCGATCGCCCTCCTGCTTTCCCAGTAACAGGAATAAACTCAATCTTCTGCTTTGCAGCCACTGATGAAGACGACGGCGCTGCCAGAAGTGGCCACACCCGACGAAGGCGCAAAGTGACCTCTTACAAGGAGCCACGTGTGAACCGGTCAGTCCTTTCTATTCCCACTGAAAAGGCGTGGATGGCAGAGGTCGGCATTTTAGGTCGCCCTCCCTCACCCTCACAGCCACACTCACCCTCACAGCTACACTCACCCTCAGCCCCTCACTCACCCTCACAGTCACACTCACCTTCAGCCCTTCACTCACCCTCACCGCCCTCTCGCCCCTCACCGCCCTCTCGCCCCTCACCGCCCTCTCGCCCCTCACCGCCCTCTCGCCCCTCACTCACTCACGGCCCTCACTCACTCACGGCCCTCACTCACTCACGGCCCTCACTCACTCACGGCCCTCACTCACTCACGGCCCTCACTCACTCACGGCCCTCACTCACTCACGGCCCTCACTCACTCACGGCCCTCACTCACTCACGGCCCTCACTCACTCACGGCCCTCACTCACTCACGGCCCTCACTCACTCACGGCCCTCACGCCACTCACCGCCCTCACGCCACTCACCGCCCTCACGCCACTCACCGCCCTCACGCCACTCACCGCCCTCACGCCACTCACCGCCCTCACGCCACTCACCGCCCTCACGCCACTCACCGCCCTCACGCCACTCACCGCCCTCACGCCACTCACCGCCCTCACGGCCCTCACCTCCCTCACGGCCCTCACCTTCCTCACGGCCCTCACCTCCCTCACGGCCCTCACGGCCCTCACCTCCCTCACGGCCCTCACGGCTCTCACGGCTCTCACGGCCCTCACGGCCCTCACGGCCCTCACGGCCCTCACCGCCCTCACCGCCCTCACGCCACTCACCGCCCTCACGCCACTCACCGCCCTCACGCCACTCACCGCCCTCACGCCACTCACCGCCCTCACGCCACTCACCGCCCTCACGCCACTCACCGCCCTCACGCCACTCACGCCACTCACCGCCACTCACCGCCCTCACGCCACTCACCGCCCTCACGCCCCTCACCGCCCTCACGCACTGATGGCCCTCACGCCACTCAGGCCATCTTCAGATGGGGCAATTTCGCCCAGAAACTTTACGCCGCAACACGGGCCGCCCGCGATCACACGCAGCAACCAATTGCTGCAATTTGCCATTGTCATCATATAATTTTATTTTTCTTGCACTATTTAGACACAATTACGCGTTATAAACGTGTTTTTATGCATTTAAATCTCGTTAAGAATACTAATGCACGTTTCTGAAACAGTTTATTTCCAAAAAACGATCGATTTCAAACCAGAACCAAGTCTTTCAGTGTCATCATCACCGGCACAAGGTATCACGTGAAAATTTTGCGTCCCTGATTGGATGCAGCCGCTTCAAACATATTCGAATAGCTCAGAGTTGCTTGCTTATTTCGAGCCGGACCCGATCTCAGCAATTCGTGTCGATCTAGGGAAAGCTAGAGAACAACCCGCCATTAACACCAAAATTGCTGAGAAAGATGCTCGATCTGAAGGGGGCCTCACGCACTCACCGCCCTCACGCACTCATGGCCCTCACACACCTGATGCACTCACCGCCCTCACGGCACTCACACCTCTCATGCCACTCACTGCCCTCACGCCACTCACCGCCCTCACGCCCCTCACGCACTCATGGCCCTCATACCCCTCACCGCCCTCACGGCCCTCGCTCACCCTCACACTCATGAATTTTCCTGGTTCAGAAACTCCCTCACCTCACTTGTGAACATGAGGGTGAGTGAGGGTGAGTGAGGGCCCTCATGAGTGAGGTTTGCCGAGGTATGGTGGATGGACACGTATGAGGCGAGGAACTATGCGAAATGAATGCAGACTAACAAATGACTGGTTTTATTTTTCAGGCAACCAAGAAACCGGCCTGCGTAAGTCAGGCTTCCTCGACGTTATTAGACTGCAAGGTTGAATTCTTAGAGCGGGGAGCGATGCATTGCCTGCCAATAACTGAAAGCACAGAGTTGTTTGTTGTGCAGATGAAAGCCCATTTTGAGTAGAGGGTCGTGTATCTTTTTTCTTGGCTTCTCGAAAAACAAAAACCAGTTGATTGCCGATCAGCACTCGTTCTGTTCGGTTGCTCGCTTCGTCCGTGTCCAGTCAGGCCGTTTCGATATTAATATGCATCAACTCTCCCATTTTTATCCCTTCTGAAGCCTCTTTATTTCATTCGGCATGTCGGCACAAGCTGTAAGAACGTTCTGCAGTGTATACCCCTGTAAAATGGTTACCCTGTATTTGGTTTTGTTTAAAGGACACGTGCAAAGGAAAAAAACAATTTTTTTTAATCAGCCTAAATGGAAAAACAATGTCATAAAACAAATTTACAAGAAGGAAAAGAAATCTTTTAGAGCTATATTTAGGGCGCAAGACGAATTTGTAGTTGGCGCCCGAGGGAGCCGCTGCTGGTCACGTGGTAGACCTGTGCGCTGGCGCCGCAAAGTCACGCCGCCGCCGTCAATTTCTGACCTGTGCACAGGTCCATCACGTGGTGCTTGCGCTCTTTCAGGAGTCTCCCTTGGGCTCTAAAAGTTATCTAGTTGTTAATTTTCGTTTTTTGTTGCACTTCAAACGAAGATGAATAAGTAACTTTTAGAGACCTTAGAAGAAGCTTCCGAAAGAGCACAAGCACCATGTGATAAATAGCAGCCAGTCACATGATAAATAGCGGCCACTTTTCCGCAGGCACCAAACACAAATTGGTTTTGCGCTTTAAATATAACTCTAAAAATTTTCTTGTTCGTTCAAATTCGTTTTTTGACTTCCTTTAAAGCTTTTTCTTTTGCATGTGTCCTTTGAGAGAGGGCACTACCCAGGAGGGTGAGCTTTTGAGCCCTTAGCTGACTGCTGGCCATAAGGATTCAGCTCTATACATTAACTGCAAAGGAAATTATGGCAATCTGGGCACATCCTCCAGAAGAGAGGATGGGAGAGGGGGTCTCTCATAAGGGGAAGGGAGAGGGGTCTCTCAAAAGGGGAAGAAAGCCTGGCACTACCGGAGCCTGACGAAAGTAAACAGACGAGTATCTCGTCCGACCGTCGTCGTTGAGCGTTGGCTTCTTTGCCAGCGCAATACAGCGTGTGTCCTTTAGTTTCCGCTTGGGTCAGATTAAACTGCGGAGTCCTCGTGCGTTTGAATTATTGAATTTCTTCCTCCATAGAAATGTATTGGTGCATGCCATACTATCGGTCATGATCGAATTAAACAGAAAATAGAATTAACAGAGGTTAAATTAATGCAAGTCTACTGTATTTGCTTCCTACTTACTGGCAAAATAGTCTCGTGTTTTTGGGGTTTTTTTTAAAGGGGGGGGGGGGTTCTTTTCAGGGTTCTTCTTTTTGATGGGCTTTTAATGGTTTTCATTGTTTCCCCTCTGAAATTTCGGCCCTGTAAGAAGGCATTGGATGCGTTAATTGGTCCGGTTGGTTACTCTTACAGCAGTAGACGCTGTGTTACTGCACGATTACTCAGTGTCCCAAATCTCCCCCAAGTGAGCCAGAGTTACTCGCTCCAATGGATCATATGGCGTAACAGTAACAGTATTGCCGGGTCAGTTTTGAGGGTTAGAGTGAGCGCTCGTTCGTCGTAAGTGTTCTCCGCTTTTTATCAGTTTTTTTATGCACTCTGCTTTTCTAATGAATTGATACCAACCGGCCCAATTTTCTACACTTCTGACGCGGGTAGATTTTCGCAATTTCAAATGGCAAAGTACAGTGTAGAGTGATCGAGCCAAGTTAGCAATACTGCCCTGGTTGTTTCGTTTGTGCACGTGTGTTAAGACAACTTTACAGCCATCTGAGTGGCTGGAAGCACCGTGTGCCAGGAGACTGGGCAGCTCCCAAAATGTTTGCCTCCATGTCCCTCAATATTATTAATTGAGGAACTTCACCTTCTCGAAGTTGGCATTTTTGTTTGTTTCATCCGCTGCGGCCTAAAAGGGCATTTGCACTATCCCACAGTGCAACGCATTAGAGATCGGCACGGGTGTGTAAATTCTTATCGTCCCAAAATTTGGATCAACCTTGATTGTATCATGGAGATTCTACCATACATTCTTTACAGTAGAAGTTTACTAGACCCTCTCAATACTTGTTTTGTCCTGGTGTGTTAATTTTGCTCATTGCACTTTAATGGCACTTTTTTCATAGTTTGTGCTTACATTAGACCTTTCCAGAAAATCCCATGAGATTTTGCAGCATGGGGAATTGTGGGGCTGTTCAGATGAACGTTCGTGCCGACTCTAATGCTTTCTATATCCCGGATCTGGCACGAATTGTTTTCTTTTGTCATAAAAAGCTCTGTACGTACAAAAAAACTAAGCAAACACCAAAGGAGACCATTTTCCTTGTCTTCTCTACGTTCTGAAATTTAAAAAAAATGTTAAATTAACGTCAGTTACAATGCCGTACATCGGAATGTCGTTATGCAACAAGTTGACTGTAGGGGCGCCACATTTCCGGAGAAGTCTAACGTTGGCAACAGAAGGCTGTTGCTTCATTAGCTAGTATGTGCACAACATCATGCTCTTTTTACATCTCTTTACAGGAAAATGAGGCGCTCCTGAACCATCCCTCTCATTCGCGTAAGTGTTCCCATAAAGTTGTGTGTATGCCCGATTAAAGGTGGTTACTCTCAACATATTGGAGGGAGGCACAGTATGCAAGTACGGTACAGTTGTATGTGTGCATTTAGCAACTCTGCTAGCGCAAGCAAGTGATCGCCGGTTTTTTCACTTTTTCTCTCGGAATCAAAAGGTAAATAATTTTACCTTTTGATTTGATAAAAAATTTTATTATCGCAGGCTACCGTGTGGTGTAGCATTACAACCGCAAGCTCGCGCTGCGCCTTTGAAGCACAATGTTCAGTGCGCGCTAGGAGCGTTGCCGTGCTCATCACTCTAAAAAAAATGTTGTTGTCACAAATGGCTGGCTAACACAGACCCGCTTAAAATGCTTCGAGCATTTCTTTATTTGCTTTGTAATCACCTGAAAGCAAGTACGGGTATTCTGTCTTTTTGAAGTGCTTGGAATAAATGTTCAAGTTCCTTGTAACGGCCTTAAAACGCGAACCCATTCCCGATTTGTATTGCTCGATATACCGTTGCGCGACGAGTTTTCTCCTACTTATGGCAAATAAGACTTTCCGTAGACCGTACTATAAAGTTCATTATTAGCGGGAGCTTTTTCCGTCACGTTGAGTACAAATTGAGCTGGCGGCCATGCACAAGACCAGAAATTCGCAGCGTATGCGATGCAGGAAAAGTCCCTAATGATATTAGACATCCCGGTCCTTCGTGCAAGGCTGTTGCAAGGCGGGGCACAAGAATTCCTTTTTTAACGCGCTTGCTAAAACGGCTTCACGCATCTAGGCCGACAGTCCCTGCCACCGTTTCCGCGCCGCCGCCGTCCCCGCTCCTCTGGTTCTCCGTTCGTCCGCGGGAGGGCGAGCGGCGCGCTGGAGTTGCGAATAGGTTTATGCCAATGGCAAAACCAGGAATTTCTTTTTGGGGGGGGGGGGAGGGGGGGTTCAAAATTAATTTTTTTATTAGTATATATCGGCAGAAACAGAAAGGAGGAGGAGGAGAGCTGAGAGCAGGAGGGGGCATAAGAACGCCGAGTTCTGGTTGGAATGATTAATGGGTAGATGTAAAGCTAGCTCCCCTTTGTCACCACTGCACTCGCTGCCTGCGGAACGCCGGCGTCCGGGGTTTGACTTTTGCATTCGAATGCGTTGGAGTGCAGCGGAGACGAGGGCAGCCAGCTTTACGTCTACGCACTAATAATTCCAATCGGAGCTCTGCATTGCGACGTCCCCATCTGCTCGACTCCTCTCCCTCGGTCTCCGCTCACGTAGGGTTGGCTGAATTTCGAACACCATAGGCCCCCCACCCTCCCCCGGCTATGCCGCTGGGCGGTGCCGTATTAGTTAATGTACCATCGGAAGCAGTGCAAGAGGCAACGCCGGAGTGCGTGCTGCTCCTATCTATGGCATCAATCTGGCAACGCCCTGTCAAGGCACCATGCTTGTGCAGGAGACTCCCGCCAACGCTCCTCCGTCATCGCTGTGCAACCGTGGTTTAGCTAATCATCTTCGCACTACGTGGAGCACGGTCATGACTCAGTGGAATGTAATGTTTGTGGCAAAGCGAAGGCAGAGTGCCTATCTCAAGAGCGGACCCTTTTGCAATATTGCTTCGTTTGTTCGCTAGGTTTTGAGGGTGGGGTTTCTTTGTGTTGCTGGTTTGTTGACTCCGCTATGGAATCTAAACAAAAGCATATTCACCAGGAGTTTATCTGGTTGGGGGAGATTTACACTAATATAAAAGAAATTTCCAACCAATCCCAACATGTAAAGGATTTTTTTTTTTTTTTTTTTTTTTTTTTTTCAAGCCACTTTTTTTTAGGTATGACTGACTATGACTGTCAAGCAGCAGTAGTTTCTTATAAAGGAGGGGGAGGGGGGGAAAAGAAAACTTCTTTCTTTTTTTTTTCTTTTTTTTTTTTTATATCATTACACGGTGCAGTCTGCTGATGTAGCAAGTAACAATGTTGCATACCTCAAAAACAGACTTATAGGGAGTATTCACTGGCGGCCATAGCTGTGTGCGTGGCTGCTGAGCGCGTGCTGACGGCGAGCTTCCGCAGTCATTTGGGAGCGTGCTTTTAGCACCATCAAGGTTGCCAGTCTTAACAGGCTATTAATGTGAGCTCGTTCTGGCATGGCGCTCTAAACATCACCCTCAAATATGGCGTCGAGTGGATACCTCCTATACTGTTTACAAATATAACGTCCGATTTGCTTTTTTATTATGAAATATGAAGTGGCAAGGCACTTGTTGCTCCCTGTTGCAATGCGAGTGTGTCGCAATTTTGTAAAGTCCCTGCCGAGAGCAAGTCTCAAAAGAGAGGACAGTTATGTTTTCAGTCAATATAATGGTCGTAGACTAAGCCTTTAGGGGACCACATGCAAGTCCATGCAGACTTGTGTAAAATTTGTTCCTGGGCAATCAAGAAGAAAGTCGGTTTTAAAGGGCTGGGTGTCCTTGTATTTAGAGATGGGTTGGAGGTCTTTTCTACCGCATTACGATTAAAAACAAAATCTCTTGCATAGCTTCTGATTGAAGTCCTTGAGACGAGGCGAAGCTCTAACATTTGATAGTTTTAGATTGCGCAACCTTCGCTAGATGCATGATGCAGTCAAATGAACACAAACTCTGCAAGCATCAAATACCAAAACCTTAACCCGGCACCTTGCCATTTTTTTTTTTTGTTCGGAAAGTAAAGAGCAGTAGGTAATTTATATGTTGCTTATGTTGAAAGAATGGTTGTTCTTGTGTATTGGCTTTTGTATACATTGAGAGTTTTCCATGGAAATATTGGGAAACACAAAAAAAAAAAAAAAAATATATAAGCCAACAAACTTCCCACAATAAGCAGTTCACACTGTCTTACCAGGATCTTTTGCATTACCTGGTTTAGTTAAGAATGTGTACTTGCTGCTATTACTTTTGAACTAAAGGGGCAGCGCAACTATTTTCGGATTTTGGCCAATTAAAGGGACACTGACAGGGTATTTATGCTGGCCGAGGTTTTTAGTTGTACATGACATATGAGAGCCCAACTACCCAGAACACAATTTGCGACTCAAAATTCGGTTTCTTTCCGCCCGAAAACCGCCGTTCAAGGACTGGCCGGTTCGAGTCTCGCTCACTCTCTTTTCCGTGGTCACGGGCCGTTTTCTAAGGTATCGAAGCGACCACCAAATTTAATCAAAGTCCTTGGTCACTGAAGGCACACACTCAGTATTAAAAATAGAAAAAACATGAAACCCATTTTTTGTGACTTATAAAAAGCTGCAAATACGCTGATTGGGAAAAAAAAGTTGCACAGAACCAGAAGCATTCTGTGCGTGCGTCATTTCGCGTATCGTGGGACTTGCGGGGACGGCGATGGCAGCGGACGACGGGCGTGGGACCTCTACTTCAGAACTGTCGTTCGCGGTACCGGCGAATTCTGTCTTCCTTCGAAAGGGAAATTTTGGACTGATCAAAAGAATTGGCAGTCATCCCGTACGACATGCCCAACCACCAAGCCGATTTGCACGAAGACGTCGCCGAGCCGTCGCTCTCGTTGCCTGGCTGAAGACATCACTCGCGCAAACGTCAAGCACCATGCGAAGTGTTTACTTCGAGTTGAATATGCACGCATACAATTTCCTTATTAGGTGCGAATGTCGGCTATGCGTCGTGTTTCCTGACTTCGCCCCAGAGTGCTTTCGCTGGAGAAAAATTGGCAGCAAACTTTGAAACTTGCAGTTTATCGGCTGAATTATTACTAAGAAAGAGACCCCCCAACAAAGAGATGCCCCAGTAGCTCAGTGGGAAAGACGTCCGCTTCACACGCGGTAGGTGCGAGTTCAATCCCCACTGAAGTTTTTTTGTTTGTTTTTTACATTTTTTGATGTCTATGTTTCTTTTTTTACAATTATCACTGAAGAAACAAAGAAAAAATAACAAACAAATGTTGTGGACGACAGGTCGCTGAATTAAATGGTATGGGATTTCCTTTTTGACACCTGCAAACTCAATGCACTCACTTTCCACAAAATGCAAGGAACATATAAATCAGATAGCGTCTGCTTTTCGAGGTGCCTGTAAATGTTCTACAGGAATCGCAGCCAGCCATTGGTCCCGATCCCGTCGATC
This sequence comes from Ixodes scapularis, assembly GCF_016920785.2. NCBI lineage: Eukaryota > Metazoa > Arthropoda > Arachnida > Ixodida > Ixodidae > Ixodes > Ixodes scapularis. Next base: position 130,176,995 of record NW_024609846.1, read on the forward strand.
TTTCGTAAACTCTGTCGCACAATGCCACTTTTTCCGGACGCAGGACATGTGAGCCAGCTCTTCACGCAACATCTTGGGTGTGTTCAGGGGCGGATGCAGGAATTTCCTGAGGGGGGTCAGGTGTTGGTCAGCGTACCATTTGTTTAGGAACACCCTCTCCCTCGTTTCATGCCCTAAATTTTACACATGCAGAAATCAAGAGAGGGATCAGGACATCCGGACCCCCCCCTCTAAATCCGCCCCTGGGTGTATTCTTTTCCGAGTTGATCACGGAAATTCACCATGGACACTCGCTACTCACCTTCAACTCCTCAATGTACAAAACAACTCATCTTGAAGTACAGAACAGCGAGCGGAACAAACATAACTGCAAAAGAATCTCACGACAAACAACAGTTCCCACTACGCCACATGTCGTCTGCTACGGAAAGGAGAAGAAAAAAAAACGCACGGTTGGGTGTAGCCACGTGACTTCCGCCACTCACTCTCTTCTCTCCACTTCTCGCTGTGCGTGGGTTTCGGTTTCGAGCAGTTGAGTCTTTTGGCTTTATTAAAATATACGCTACTTTGTTGCAAAATATTAATTGGGTAGTTCGACACTATAATAAAGCGCCTGGCAAAAAATGAAAAATTTTTTTTTTGAGGGGTGTTAGTGTTTCTTTAACTGCGGGGATTAATCTGTCGCATATAGAACTAAAAAATAGGAAACTGTTTTTCTGTACCGTTTTTTAGGGAGCACACTGGTATTTCGTACACTTTTACGAAAGAGTTTCCCACATAAAGGATGGAACACAGACAGTACACCTTCAGCTTCACAAAGCTATACGTGTTGAAAGTCGGAAAATGGGCTGTCTGTGTTCTGTCCTTTGTGTGTAACTTTTTGGTAAAATAGGCTTTCCTGTACGCTCTAGTTTTTATTTAGAAACTCAAAACAAATCGAAGGTCAAGGTGCCCGTCAACTTTCACGCCTCTTTCAAGTGTCTCTGGGGGACCACCTGGTTTCCCGTTGGGTTCTCTCTTCAGACCCCAGCTGCTCGCTCCGCATTTGTAGACTTTTCAAGGATTAGCATCGCCGAAGGTTGCAGTGAGCGATCGACACTAGTCCGTTCTCCATGGGGCTGGTGGCGAGTGTAGCAGTGGAGAAGGACAGGTTTTTTTTTTTTACTTTGACGTATACCCTAGTGGCGTTCCGCCATAGTTTTCGTAACCGCCACATATGGCTGCTGACCGGCAAGTACATAGTTTCATTTTTTCATTTGCAATTGAGCAGCGCAATTGCGGCATTTTTAGGCAAGGTGGAGAGTTTTTTTTTGTCTTGCGCCTAGATAAACAATAGAAAAAATGCAATGCTGATTCTTTCAACAATAAAATCGCTGCCTTTAAGAAGCTTGAAAAGGCAGTTTTCCCAAATCATCTTGGTAGACCTGTTACTGGTTCGGATATGTGCTTCACAGTGGTAGCTTGGGCTCAAAATTATTCTCTGTAAACTCTTCCTGCTAAAACTCGTCTATTAGTAATGCTGTTGTTTACTATTATTTTGCATTGCTTATACACAGAATAACCACCAGTGTAGACCGTTTGGGGAAAAGAAGTGAAGCAAGTAACATTAAGTGAGCGCTAGTCTCTCGGCACCTGTGAGTCGTCGGAGGTGTCGATAACAGAGCACAATGTGTACGGGCAACATGTGCCCAGCGTTTTCTCCCCCTATTGTTGCCAATATGATATTACATATGCTCATTTTGCTTCTCTTTTCAGGTAAATGGCAATCATCATCAACCTTCTAATGTATGCAAACAGACTATTTTATTTTAACCTTTTATTGAATTTTAGTATTTTGCAGACAATAAACATATTCTGAAACCCAATGTCGGCCTTGCATGTCTTCCGTCTGCCTGTGGCCAGAGCAACAGGGTCTTTTCTCCCAAGTGCTTGAATCCAAAGCTGGGGCTGATAATAAAGCTCTGTTCTGGCTCTGCCTTCGTACAACCAAAGTGGTCTATGGAGGCGAGCATGTAACTAACAAACTGCCTGTACAGGGACATTTTAAAAAAAGACAAGAATGCACTTATGCATTTGCCTTACAACTGTTTCATATGTATACAGCTATGTGCAGGCATAGTTCATTGTCGTTTACAGGGAGAGTGACATCAAGGGCCTGTGTGGCCTACAAAGAAACTGCCATGTGAAATGGCTTTTCAAGCCTCTTCATACATCTTTTCACAAATGGCGGTCACTGTACCAGCACAAGACAGTCGTGTGTCTGCATCGCTTTTCCAGAACACACTCTGCGCATTTCCCATTTTCTTACACTGATTATTGTTGCTGGATACGAGTTCTAGATTGTGCTGTTCATGGCTAGATAGCTTGCATCAAAAGTAATTAGCCTACTCCGTGCCTGTGCCAGGCCCCGATAGAATACCAACTTGATCGGGCTCGCTGCAAGTTGGTCAGGCCCGCTGCAACTGGGGAAGGTGGTTTCGGCACGGCAAGAGGCCGAGGCATGCTTCATTTCCTAAATTTGTAGTGGTTATAAGAAAGTGTCGGTGCATTCGATCTGCTCAAGAAAAACTGCTGCTGCTTTGTTCCCGAACCGGGCCCCAAGAACAATTCTTGCTACCTGACTGGGACCGTGGGCTGGGCACAGGTTTTTGGATCTCAAAGTGCTCAAAAGCAGGGGGGTATCCAAACATCGGCCCGTGAGCCAAATCCAGCCTACGGAAGTCGTCAAACTGGCCTGCTGCAAGTTGCGGTCCTTCCGACGAAGCAAGGTCCTCCAACTGCTTCCAGCAGGCCTGCTACTATCGGCGCAAAAATAAGTGTGTAAAGGAACGGTGCTGCAATGCGCACCAACCACATAACCAGAAAAAAGCAGTGAGAAAATGGCCTATCGTAGGCGCATCCATTTGTCGCATTATTCGAGAGACATGTCCTCGCCATCATCAGCATGCTTGGTCCCATTTCATACCTTTATAACTTCGTACCAAGAAAATTGCTGCACGTTCCCATCTGTATTGGGCTTACTATCCCATGTTGTATCTTGCATATTGTCAGCATCAGTTCTATCATTCCAATTATTATTGTACCCTGTTGGAACATACCGAAGTATCTACAGTCTAAGCTCGTAATAACGCTGTAAAAGGAGTATGTTGTATGCAGATATGAAGTTGAGTCAATGGTATGTAGATGAAAACCAACTGAACTTCACAAATCCATATGTTATATCCAAATGTCTGTTGTAACCAGGTCCGTTATAATGAGCTAGGACTGTATGGGGTGCCGATTTATGCCTGGCAAGTCTTGTGGGATCTGCATATTGAGTAGTGTCGCAGTTTTCAGCTAAATACTGTATTTAAAAATAATGTATTCATCCACCAATATTCTTTTTTACTATAACTTTCAGTTCTTAATTTATTGCTTCTTTACGATTTTTTTTATATTTTGTTTCTTTGGCCCTTGAGAGACAGATCCCTGATCCATCCCCTTAGCAAAAAGAAAAAAAAAATGGGACCCCTGCTCTAGAGTACACTGCAAGTATGGTTGCATGCACTCCAGATGCTGATCTCTTACAGCCGTAACTTTCGTCAAGCAAAGTAAAACAAATTGCATTTTGCATGTGCATTTGTAAATGTCTTACTTTAGTCATAGTTTGAAGGGAGAGTTGAGCATATGTCGCAGACTAGCAGGCATGCTGACGTTCCCCGCTTTCTCCTTGGTGTTGGGGCAATTGGGCAAAGTTTGGTGATGGCTGGAGCAATACGATTTCCTTGGGAGCACTGGCACTTTGCTGTGGCAAATGCACCACTGCTGACCAGACTTAGCCATTCTTGCCTTGGAGCTTGGAAGCCGGTTTGGCTGAAGTTGGTACTTGCCGAACCTTTGTTCTATTAAAGATTTCCCACAACCTTTTATACTTTGAAAATCAAGCTATCCAATGAAACATCACTATAGGAAAAAATAAAAAAATAAAATAATACATGTGTACTGTAGAGCTATGCCATTTCGCAAGCACCTGCCAAATCGTTTTTACTCCGTTTCATGATAACTTAGCGAACTGTGGAGGCTGCGGCCCCCATGGCCCAATTTGAGCGTTGGAGCAAAGCATGCGACACTGCTTCATGTTGAGGCCACGGAGGCCTCGTTACCAGTGCCGTCCCGAGCAAAATGTAGTTTTAGGCTTTTTCTTTTAGTAGTGTTGAGCCAGACTCATTTGACTGCAACACTACACGGCTCAAAAGAAGGACAGACATGTTACTTTACAACGATACTTCGTATGGATCAACACTTGTCGGAGATCAACATGGCTTTTGAATGATTGCAGTCGTGTAATCGACCACTTCCGCACAAAACATTGCCCTGGCATTAGTAACTGCCACAGATTCGCAAGTAAATAGGCCACTTTTAAAAATCCCTCTATGCAACACTTCGCGCATTGTACGCTGGGAACCAGTTGGCCACTGAGCGGAGTGGCATGGTTTGGTACTCCTGTAGCCAGGCATTTGAACTTCTAAGCCCGCATAACTTTTCTGCATGCGAACATGCTTGCACGGCAGGGGCACCAGCTGGGACGCTGCAATCCATTGCTCTACATTTGCTTACCTTTGCCCAAATTCCGGCACATCGGGAAGCACAAAAACAGTGCCAAGTGTTTCTTACGGTGGAGCTGTTAAGGGCTAGTTTCCCCAGTATCGTGTCCCGGGGCAAACAAATGTCGACACAAAACTCCGGACAGCTACCGCCTCCTACGAGTGATGGCAACAACCTTTCCACTCCGATTTTCACCAGAGTGGAAAGGCTGAATTTCTCTAGGCGTCGTCCTCGAGGTTGTACTAGACATCGTAAAGATAACAGCTTTGCTGGTCCTCCATCTTCACGTTAAGTGGAAGGGCTCTACATTTTTTTCGGTATCTCTCGGCAAAGCCAACAGCACTGTACACTTGCAGAAAATCGCAGCAATGAAAATGTGTGTGTTCCGTCACGACACAATCGTGACAAAATCTGAAACTGAAACCAAAACCAAGTGGCCAACTGGTTCTCAGAATTCATTTCGTGCCACAGGGGCGTTTTGATTCGGGAAAAGGTCGATTGAGCATATGGTCGTCTCACGAACTGTTTCCGAAAAGCACTCTCCTCTAGCGGTCGGCAAAGTTGCAGGGGTGGACGTTCACCCCAGGTTGGTTGGTTTCGCAGCAGACGATACTTGGCCAGCAGACAAGAGCTGGTTCCTCCAGGCCTCGCATTTGCTGCAGCGACACGAATGCTCCTGACATGGTGTCATATGCCTCGCTCTTATTGGCCATAGGCTCCAGAGTTTACGAAGTTATTGTGAAACTGAGTATAGAGGTACAAAGACGAAACTTCCCCAAAGTCGTCTCAAAATGGATACCACTACTGTTTATAGCCTCACTGTCATTGGACAGTGCATTGCATATTGGTGGCTGCATGTAGCCATGTAGCAAACATGCTAAAGATCGATTCAAGTTGGCACATTTCTATTGCACTTGTTTGAAAAGGCATCTCACTGGCCGCAAGAAAGACTGGCACAACACGCCGGCAGTTGGAACAGTGTTAGTGCAGTAGTAGTTTTCTTGGTGAACCTGTACAAGCTTGCAGAACAGGATCTAATGCGGCTGACAATACCATCACACATTGCTTGCTTTACCAAGAACTCAAAGGTATTGCCTTTGCGGTTAAAGAGAGCCTACATCGGCCTGATTCCGCCTTTCGTCGTTTCCATGGAAGCATACACTTCGGCGATTTTTTCTTTAGCCTGCCTTTTCGCCTCGGCGCTCTCGGCCCTGTTCAGAACGTCGAGCATCACGGCACAGTCATATTTCTTGAGGAACTTCAAGCACGACCTAATTGTTCCGGCCAGTTTGAGAACCCTCAGCGTCGCTGCGTCCTCCTTGATCTTCGTGACGAACGGTAACGCCGACAGTGTCAGCGTGTGAGCACCCCGGCGGGTTCGCAGCAGAAACACGCGCGTGTAGGGGTTGAAAAACTTGATCGTCAGGTGGAACCTGGTGACGCCGACGCCGAATTCGCCGTGGAGGTACTGGATGGCGTTCCTCACTGAGCCGTAAATGTCTTCCTCGGCGACTGGGAGTTGGTGAATAGACGGATTCTGCCAGTCTTTCCACAGGATCTCAACCAAAATGTAACGATGCTTCAAACGCACCATTTTGTATTTCTCGATGTCGATGGTAGAGGGAATTACGCTGTGAGGACGAGGCCAAGCGAAAGTGAAAAAGCGAAACTGTGCGAGACGGCTGACCATGGACGAAACCGCAATTTAAAATTATAGAATAATTTATTTTGGGTTTCTCGTAAAAAAAATATTGCAAAGGCTATTAAAATGTCGAACCCTTTAGAAATAAAAAGTGAAAAACGTTTTGTTTCGTTTCGTTTCTGCAACGAGGTTGCTATTTGGCAGTGACGACGGTCGTCGACGGCCATCTTTCTCGCAGACGATTTGCGGTTTTGCTAGCGTTACAGACGCTCGCGGCAGCATGCTGAAGACACGCTTTCTCCTCATTCGTCGTCATTCGTCGAAGAAGATTTTTAAGACGCTGAGTAAATGCAGGCTGAGGCTTGCCGTTGAGAACACGTGAACATTTTTACTAAGGCTCAGTGCAGGAGAAAAAAGCCACAATTCGTCGAAAGCAAGTTTCGCCGGTCACGTGGCATGGTCAAAGCTTCCTTGGCACGCCGAAATACTGCGTCTCTGTCAGGGCGTAAGATAGACAGGTGGGGAAACGAGAGCCAAATGAGCGACCGGATTGTGTCCCCCTCGGGTTTCTCTTTTTCTGTGGCGCCATCTATGTGGAGCACCGCGAACTCTCACTCCGAGTGGGCGACCGGTGGCGACCGGCTAAACTGACGGAGATGATCTCTAGTGGATTTCTATTGGAGGACTGTCGTGCTCTAGGTTTATTTTGCGCACTCTCCGATAAAGTTCCATGCAAATGCGATTTCAGTTTTTTTCCTCTCGCCGCAGCACCATCTGTCGCCAATCTGGGGTACCGGCAAGCAGACGAGTACACAATCCGGTCACGGCGCTGTGAAAAGACGACGAAGTGATCTGAGCCGGAACGCAAAAGCTTCTATCTCTGGAATTTTCTATTCTACGCGACTTCGTCGGTCCCTTGGACTTTGGGGTCTACTCGGACGGCAGGAGCTAGGGCAGCTCCCTGCACAGCAAGAGAAGGGATGCATGCTGGTATGTCTCTTTCTGAAAACGACATATCCATCACGGCAGCACAACACCAGGCCAGCAGCGCACTCGATGAGTCCCAGGACTGCAGTAGATCTGTCTGCTCAGAGACCGCCAACATGGAGAGCGAAGATTCCGGAGGCGAATGGCGCAGATCCGGCAGAAAGCGCTGTCGTCCAAAGAACAGCGACTCGTCTCCAGACGTTCCGCAACTACCAAAGAAGCATGATAACACCAGCCTCACCGTCATCTTCGTTCCTGTGAAAGAGGAGACCAGACTTACAGCGCTCAACAGCCTGAAAATTTCCGAAGCTTTTGAGAAGCTCTGCCAAGAGTGCATCATCCAAGTGCGCCCCAACGATCGGCTGAACCTGATCGCTGTTGATGTTCGCAACGGGCAGGCAGCGAAAACTCTACTGAACACTGCAATGCTCTGCGGTGTTCCAGTAAGAGCCTACTCCCCACTGTCAGGGCCCATTTCGTATGGTGTCATCCAAGGCGTCGACGCTGAAATCACAGAAGACGAGATTGCGCGCAATCTTCGCGCTGAAGACACATGCTGCAAGATTGCCAACGTTCGAAGACTTGGACGCTCCCGCGTCGTGAAGGTCGCCTTCACCAGCACTAAGCTGCCAAGCTACGTGCTTCTAGGGCACGTTCGTTATCCAGTCTCACCGTTCACAGACAGACCGTTACAATGCCACAATTGTAACTGATTTGGCCATAAGAAAATCGCCTGCCAACGCCCGAAGGCCTGCTGCCGTTGTGGGCAACACCATGACGGGACGGGTGCTGAATGTCAGTCCACGACAGTGAAATGCGCCAAATGCAGTGGAAAGCACCAAGCCACATCGCATGACTGTCCAAAATGGATTAAAGAGCGTGACATTATAGTGTACTCCAAGAATTCAGTGGGATTCCGCGAAGCGAAGTCAGCCTTAGATCCCCAAAAGAGACAAAAAACTGGCACCGCTGAGATCATAATGCAAGACGAATCAGAGCAAACGATCTCTAATGCAGGCGCCAAAAGCTACGCTTCTGTCGTCGCTGAGGACTGTCAGAAAAAAATCGTTATCAACCAAGTACCACCGAATGATGTCCCAAGTGATGAAAGGCCAACGTCGTCCACGCAGCAACCTTCCTCGCAGGCGCTTCCAAGGCATCAGGCAACAAAACGAAGCACTGAAAGGAAAGAAAGCGACGAGACTTCAGGCTTACCCATCACAACAACACCCGCCCGGGTCTCCATTATCAAGACAGTTGCAAACATATTCCTGGCCATATTGTCTAAATTTGAAGCCTCGTGGGCTCGGGCAATTGCTACAATTTTGCAGGCAATGCTTCCCCTTCTGGGGGCATGCTAGGGGGACCAAGTAACGCAAATGCGCGACACCGTGGGCAGAAGACCCTGAACAGACAAAGAGCTCCAATATCTCGCCAAAAGAATAGCACTCGTCAACAAAGGCGCAGTCCAGTGTTTCCTTCCATTCTTCAATGGAACGTAAATGGGCTGCGCACGCGCCTTCCAGGGATGCGCGAATCTTTGAAAACTGAGCGTGCTGATATCCTGGCTCTTCAAGAAACGAATATCGTACCTGGAGAAGAGCGCCTTTCTCCATATGTGTTCTACCACAGTGCCCCCATAAATCCTAATGATAGGTCACGAGTGGCGATACTTGTACGTGACGATGTATATCATAACCCCATAGACCTTTCAGACTTGAATTCGGCCATGGAGGAGTACTCCGGAGTAATTGTTAGAATAAAAGGATGCGATTTCAGCTTACATCACGCCACACGGAGTCTGGAACACAAAAGTGCTGGAAGAGATTAAAAAGAGAATACGCGGTCAGCTTATCATCTGCGGAGATTTTAATGCTCACAACGAGGCTTGGGGTGGTAGACGAACGGACGCCAGAGGACGACAGCTAGAGGCTACCATGGCAGAGATTCAACTTCGAGCTCTAAACGATGGGTCCTCCACATTTCGTAGGAAGGGGCTCAGCCCCACTACTATCGACCTGACTTTGGTGTCCTCCGAAATATTTGGGTTATGGACGGCTCGACCCGACACAGAGGGAAGTGACCACGTGCCTATCAGAGTGACACATCCAACTACAAGCCCCAAAAACGTGAAAACCTGTAAGGTGACGAACTGGGATTTATTTCGTCAGTATGTTGCTACCGCCATTGAGAACGTGGCAACTATGAAGATCTAACATCTTGTATTGCGGAGTGCCTGCGACTTGCCACGGGCTCCGTCACGGTGCCCGTTGCATGCCCTGCACCTGACTTGGAATGGCTAAATCTCCGCGCAGCCCGAAGACAGGCACAGCGAAGGGCACTTAGCACGGACGCCTTATGGGACTGGACGCGCTACAACCGGATTGACGCTAAATTTAGACGACATACGAAAAAACTTCAAAGATGGCAATGGAGACACGGATGCGCATCGCTCGGCGGTGCTGGTGGTGGTAGATGTGCTTGGAGACTCGCTCGAGCCCTCGCCGGCGCGAAAATTCCGCGTCATCCTATTGCAGCTCTTGCAATGGAGTCCGGTTGGCCCATGACAGTGGTGGCGGAGGTATTAGCGGACGAAATTTCGCGGCAGTCATCCACTCCGTTACAGTACCGGGAACAGTTAGGACGACTACCTCCAGTTCCACTCACCGAAGATTAAAATAACGAGGCAATGTTGGCGAGCCAATCCGATTTTACTCTGGCGGAGCTCACTGAAGCCCTTCACAAGTGTAACAAAAAGAGTGCTCCAGGACCGGATGGTATAACCTACCAAGCGCTCCGAAACGTCGATCCTGCCTACCACCTTGATGTTCTTGAAAAACTGAACCTCGTATGGACAACCGGCATCATTCCTGACGCATGGAAGGAGTCAACTATCGTCCCAATACTCAAACAAGGAAAACCTGCCGCGCTGCCGTCGTCTTACAGACCAGTGTCACTTACAAGTTGTGTAGGCAAACTACTTGAACGGATGGTCCTTCGCCGTCTCACCTGGTTATTGGATAGGATGAAAGCGTTTCCACCAGAACTAGCAGGCTTTCGAGCAAAAAGGTGTCTCCGGCGATGCCATTGGAGCTATTGCGTCAACCCTCGAGGAGGCAAAAGCAACAGGGAAGATGGTACACTGTGTGTTTTTAGACATCAGTCGTGCATTTGACACTCTCCCTCACTTCACCATCATCCACCGGCTGAAGCAACTCGGAATTGGTGGACGGATTCTTTCCTTTATCAAGGCGTTCCTTTCTGGACGAACCATCCGCGTCAAAGTGCCTGAAGCTGTCAGCTCTCCACGTCCAACAGACCGAGGAGTTCCTCAAGGCAGCGTGTTGAGCCCCATGCTTTTCAACATAGCGATGGCCACCCTCCCTGGTTGCTTACCAACAGGACACTCCAATCTTCGTACAAGAATGGCCATATACGCGGATGATGTTGCAATTTGGTGCGTCGGACCCTCGAAAAACGCGATCGCAATTCGCAATCGCCTTCAAGTGGCCGTTGATGCCACGGCGCTAATGATATCGAGATTGGGCCTTACCCACTCAGCTGAAAAAACAGCTTCACTTCTATACCGGCCTGCAGGTCGAGCACCACAAAACGCACTGCAGCTGAAACTTGCTGAGATGCCACTCAGAAGGGTTAGACAGCACACCTATCTCGGAGTTGTCTTGGATGACCGTGTGACTTGGAGGCCAGAATTTCGTAGGACACTGGGTCGATGCCGACGGCTCTTGCGAGTCATACGACAACTTGGAGGATGCTCTTGGGGCGCTCCACAACGCGCTCTTCTCCAACTTTATAAGGGTCTCATAATGTCCAGGCTCCTGTACTCGCTCCCTCTTTTAGCCATCGGAAGAGCTAAATTAGAGAACTCGACACATTCCACCGAATTGCTCTTCGCAGCTGCTTGGGGCTCCCCCCTTCGGCGGAAAATATTGCGACACTTGTGTCTTCCGAGGAATGGCCGCTTTCCCTACGACTGGAGGAGAGAGCCATGCGCAACATTAGTCGCATGAGTGCTGTACCATATGAGTCTAGCATCCGATCTCACCTTCGGGCTAGACGAAACTCTCAGCTGGGGCATTTGATAGTGCAATTCGATCGACAGATTGGAGGACCTGGAGAGTTCCTTCTTTGCCTCCGCATTCGACACGTCCACCACTGGTGATATGCGAAAGTCTACCTCTTCCGCAGCGAAAAGCAAATGTACTGACAACTGTTGCAAAGTCAGCTGCTCTAGAACGCCTAGATGACGACTACAAGGACTGGCTTCAGCTATATACAGACGCATCCATCAACAAGGCCAAGAAGACAGCAACAGTTGCAATCACAATTCCAGAAATGGACTTTGATGTTGCTGGACGACTCAACTTTGTGACGTCATCAACAACGGCAGAGCTGGTGGCAATTTGGGGAGCACTGGAGTCTATCAAGAACATTACGTTGCCCACTAAGGCTGTAATTTTAACCGACTCTAAATGTGCACTCCAACAGCTCCAACGAACAGATAAACGCACGCCACTACTGGCAAGAGTTGCATTAGAGGCTCGAACAGTGGAGGATCTAGGGTGGACCCTCGCCATGCAGTGGATCCCCTCTCAGGTTGGAATTTCCGGCAATGAGCGAGCAGACACACTGGCTGCAAGGGCCTATGACGATCAGGCGCCGACGTTTCTCTTGGACCGATTCAACGAGGCGCATCGATTAATTCATGATGAGCTTCAGCAATTTCATCCACATCCTGGAGTGGCGATTGGCAAGCCGCCTCCAACGATTCCTCGGAACCTTCTACGTGCCGACGCCTCACTGCTACACAGACTCCGGGCTGGGTGTCCATACACGGGAAAGCGGCTTCACATGATGGGCCGCAAAAAAGACCCCAACTGCCCAGACTGTGGGGATCCAGAAGATTCGGAACACGCGCTCCTGTTGTGCCCTGCTCATGAAGAACCCAGAAGAACGCTTCTTCAGAGTTACGCCCAAGCAGGACTTGTACATGCCACTGTCAGCGACATATTGAATCCTGAGGGTCACCGGGGGGCGACAGAAAGAGCGTTCCGTGCACTTCTAAGATTCCTTCGAGAAACAGGTCTTGAAGACAGACTTTGACTTTACTAGGGAGTCGGCCAGATGCCGGTAATTGATCACGTTTCCAGCGAATCAGTGACTAGAGAGTTTTAACATAGCGGTGCCGCGTTGCCGTTTCTGTTGCTGCGTTGCCGGGGCAGGGCTGGGGCCGCACCGGGGAAGGAGGAGGGGCGACGTTTTGGCCGGCCGTCATGTGGGTACTGAGCTGGAACAAAAACTCCCGGGCAGTAGGGCACGGAGGAAGGATGGAGCGTTTCCTTGCGGTCGGTTCAAGGTCTGCTCCCGGCGTGGCGGGGACGGTGACAATATTGCGGTGGCGCTTTGCTGAACATTTTATGCCCCTTAAGCCTCTGCATAGCACCCACAGTATGCAAAGATTGCCCTTTTTCTCTATCTTTTACTCTCTCCTATTCCCCTTTTCATCCCCTTCCCTAATCCACCAGGTAGTGACTCGCCCCATCAACGGAGGCCCACAATCTCCTGGTGTCCACCCTTTCCCGTCACCCCAGAAATAAACAAACAAACAAAACAATCACGGCGCTGCGGTAGGCTTCTATGGGCCGTTTCCCCACCTGTCTATCTTACACCCTGGTCTCTGTGTATTTTGTACTACTGATTTGATTGTCATAAGCAAGGAGGATAGAAGGGTAGGAGGGGCATGACGTCAGCCACGTAGCCTCCACAAGCCATGCTCCCCTTGACGCCTTGCCTCTTTTTCAGTTTCCTCCTTGCCCTCCTCAGTTATCAGGCCAACGTGACCACATCACGTGACCGTAGCTATCCTTCGTCTAGCCTTCGATCTGATAAAATCTACCGGACGGAGCGCGCGCACGCCTGCAAGGCATCCTTCTACAATCAACCATCCATCTCACACGTGACATGTCACGTGCACCAATTGCCAGAGAGATCTACGGTCACGTTGACCGCGACATCTTTTAAACTTTTTATAACTAGGCTTCACAAATATTGCAACGTGCCCCCTCCTATACTCCGTTTCACCTTATGTTGTACCGCAGCAAAAACTAGACCCCCCAAATTTTTTTTTTTTTTTTTTTTGCCAGGCGCTTTATTATGGTGTCAGAGGTCTACCCAATTAATATTTTGCAACAGAGTAGCGTATTTTTTCAATAAAGCCAAAAGACGCAACTGCTCGAAACCGAAACCGAAACCCGACGGAGGTCGGAGAAGTGGAGAGAAGAGAGTGAGTGGCGGAAGTCACGTGGCTACACGCGACCGTGTTTTTTTTTTTTTTTTTTTTCTTTTTCCCGTAGCAGACGACATGCGGCGTACGGGAACTGTTCACCGTGCGATTCTTTTGCAGTTATGTATGTTCCGCTCGTTGTTCTGTACTCCAAGATGAGTTGTTTTGTACATTGAGGAGTTGGAGATGAGTAGTGAGTTCCCGTGGTGAATTTTGATCGGCTCCGAGAAGAATACACCCAGGATGTTGCGTGAAGAGCTGGCTCACATGTCCTGCGTCCGAAACAGAAGTGGCATTGTGCGACAGTTTCCGAAAGATCAAAGGGATCAAGACCAATGGCTGGCTGCAATTCCTGTAGACCATTCACGGGCACCTCGGAAAGCGGACGCTACCTGATTTATATGCTGCTTGCATTTTGTGGAAAGTGATTACATTTGAGTTTGCAGGTGTCAAAAAGGAAATCCCATACCATTTAATTTAGCGACGAGTCGTCCACAACATTTGTTTCTTTTTTTCTTTTTTTGTTTCTTCAGTGATAATTGTAAAAAAAAGATGTAAACATATGGGTGGGTTTCTCGGGGGATCGAACCCGATCCTACCGCGTGTGAAGCGGACGTCTTTGTCACTGAGCTACTGGGCCTTTTTCTTTTTTTTTCTTAAACGAAACAAGTTTATTTACAAGTTATTTACAGACATCCTTGCAGTAGGTTCCGCAAACATTATACAAGGCCAAATTGAAAAGTAATCCAGAAAACGACAGGTGGATAGCTCGTATTCGCGTCTCCAACTAACTATAGGTGGCGCCACTCATTTTCCAAGATGGCGGGTTTAGTGAGGGTCAGACACAGATCAGTGGGGTCAGAGATGCGTGCCGCTGTTGAGCCTGTCTAAGTGTGCTGGCTTCACTGACCGACATAAATTATTTCTGGTAATACGAGGAAGCTAATGTTTTATGAGCGCAGGTCACCTCTTTAAGCTTAAAACAGGAACAGTGTTTAGCGTATTAATTACGGAAGAATGCGCGTTTTACTTCTGGAGCGAAACCGAAACTTACCTTTATTTTGGATTTAATTTGGCCGGCGTTGGGTCGACCCGGTCGACGCAACGCTAAACGTTGCGTCGACCCAAAACGTCATATCCGGTTGTTTACAACGCATGGGTCGCAAAACTTTTAAGTACCATATTGCTAATAAACTATTTTAATGCCAATATATTATTAACTCATTAAAAACCCATCAGTTCTTAAACTAAATAATACTGCAAGTGTGATGTCATATCCGGTTTAAGAATAAATTAAAATGCAAATGGGTCGTTTGTGCTATATACTTGTATGTAATTTAAATTTGTTTTAATTACTATTTATTGGAGTAATAAGGCAGACCCATGTTATCCATGACATAAACCACCTCGCGCTCTGGTTCAAGAGTACGCACAGATGTTTACGCGTTTACGTATGGCGGCAGTGTGGTAAGTCAGCTGATGGGACTCTTCTGTAATTCAGAGGATTTCATATAGTTCTTTAAAAATTAGTGTATCAGGGAGCCCATGAATAGATATTGATAACATAGCCAAGCCTAGATAATCTTCGCGATGCGTTCTAATGCGCCACAAGCATGCAGGATCACGCTCGATACTCACGATGCCAGTAAATCACTGAAGGTGATTACTGGCATCGTGATTTCGGCGCGAGCCTTGCCGGCCTCGCGCCGAAAGCAATGTGTTCACCTGCGTGCGAGCGAGCTCCTAAACACAAATACGAGCATACTGTCTTGAGCAGCAGGCAACCTCAGAATGTAGAGATTTTCGTTGCTTTGGCCTCTCCTTTCGTTGTCATTATTATGTGCATACCTCACGACGAGAACAATGCCGAAACGTACCAGCGGTACGATCTCAGGAAGAACAGCTCGCTCAGTTGTCACACATGTATCCCACCACTTTCTTGGAGGGAGAGACAGGGGCCATTCCCCTGCCTCCTGCTCCTCCCAGGAACATCCCAGAAATATATATGTACTACACGCTGTGTTGAATTAACCTCAGACTGGGGTAGAAAATAAACATCAAAACGTAGAAGAGACATAAAATAGCCAGGGTGACGTCTCGAACTCCCAGTATCTTTAATCTTTTATTTAGTCCACCTTTTTATATAGTCTCAATCTCACCACCACCAACACAAAAGGACAAAGTCCATGCAGTTCAAGCGCCAGTCTCCATCACACAATGCAAGAGGGTTGACGGCAACCTTACAGGTCGACGCGATAAGGCAACATCCATCCTCCAAACTTGAACAAAAAGATCTCTCTCCCCTTCTATTGCGAACACAGTTCCTGTCTATTTTCTGTCTCTACTACGTTTTGATGTTTCTTGTTTGTTTAACTCTGGAGAGTTGGGTCACTGTGAATCAGGCGTTACACCCATACCGAAAGGTTTACAGTGCCTCTTAAGCAGAGAGGGGAAGGAAATTAAATATACGAAACAAAGGGGGTGGGGGGGGTCATCGGCTACATAAATGTTATACGAGTCCTGCACTCAATTGTTTCGCAGGTAGCTTGCGACGTTTCTGGTGAACATGCGGATGGAGGTCTGGTCATTTGGTGCTGGGTTGGTGATCCGACATGGGAAGGGACCTTGTCTTCTCTACTTCTCTACTCCAGTCTCAGGTTAATTCAACATGGTTAATATTCGCCAGCTTGCCTGCACCCTTACCATATTTTCACTACATGCTGCTTTAACCCATTTGCTACTGCACGTGTCGCACGCTGCCAGGCCGTCCGTATCGCATGCTCGCCCCTAAAAGAGGGCCACGTTACGTATCGCTGTTTTGCTTGTATATTAAGCTTTTACAGTAAAACTCGGTGCGGAAAGCAAGAAAATATGTTTGTTTACATGCTTAAGTGGTTCATTCAAGTCTTTAAATCAATAGGCCCTGACAGATTCTTCCTTGTATGAAAGATCTCGACGCACTCCATCCTCGGTCGCTTAGGTGTCGCACAACCAGTGCCTTCTTGTCGTGATTCAAACTCAGAACTGCTGTTGGAATCGCCCCTGTTGTCAACAGAAGGGTCCGAAAACTCGTTATCCTCACAACACGTCCCGTCGTCAACGCTGTTGAAGAGGATATCTTTGATTTCATAGTCAGAAAGGCCGTACCGTACACTGGACGCTGCCATCTTCTCCAAGCAGGCAGCGATCGAGCAGGAAAGGCGACACGCAAGAGAACAAGCTCAAACAAACACAGCGAACAGAATGACCCTCGCCATCTGTTGGTAATGTATCTAACTACACTACCCCAAGTCTACATATCTACATAGTGCACCATCTATGAATGGCTCTTTAAAGGGGTACTCCACCGATTTTTTGAGCTACCTCAATTAACTATATTTTCCGACTTCCCGGCCTTTACCCTTTCTGGTATGCTATTTAGAATCCCGAAATTCATAATAGTTATTGCGAAATCGGCAAATGAAAATGATGCAAAAACCAACATTCAAATATACGCGCGCTTTTCAGGGCCGTGACGTCAGTGGCAGGCAGGCTTGCCAGTCGAGCAAGCAGCCAAAAAATAGAATATGCCAATCATTTGTTCCGTGCTGGAGCGCGGGTACTGCAGCGAGCTTCCCAGGCATTCATTTGACACCATGAAACTGATTCGAATCAGTTTAAAACAAAATCTATCAGCCCAAAGAGTGAACCCCTGCCTTCCACTGACGTCACTTTTTCATTGTTGCCAGTAGAGACTTCGAGCTTGAAAAGCACGGTGAGGACAAAAACTGTAAATTCAATAACTTTGCGAAAAAACAATATTTTGACCTAATATTCAGGATACTACTTTCGCAATGTTTGTTGGTTAGTTTAGAAAAATTTCAAGCAAATCGGAGACAATGAAAAAATCGGTGGAGTAGCCCTTTAAAACAAATTCATGCAGACCGGCGAATCGCCGGCTTTGGTAGCAAATGGGTTAATAAAGCCCGAGTTGTAAGCTACTTTTTTAATGTTCCCCTTTTCCTCCATCTTTTCTTTTTTTTAAAGGGAGAATGTGCAAGTGTAAGATTCTTGGCATTGATTTTTTGAAGCAACTGTAGATGTGATGGTTGCCTCAGGAAGAACCAAGGATTAATTCAAACCACTTCACTTCCATTTTCTTTTCACACGCCTTAAAGACCTCTATTACACCGCAACTACAACTACTGATAGACTAAAGCTGCACATGTTGTCTTTTTAGTTTCCTACCTGATGACACTGGCCTTGAAAGTGCACTTGTGTAAGCATTGACTATGTTTCCACCTGTGTTGTACCTTAAACTAAAAATGCAAAAAAAAATTTAAAAATTGGGAGGGTAGTTATTGTACAGTCTTCAACAACTGTAATCAGCCTTACTGTGAGCAACACGGTTCTTGTTTATTTCTTTATTCTGTATTACCCTGTCAAAGTATTACAGTAGAAAAAGTACCAGTTTGTGTACACAAAAAAAAAATTTTTACCTGCACCAGAAGACTTGAAATGCTAAGTTGCAGGAATAAGGCACTCAATGACTCAATTGAACCAGTGCAAATATATTGATAGCATAAAGATTATACTGACAAGGCATGATGAGGTCTTCCCTCATTCAGGAGCTCATGCAACCATATTGGGTAGAAATGTTTCTTACTTTACAGAAGCTTACTGACACCAGTGGAACCCAAGAATACTCGCATGCAACGCCACTGACAAGAAGCTCCTTTGTCGCTGCATAATTTTAAGGATAGAAGTGGATGTTTTCTTTCAGTCTTTTCTTCGAAAAGCTTGATGATGAAGTTGTGGGGATTGCATTGTTGGCGTTTTCATCAATGCAATTTCTGGGAGTTCATCATCAAGCTTTGCTATCCCCAAAGTAATATTTAAATGTGACTCACACAGTGGACAGGAGCCCTGCGATAACATTTTATTTGGGTTTGGGACAATCAATGCCTCAATATCCATTTGGATAGTGGCTCGTGTACAATTGCTGCAATGACGGAAATAGCCGAACGTGTGGAACTCGCCACACAACTTGTGCTCTGCCAATCCCAATGCGTGGCTATGATGAACATAGTTGACATATACGATGGGCAGACATATTGATTTACAAATAATTTTTTCACTACAAATGCCAGTCACTTAGAGGTCGGCACTTATGTCCACCTTCTCGACAGACTCCCCCAGGACACGAATGTCCTCGCACCACCTGTGTCGCAGCCTCTTTATGCCCTGCTGGAACCACTTTCTGGGAGTACCTCACACCCACGCCTGGACAGCTACTTCCATCCTATCAATGAGAGCGAAATGGTATCCTTGCAGGGTTTTTTCTCGTGCCACCGAACAGAGGATAACTATTGGGGGACTGGTCAAGCCGTACCGTACACAACCAAATGTCCAACTGGTCCGACGGCATGTCAGAAAGACGGCCAGGCCCCATCAAACGCCACTCAATCACTGTGTCGTGCATTTACGTGAGGCCATGATTGCCGGTGTCTGTTCGGGTTCAGCCGTCTTTTTGGCACGTCATACAGTCAGTTGGATGTTGGGCCGTGTATGAGTATGCCCTGGCCGGGCCCCCAGTGGTTATCACATGATGGGTGGCGTTATAAGAGAAACCTTCATGGACGCCATTTCGCAGTCATTAATATGCTGGAAGCAGCTGTCCAGGTGTGGATGTGAGGCACTTTCAAAAAGTTGTTTCAGGAGGGCATGAAGAGGCTGCCACACAGGTGGTGCAAGGGCAGTTGTCTCCTGGGGGAGTCTGTCAAGGTGGACGTGTGTGCCTGCCTTTAAGTGACTGGCATCTGCAGCAAAAAAATTCATTCTAAATCAAAACAGTACACTCCTTGTAAGTGACTCTAGATTATGCAGCCACTTGTTCTGGCTGCTAGTTGAGGGGGTGAAAGCTGCTCGTTTTTGACAAATTTTTTTCTGCCACTGCCATTGCATGAAGAGAAAAAAAAACAATGGCTGGGCACCAATTAAAAATTTTGACCTGATTAATTGCCACCCTTTAATTGATCAATCACTAGATATTTTTCATTTGCATGCCTAACTTTTTTAGAAGTCAAAATTACATATCTTTTTGTTTGCCTTTGCTGAATATGTGATAAACGGCGCAATATACAATTTTGATTATAACTTAATTTCGAAACATAGTTCAGAACAGTTCAAAGACACTCACATTCGCAGATTATTACTTCAGCTGTGTGAGGCAAACTGGTTCGTTGACATTCTCCGGCAAGAGCGGCCTCCTTTGATTGTTCACTGGTTTCTGCTGTGCTAAACGGACACTCTCTTGGCATTAAGTGGCCAGGACCTTCTGCCCTTGTCTTGATTTACAAATCTTGCCCTTAAAGTATACTTTAGATTAAAATTTTAGCTCAAATTTGCCCTTCATATAGGTGTACTTATCCGTGTCTGCAAGGTAAAAGCATTTAATTTTAAGTTTCTTAAAGCTTGTCAAAATTTTATCGATTAACCAGTTAAAAAATATTAATCACAATTAAAGCATCATTTGATCGATCGGTAAATTGATCGATCAATTGTCCAGCCCAAAAAAGAACTAATGCATGCTTCATGTACAGTAAAATACCAGAAAAGCACCCACACCACTTCAACTGAAATCTGGGTTAGTGTAGACATGAGTGCTTGTCCGGTCAAATCTGGCACTGAATGCTTAATTTTCACAGTTCCCAAGTTTAGGAAAATGTCAGTAGTGGTTGCTTTAACAAAGTGGGCACTTCTGTGGTATTTTACGGTAGGTTTGAGCATTCCAGAATAATTCAAAGCTGTATTTATTTACTAAAAGTACAAGAACTGTTGCATTGCCCTTTTAAAATGTAAACTAGAAAGAACATGTTTGCATATGAATCATGCTAACTTTTCATAGCCATTCCTGCAATAATCTGTTTCATAACAACAAATAAGCACTCGGATGTTACCGTGCATGTCAGTGAAGTTATTTTATTAGATAGAATGGGGACAAATCAAGCCGTCATTTATGCCAGCCTGTCACTAAATGTATCTGAATTCCTCAAAATTGTGTAGATTGAAGATTAAAACAATATCAATAAGGAGAGGGACAGTTTTCAAACCAACTAATTTGATTTATTGTGCAGATTAAAAATGAGCCAGTTAGAAACATACAGAGGAGGAAAAAGAGTGGAGGTATGTCACTGGAGACAGTGCCTCTTCTGACCCACACAAAAGTGCCCATGCAAGGCTCTATTTCACAACAATTCCTTCACAACAGTGTTTCAGCTTACTCTCACATAGCAATCTAACCAATGAAATAAGGGAAATCTGACAATAGTTGGCACTTGGGTTGCAGCTCTTTACACTAAAGGTACCTGACCAGGTTTCATCCGTAAACCAGTGTGCTATCCAATGTCACCAAGGCAATAAGTAAACACGAACTAAAGACAGACTAAGATATGCAAAAAGGGGTAGTCAGTACACTAATTTTACAATGAGGCAGAACATACACTAACCTCTGCAATGGAAATTAAAATATTGCACCCCAATATCATGACAATTGTGCTAACCTAATGTAACTGTTTATCCTGTCTTCTATGTCCACAGCCAATTCTTTCCACCAGAGGGTCTCGACAAATGAGGTCTACCGACAAAAATTGTCTTCATGCTGTGAATCAATCAATCCTGTTTTATTGCACGTTCCCAAACAGCCGTTAGGCCTAAATAGGGGTACACTCACTCAAGCTAATAAAAAGAAAACCAACATTGTCACATCCCAGTTAGCATACATGAGTACCGCAATATCCTGACAGATAGCCCACCTAAAATCAAAATCAAATCGGGTGAAAATTAGGAGTGGGCTAACTTTTAATGTGCAATCAGGAAAAGTTAAAAAAATGCTACTTTTAGATTACAGTATGTGTCTCTGTCAAACTTGTTATCGCGGCGACGGGCAATGAAGCAAAGATGACTACTTCTCAGTCAGCAATGTTTGCTTACATCCCGTTATAGCTAACTATCCGCGTTTATGGCGAGGCCATCATTGATTCGAACACTACAATTACTAGAAGTGGGCTATCTTTTGGTGTTTAAGAAAAAAATGACAAATCATGCCGAAAATAGGGATGGGTTATCTTTCGGGGGTGAGGCATCTTTCAAAATATTCCGACAAGACTTTTTTTTTACATTGAAAAATGTGCAGATGATTTGAGGTATCTCTTGTCAGACTTATTATGTGTGTGCTAAATCCTAGACAAAGTAATGTCACAATGCACATTACAAGGATAAAAAGGTGCCATGAGCCTGGTTTGACATTGAGGAACATTGAATAAAATCTTGCAAGTAGAAAAGGAGAGTCAATTGCAGCATTCATCAATTTGTGAAAAAACACCATGTCACAATCTAGTTGCCTTACAGAAAGAAGCAAGAGTCTAAAAGATACCAAAAGATGTGAATAACCATAACAAAACAGTCTTCTGGTACGGTGATCATACACGAGCCTGACAAATCGTCACTGGACATATTCCAACTTAAGCATTTGCAGTGGTGGAACTGCTGCACCATTTGCGCCAAACTGCGCCAGAAGGAAAACCCTGCTACGTGCTGCTCCAAAAGTTGTACTTGTGCACAATTTGCGCTATGTCTGCGCCAACAGGGAGCTCTTCTCAAAAAGGAAACTGAAAGTGCCACTGAAAATTAAGTACAGTTGTTTTTTCAGATGCCTAAGTACTATGTGCAAAGAGTAGGGCTGCGCGAATGTTCGAATTATAGGCTCTAATCAGTTTTGATAATTTAAGGAAAGCTGTGATTACTTCAGAACTGTTCCACCGAGAGTAATTTTTACGTAACTCGCATGCCTCGACCATGCGACTTATCTGTCCTCGAAATCGAGCTTTTGTGCGTATCCGCGTTTAAGAAACAGCTCCAGTCGTCTGCTCGGTTAACAACACAGGCTGCAGGAAAATTACGAAAATTTAGCAAGCGCTTCTTGAGCCAAGGAGCATGTTAACCCGCTGGCGCCCCACTAAGCAGCTGATACTCGTATTTCAATTCAGGTTTTAGTAACGATCGAGAAGTCATTTTGACGTACTATGTCCCACTAAAGCGATATTAGTATATTCTTTGGGTTGAAATATGAGCTCAGTTGACTAGCTATTAGGTGAACTGCTGAATAAAAGTATATTTGACAGACAGAGAGATACTACTTAAACTCAGCCAAATGGTTCTAGCCGGTAGCACAGAGACGAATGCGGACAAACCGAAGAGGGTCTTTATTGAAGATTCACGCAGAACCTCTGTGGGCATTGAACGTGACTTCGAAACCTGAACAGAGAAAATTAGTATTTTTTTGTGGCCGGTCATCCTGAGCAATGTAGACGTATACTGCTGCTAGCTTCGACAAGGGTATAATACAAATATTAGAGGCGCGATAGATCATAATGCCGTGACAGCTTCTAACTTTGCGAGACGCGTCTCCTACCTTTTGAAAGCAGATAATTTCCCTCATTAATCATATGCAACGAACAGGTTTTCCTGAATCGAGTAATTGCGCAATCTGCCCAACTCCTTCAGTGTGGTCGAGAGGCTCTTTCGGCAAAAAGCAGCCAAGATGAATAGCCAACGCACCGACCGGCGTGGGTGGCTCAAACTTGAAGCTAATCGAACACAACCAAACTCAAGAAAAGCAGCTATCGAACCTTCCCATTCACTTGACTGCAACATTGGTGTTCCCTCCAGTGAAACACCTCCGTCTGTCGTCCTCAGTCCACTGTTCTACGTCCTTATAACGAAACCACTAATCAGTTACCAAGTAGTTGTCACTTTGAATGTGATTCGAGACAGACAAGAAATCAAAACGTTTTTCCGTTATTCCTTTCCATCCAAGAAATCGAAAGCACGCGACCGTGTGTTGTGGAGTAAATGGGCTTTCAAACACGTGACCGAAGGAAACAATCTACTGAGGTTTCACCACACCAATGAACACTCAAGCAAACTTAAAAAAAGTTCGGATCTTTGTCAAATTACATTGTTCGCCACCGCGCCGACAACACATGTCCGCGGAAGCCGCTAGAGACGCAGAGGGGCGCGGAGCGACCTGGACCCCCCCAGACTGGTTTCCGGTTTTCCCGCTTGGTGGCGTCCGTTTTGCTGGAGTCGCGAATATCAAATTTATCGTAGCGTTTCCTGGCTGTTCGTTATAAATGGGTTTGACTGTATAGGTCTATTCATGCCGTCACAATTGTAAGATCTAAAGTCTGTCCTTTATGGTGATTGGAATCATATTTATAAGTTTGTGCTGAAAGTTTCTTCTGTTTTGTATATAGTTTCTCTTTACGTTTAATTTGTTATTGGGGACTTGGAAGCAGCCTCAAATGGTGACGGGACTTTTTTCTGTGTTGCAGATGCTCACTCCATGTCTGAAGTCTCACCGTTCCCACAACTGTTCGATGGTGGCCATGTGTCGAAATTGCGATCTGGGTAGACGTGTTCTCTGGAAAGTATTGGGGCCTCTTGTCAACTGTCGTTCATGGGAATGTGGGCTGTGTCAATGGTTCCACGAGTTCCTTGAATTCGGTTAGAACAAGCTCAGAAGGGAT
Organism: Ixodes scapularis; assembly: GCF_016920785.2. Lineage (NCBI taxonomy): Eukaryota > Metazoa > Arthropoda > Arachnida > Ixodida > Ixodidae > Ixodes > Ixodes scapularis. The sequence goes on from NW_024609846.1 coordinate 130,201,080, forward strand.
ACGAGAATGGTTTCAATCAACTGGGCGATATAGCCTTTTCCACTTCCAAGTTAACAATTTTAAATATTTTCCGCTGACTAATTTTCGAGGAGAGACTCACAAGTGTAGAGAAAGCCATTGAGTGCTGCTCTACAAGGGCCAACCCTTCGAATCTCGAAACGTGGCACCTGTCCACTGTTTCAGTGATGGCAATTACCTACCTCCACTTGCAGTAGGCATTGTGCCATGTTGGCTGTGTTGTTGCCGGTGCACAGGCAACAGCGGCGTGTTGTCTTCCGGACATTGGGGTGTGGTGTGTGTAGCACTACACTTAAAGCATTGAATTACTTATTTGTACCTTTTCTTAATGTGTCCATATCACTAGCATTTGCTACATGGCATGTGATGGCTGACATACATGTCAACTGTGTGAATAAGGGGCCAAGCCTTAATCTCGATTGATTGGGTGCGAAAGGCGAGCAAAAGTGGCAATCATTGACTCGGTCGGGGTCATCCTGCTATTCATGTCCCTCACAGCTCCCTTCACTGTAGATGAGTGTAAAAGAAGGAATGCCACGACAGGCTGTGAAGCAAAGGATGAGCATGCAAGTAGATCCTGCATGGAAGCAGGATCTTCGGATCTCCACGACATTGCAGTTTTGCCGAAGCTGCTTACCCTGTTATCGAACGGTAGTGCAGAGCGGCACAGCTCAGATCAGTCTGAATACGCATGAATTTCTTCACTGGATGAGCGTAGCATGAGTGGGTACAAGTGCCACTGGTATTGAGAGCAATCTATTGCACGTGAACTGAAAGAGGTCGATTTCCTGAAACTAAATCTCGCAATCGCACCGCCCCCAAGGATTCATCCCCATAGTGGGGCCTTCCAAGCTCCAGGCTCTCTTCTGAAGTGGTAGTACAAGAAATTCTCTTCTTAAATAAAATTTAAAAAACAAATGTGATTTTTCGTTTAACTTGCAGGAATTCAATATTGTGGATTGTTCTGACATGGTGTCACTGTACGGTCGCGCAGTGGCCCGTGCGTGTGACGTAATGTTTCCGAATAAAATGCTAGTAATGCGCCCCGCACGAGTTGTTGCCACTTTGGATTTTGCCCTGATCAGTCGTCTCATTACTTCATCCTGGCTCTGCCTTCTACGGCCTTTGCTGGTCCCTGTCCGACCCAACCCCATGGCTGGGTGAGCCCTACTTTACCGTGCCATGGCACGTCTCGCCCCTGGGCACTTAGCCATGGGTGCTGTTACTGCTTTCTTAAGGGGGGACACTACCCAGAAAAAAATATTTCTGCAAAAAATGTTGATTTTGAAAAATGACATATTTACATCCACCAACATCTAGAGAGTATTCCCAGAAATTTTCACTTGTTTACACTGCACAGTTAATTTTTTATAAATTATTTTCTGTCCACCGAAGCTAAAGAAAGGGTAAGGTTTGGAGCACTTTGAATGCATTCTTCTCTGTTTAACCTTTTGGTACAAATTCCATTTTAGTCAATCTATCGTTTGATAATGGCAATACAGGGAAGGCTCGTTCTTCACTTTTCCTGACTGAAATTTAATAAGGAATGCGGCTATGGAATTTTTTTGTCCCTTTAAGGATGCCTTTTATAAAAAAAAGTTGACTTTTTGTTGAAGACACAGAAGACCAAAAAGTTGACCAATTTTGCAGAAGAGAAAATTGATAGAAATAAATTACTTTTACAAAAAAACTTTCCATAGCTTTTCAAGATTTTTATTTGCTAGATATCTAGCAGAATGCCTAGGAGGTGCTCCTAGGCATTCAGCTAGATATCTAAGAAATAAAAATCTTGAATATTGTTATAGTTTTCCGACGATAGATTAACTAAACAATGTAGGCGTGTGGCTGATAGAAGCTGCTCTAATTTCCTTCTCATTACACCGACAGACTTGAAAGTTTGTTACGCACGCTCAAGCATGACCATTAACCTACCCTGTAAATTTAATTAATTTTAAGCCAAGGGTTTAAAAGTTGACCCTCGCAGGGGGTGTCTCCCCTTAAGGCCTGTCCATACGGGACACTTCAGAAATCATGAGGCGACACAACTGTGACACAACAGGAGCCTTGAGCATGCTCATCATGTGGGTCCGGACAGGCACTCACAGGCTCTGTTGGATGTCGGTAAAACGCTCATGGCCTCCCCGCTGCTCTTCAAAGAACCAAAATTGGGAAAGGGAAGGGCTGTGTTTAAAATCTTACCCAATTAAATCCAAGAGTTACTTAGTGGGTCGTGGAGCGATGGTTTTTAATGACGAAAGGGGGACCCGGTGAGAATTCAGAACTTTAAAATAGACTACGTAGGTAAGTATGAATGTCTGGGGGTCTGGATGAAACAGGGAAAGAGATACTTGGAGGAACATGAGGAACATATAAAGAAAAAAAAGGAAAAAGAAATTAGGCTGTTATCAAATGTATGGCACTATGGAATTATAATAGATGTGAAGTAGTTCGGGGCATTTGGAAAGGAGTCATGGTGCCAGGTTTGTCATTTGGTAATGCGGTGTTGTGCATGCGATCAGAGGTTCAGACAAGCTTGGAGGTCAGAAGGAGAAGTGTAGGCAGGTTGGCACTGGGTGCGCGCCAAGTGAAGGGTTGCAAGGGGACATGGACTGGTCGTCTTTTGAAAGTAGAGAGGCTTTCACAAATTGAAATTCGATCAAAGGCTAATAGAAATGGAGGATACACAATGGGCGAGGAAGGTGTACAAGTATTTATATATGAAGAGTTTGAATACTAAATGGACGAACGGAACGAGAAAGCTAAAATTTACATATGTGCCGATTAGGGAGGAGACTGAGCGGAACGCAACAGTAGAAAAGGACATAAAAGAAGTCAAAGGGAAAATGTGGAGGGAAAGGTCAAGGAAAATCAGCTTTAACAATTTATAGGTCACATAAGCAGTGAATAGGAAAAGAACATGTTTTTGATAATTCCCGAGGTAGTTCCCTACTATTTGAGGCTAGGACGGGGGTTTTAAGAAACAAAACGGACACATTATGTTCCATATGCCAATATGAATGGAGCATCTGGTTTTAGAGTGAACAGAGCTTCGTCCTACTCTCCCGGAGGCGTATTTCTGATCGCCTAAACGCCCAACGAGGCGAGAAAAAAAAAAAAAGAGGGAGAGGAGGCCACCCGAGCAAAGATAGACACCCTAGCAACGGCGCTCAAGCAGGATTGGCTGCTCGCCAACGCGCGTGAACTTGCATTTCGAATTTGGATGGTGCGTGTATCACTGGGGAGCTCGTAAACCCCCCCCCCCCCCCCCCCCCCGCCTGCGTTCACGCCACTTCGCAGCGACAGTATGCAGCTGCTAATTACACAACTATTAACCAACTTGGCCCCCCACCCTATACGCCGCTTCACAGCATCCAGCCGACAACCCATGCCCCGCTGTCCCTCATGCACCTTTAGAAAGGGAGTCCTATACCATTTAGATGAGCAAAGTTTCGTTGACAACATTGCTTTTTTCAGTGTTAGTCATAAAAAATAAATGTTGTAAATATAGCTAAATGCCTCAACAAAACAAATTGTTGGAAAAAGAATAAAAAAAAGTAAGTCCACACCCAGGATTGAAGCAGGGTCCACTGCATATGAGGCAGACACCTTACCACTAAGCTACGCTGCCGCATTGGAAACTTGTTTTAACCACTGCCTATGTTGACGGCGGCAGCGTCTATCTCCATAAGCTACCCAATCCGGCGTGAGTAGGGGCATCTATCACTGCATAACGTCCTCCTTTCCCTCGTCTTTTTCTCTCTCCCCAAATTGGGGTTTAGGGCGCATCCCGGAGATGTCAGCGGATTTGACGGGGGCGCTCCGATTTGTGGATAAGGATGGAAGAATGGAGGAAAGAAGTGTTGCAATCGCAAAGGGGAGATTGGAAAACTGGTGGATACAATCTAGGGAAAATGAAACAAGGACGAAAAATTAGCCCAGCTGCGGGACAGGAGGAACAGGGGAATATTGGCTCTGGCCCAAAGTCCCAACGCTGTCCCCCGGTGGGTCTGGTTCAAAAAGGGACACTGACGAGGTAGACCAGAGGAAAATTGTTGACTCCCTTGCCCGGGGGAGGAAGCAAAAAGCGGTGTTAATTTTTTTTTTGTTAAATTTTTTGGAAAGTATTCTATTTGTTTGGTTAAAGTTGCAGGGAGGTAAAGTGAGACGAATTTTAAGTTTGGGAGAGAAAGAAAAGGAAACAAATTTTCGTAATTCATGTCTAGGTGGCGCAAGCTACCGCCCGGGGCAACAGCCAATATCAGATCAAATCAAATTTATTTGGCACCACATCGTACAAGGATTTATTTATCCGGAGTGCGACCGTGCGAACCGATCTCATACCGTGCGAACCGAGTGGAATAGCGCGGCGTCATTCGTAACCTTCACAGTTCAAGGGAAATCCACGAAATATTGGTTCTGTTTGCTGTGTTGCAGCTAGGAATTACGCGGCGCTTTTCGATGCCAACTTTATAAGTACCCGTACCTACACCGTGCCCGTACCTCACGACGAAATCTTCAAACGAGTTGGTTGTTGCTTGCCGTCATGATACCGGTGATGACACCGACCTGCGTGTCTGCTCCATCTGTCAAACTGTAGGTGATGACGTCCCGCTCTTGCTGACCCCACCAAGGCTCTGCTAGAGCCACACTTTGAGCTTTGAACGCTTCGAGACGTCGCACCAGCTCCACCAGCTGCCTGCGGCCATCTTGAAATGAAATCGCTTCCTTCAAGCAACATAGCTGCTTCAGACCACCGCTAGAGCTCAAGTGGGCGCTGGAAACGCCAGCGTGCCTTTGCAGCTCCTGGGCACAGGGGCACACCGTGCCCAGACCGTGCCCAGGAGCAAGGGAAAAGAAGAGGACGGACAAACACAACTCCTAACACAGCCCACAGCTGTCAAAGCTACTTGCGCGATCGTGTGGCTGTACAGCGTCTCCTTTGCGCGAGAGCGCGTGCCAATGAGGCGCAAGAGTCAAGACAAAGCCACGTAACCACGTGTTCTAGCAGCAGTGCTAGCAGTGGGGGACTGCAGCACTGGAAACTACGACAGCGTAGAACAAAACAGTTGATGACGAAAGTGCATAGAGCTAGTTCAGCCTGTTCAACTCTATAGTTCTCAGCCGAATGTTTTTGTTTACACGAGAAATAGCGCACAAAAGGGCCTTTTTAAAGCCACGCTCGCACCCGTGCCAATTTGTCAGCGCTGCAGATGTTATTTACAAAACCACAGCCTAGTACACGCGTGTATTCCTCAGAAAGCGATCGCATATATGCATGCACACGAACAGTGAGAATGCCCCCCCCCCTTTCATTGTTTACACAACCTCAGCCTATCACGTGCATGTTCGCCATGTTGGAAAGTATACAAAGCAAGTGCGGCACGTGCCATAGGCGGAAATGCTAAACTGACACCGGCCAGAAGCCCGTTTCTGATTGTGATATGCAGATGGCGCGTGCATTTTCGCATTCAGGGGCAACGCACACGCACGTACTGTAGCTGTAAAGCTGCATGTTCGGTGGTACAGTGTGAAGGACAGTTTTCAGTGTTCGTGCGTAGTGCTCTCTTTCCGAAGCGACGAACATGCGCGTATAATATACCAACGTTGTACTATGCTCCATCTAGGCGCCACACGTGCGTGATCCAAGCTCAGCAGAGTTCTTCTGCGTGTGATATATCGTGCCTCAAGGACACTGCAAAGCCACGCGCTTGTACCCATGCCTTTGTCAGCGCTGCAGCTAGATCTTTGTGAGATTGAGTATAGGTTGTGTAATCTGTAAACACATCTGACCGCCGCCGCCATGTATACCTATATAGAAATTCCACTGTCATGTAGCCGCCCCCGCATGTGCGTGCCAAATTACCCAAGTACCAAAGACTTGGAGCACGAAGGTGGATCGGTGGCCAAATGACTAGCGCACACCAGCTCGGAGCATGTGGAGCGAAAGTTAAATCCTAGGCTAGCGGTTGCACTTCACTGGCTAAATTTCTCATCTACAGCTGAGGCACCAGATGCCCATCGAGGCTGACTACAGGCATAACTGGGAACGTGGGAACGTAGATACAGGCCTTGAACGCACTCGCCTTATCAGTACAAAAGATTCCAGGTAAATAATCAAAATAACATATGTCGATGATGTCATGTGCAAAGTGCCATATATTAGGTTTCTGCTTTCAAGACCGACGACCAGTTCAACTTTCCCCTATTCCCCCGCTTCCTCCTCTCACCCCTCTACCCTGTCCACTGTTCCCTGTTTCCTTCCCCATGGTGAGGGGGATCTTCTGCCTTGCAGAATCTCGGGTCTGGTCGTCGGCCTTTAACACACGTGTGTGTGTGTGTGTGTGTGTGTGTGTGCGTGATACGTGACTACCTAAGGCATCTTCACTCATGATGCGCATACCAGCGCACTGGTAGACAGTCACTCAATAAATTCAAGCACACGAAAAATACACTCACACACAGACAATAAAACCAAGCCTGTGCTCTTTATTGAACAACTAATTAGACGATTCTGCTGTGTTGGAAAATCACAGTCTAGCAAGCGAAGTTGAAATTTATGTTACAGAAGAAAGCTTATGTTATACTGCAGGATCGATTATATTCAACACAGGGCGTAGTTATTAGGTAAATAGCCCATGACACCGCGTATAAGTCGCGAAAAAAATTGCTGGCACTCCGTTGTGATCTTGTGTGAAATGGTGCTGCATTTTCGAGTAAACTTTGTGCCAACTTCTGCAGCTAACAGAAGCAAATATAAATATTTCTTAAATGACTGAGGTACACATGTCGCCTTCACCAGTCAGTCTTTCTTTTTCTTTTTACATTGACCTATAATTGTGTACCAGACTGAACCTTCCATGCTTTTAGAAAGCATGGAAGGTTTGTCAATGCAGTTTAGACGCGTTGATTTTCGGCGGTTGAACACATGGGATCTGGAAAACTCAGAAATTTTCAGTCAATCCAGTTCTGCAGCGCCAGCGTCTTTTTCAAAGTTCCTTTAATACAAATAATACCTTACCCCGCACACAATCACACACAAAAAAAAAAAAAAAAACGTAAGCAGTACGTGAATTCAGGCGTATATACATACGGACGGGAAATCAGGCATATTCACTGTGGACATATTGTAAGGCGCTCTCTGTCTGATCGTCCCCCCGTTTCGGTGCATCTAAGACGAGCTATGAATCGACTAACCCATTTAAAAATTTGTCGTAGATCGAACATGCCGAACTCTGAAACGTGGAAGCTTAATTCTGTCAGGAACAGTTTACATTTAGCGGTCCTTAGCTGCGGGGACTGATTCAAACAAAAGTAGACCTCTAACTGGTTAATGTAAAACATTCACACTATATGAAAGCATTTATTTCAACTAAAAAAAAAAAAAAAAAAACGAGCCTTTTTTTTTTTAACATCTGAGGCTCTGCATAATTATCGCGTTATTGGATATATGATGAACTGAACTTGCTTTAAATAAGGCGACAAAGGGCGGAGGGCGCGAGAATAAAATGCGACATTAGCCTTTCTGTTTCTTGTACTCTTCTTTCAGTGTCTGGCTTTTGCAAGCGTGATAAAGTTTAAAAAAGAAAGAAAGAAAGGGCGTCTACTGCAATATAAACACCAGCGATTACGTCGGTTCCCTTAGGCGTATTTTCCCCCAGTGCGCACGCGCGCCGGAGAGAAGCCATTTACGCGGTGCGGCGGTCGGTGAATAGCCGCTGTATGTGGACTTTTTCATTTTCTTCGTTCTAAACTCACCAACTTCGTCATTAAGAAAACACAAAAAAATCACATTTTTTTTATTTATTTGATGGGAACGAGAACGATTGGGACAAGAACGAAGGCGCCCCCCTTCCTGCTACTTTCCCACAGTGCTTACCTACTAAAGGAGAAGCTCCCTTGTTATTACACAGGCCCGTGGGGTGTGCGGCTTTATTCACCTCTACGACGTAAGTCCAGGTTAATTCTATTGGGGGCGACTCCAGTGTGATGAGATAGTTGCCTAATTAAGTACCAAGGTACGAAATGGAGCAAAGCTGCAATGCAAAATTTAGGAAATGTTTTGACTGCTTCAGCCTATCTTCGCACATTATTGAAAAGATACCATTATGATAGCTTTTTTACCTAGTTCTTACCAAGAAAAAAAGAGAAAAATAATGGCTGAATTAAGGACGATGGTGGAAAGCCACACTTAAAAACGAGGAAGTGGGATATTTGTGTCAAATTTTTGCAGCTCAATATCAGCTTTTACATATCATTTGGTAATAGACTATATTTATTTCATTATATCATTAGAAAACCACTAGTCATTAAACAAAGCAATGTTGTTTTTAATTTGCATTGGTTTGCACTTTGCATTCTGTGTATTTGTTTTGCATTTACATGAATCATCAAGCAAGGATCATTTATATCAGACTGAACACTGGCAAAGACAGTGCCTTTCTGAGCAAAGCCGAGTGTTATCAGAGCTTTCTTTCTCCCTTACACCTCATTCGTTAGTTATGTAGCATATACTGTTGCAAGCAAATCAGAATGCATATCAACATGCCATGTTTGAAAAATACATCTATTGATAAGGAGTTGCTATTGTATAGCTAGTGATTTAAATCAAATTATTCCCATTGAAAGCAAATAAATCTAATATATTGTTTTTTTTTCACCTCACTTAAAAGCATCTGCAGTATGGTGTTTTTACTTAACGTGTGAGGATTTAGTTGACTTACTGGAGTAATGGTGCGAGATCAATTTTAACCTTTTACAAAACTACCAGAAAATACAATTTATATTGTTGCAAGCTGTTTGCAAAATGCTGCAACTATCTCAAGGCTCCGTGTGTATGAAAAAACAATTTTAAATGGGGTAAATATATATATATATATTTTAGATCTAAAACGACACAATTAGGAAGAACACTCTTGTTGTTCTAAAGTGCTGTCATGGGATATGTAACACTATGTACATCTGGTGTTCTGAAGGAGGGAATATGCCATGCATACCTACTGCCCGTTAGGCATCAAGGAAAACACCTCATACAGAATGCCTAGAAAAAATTACTCTAGTTGGTGACAGGTGAAGAATTCAGGGGAAACTCCTCCCACGTCCCACCCCTTTCCACTTTAAGAGTGAATGCTAGAGAGGAGTAACTGTGCTAAAATGGAAAGGGGTAGGAGTTTTTCCTGAACCTGTCATTGACTATTGGCAATGTGCACTATTTTGCTGCGATCGGTCTTCCACGATTGACCAAATGCTTACTATGACTTCAGCAAAGGCTTTCTCATCGACAGAAATAAGAGTAATATAATAACTTCAATTCTGACAGCGTTAACAGTGTTCCTTGGAGAGCGCAATGATTTCAAGCTTCCACTATCCAGTATGCTAATTACAAACACCACCAAACTTATTTTTGACGAGGGATAGGAGGGCGCCACCAAAACATCTTGTCACTTATAGTAGACTACTGCTGCTCATCATGCTCATTGTGTGCTTTTCCAGATGAACAGAACTACCTTATTTTTGTCTCCCTTTCTACATTAACTACACATTTCCGGTTAAGTTCAAAGTGTTTTATTGAACTACAATTACTTACCGATATATGCCATTAGTATATGGATCTCAATGAAGGTCTCAGCCTCTTCCAGCTGATAGTAACACATAAAGTAGGAAACGGCAAACGAGTACATTACATTTCGCAAATATTTTGCTTGTTTGACTGGCCTCTTCACCTATCGTCAAAATGGAAGCATTACCTGAATGTGTTTATTTGGTTTCACCGTTTTCTGAGGTACTTATCAAGATATCAGAAACAAAGTAATAAATATTGAGTTAATGACGGTGTTCACAATTGACACGAGTGGTTTTAAAATTGGGAGAGGAAGCCTTGTCTAGAAACAAGCACAATGAATACAAATGTTACAACTGTATTTGAACAATTCGCATAAAATTTTTCCTCCTCAATCTTGGGTTTACATGAAAAATTTTGCCAGCTTGCTAGTTCTATCTAAATTTATTTCCCAAAGTGGTACAAAAAAAAGTACCATCTCTTCACTCTTTTTTTTTTCTAAATACCCAGATTCATAGCTATGTGCCATGGTAGTAGTTACATAATATGACCTGTTTAATGACACACATCTACTAAGCCTCCCCATTGTGAACATAACAAAAGATTAGTTTTCCCAGTTTCAGGAAGTGCCAGCTTACAGATTATGTTGCCTACTTTTTTTTCCCCCTTTCATTTTGGGGTACTTTATTTTTTTCTACAGATTCGGTGTTTCCTGCGTAAACAGGTTGAGTTATAATTTACAGAAAAAAACACAATCAGTGAAACCCCCCCCCCCCCTTTAAAAAAAAATAAGCGATTGCACAAAATTGTTGTCACATCCATGCCAACATATGGTTTCTTTGTAAACAGCTTATGGCATAAAGGGCACAGTCTCCCAAAAGTAAACATGAAAGACAAGGGGTCCTTAGTGCCTACAAAAACAAATGCTGTCACAACTTCAAAGCCATTTATTCACATGAATACACTTACTGCACCATTCAAGATTTTATACACAGAAACCTTGTGCTTGCTCCCAGCATCACTGAGACAGCCTATTGGTAAAAGTGGCACCCAGGAAGCCAATGGCGGCGTTGAAGCTGGAATGCAAAAAAAGGAAAAAAAAAAAAAGTTGTCGCAGTACAAGCCTTAACAACATTGATTTGAGATTATGTGGAAAGGTCATTCATCACTTCAGGGTATGAAGTATGTTACTGCTTTTTAAGGGCCATAATTCTTGAGTGATGGTCTTCTAAACTAAATGAATAGACCCATTTTGAAATTTAGTCTGGCAACCACCATCTGTGTATGACATATGTGCTAAGCTAATGCCGACCTTCTCGGCGCTGATGAGGGAAGATGTTGAAGATGCCACCAAGTGCAGAATATGAGACATGTACGTTCAAGACATCAGCACAACACAACGCACAAATTAGATACAACTGCTGTACAAGCGTTTATTTCGAAGAGTTGTCCAACCAATCTCTTGTCACAAGCTTGGCTCTAAAGCCTTTTGATGGTGGCAATTTAATCAAGGGGCTTATGGGGTGCTCCTTCGTACTGGTCAGCTCTTACCACCCCACCATAAAAAAAAAATAAAAAAAAAATAAATGGAAGTGTATGAGGTGATTAAAGATCACGACAGCAACTAGTTCGTCAAAAGTGAAAATGCTTTTTTTTTAGTTTCCAGATACGACACTGAATTTTGAAAGGGGTTTTTTGACGGCAAAGAGTACTGACAATCAAGTCCAACATTTTATTAAATAAACTTCTTTTTTTAGAATAAAAAATAGTTTTTGAATATAAACAACCAATTTTAAAGGGACCCTGCAAGGACTATTCTATTGGTTTTTAATTTGCACCGAACGTGAGCGCACTGAACGTAGTAACTTAATAAAACTTTTCTTTTCTCTACTTTTGCTTTATTTTAAAAGTTAAAGGCAAATTAAAATGACAAAAAAAAGCAAAAAATAATCTCCTTCATGACGTCCGTGGTCGTGGCTTGAGTAGCCGTGAACTAGACGAGGGTCAGTGAGCTCAGCGAGCGCACACAGCTGTTGCACTCCGTGCCGGCGGCTTGAGAGGGCGCCACTAAAGCATGTTCTGAATAGGCTGTATGAAGCGGGCGGTCAATGCAGCTGGCATTGCATTTGCTGAGTGATTAAACACTAATTCGGCATGACACTTCATTGGCCACAAACAACAGCAAACATGAGGTAAAGATCAGTTCAGAATGGGAGTGAAGTGTCTTTCAGTTTAAACACCATTTAAGCAGCTGTGAGCTGTCCACTGATGTATAACTATGAACCATAAGCTTCAGTACGTGTGTTATTGTTTACAAGCTCTACAGGCTTTTGCACTGCTTTATTGAATCAGTGCGGAGGCCAACAGGGTTCCCCGGCTTTTCATTAATATAGCTGTTTCTTGAGATTGAAATGATTTAGAAGCCCTGACCTAGCCAATGGTTGGCGAGGTAGCCACCTGACGACAGGTAGAACTCTAGAGCAGCATGTTTATGAAGAATGAAGAAACAAACTGATAAAAGCAAAAACATCGCTATTTACAATGCTCCCTTCTGGAAGCGCACTGTCTGGTTCAAGGCTTTCTCATTTACGTTTGTGCTTTTCCAAAAGAACAAGGAAGACATCTAGCTTACTGTGAGGAAGTGAGGTTTCTGATATTATTGAATTCATTAATTTGTGCCCTTTTTTTGACAAGATTTCATTATACCTTCTCCAATTGTGATTACACTAAAACTGCATAGTAGACGATATAGTACAATCAATATGGCAAATAAACAATGAGGTATCCTTGCATAATCATTGGCACAAACATTTGAGAAAAAAAAAAAGAAAAAAAAAAGAAAAAAAACACTTCCTATAAGTTTGTTTCTTTTTTTTTTTTTCGGGGGAGGGGGGGGGGGGGGAGGAGGTGAATAGAGGTGGCTCTCCTGTAATAAAACAAAATTGTATTTATTTTTTAAAATAATTTAATATTCAGCAAGTTGTTCGGCCTAAGCCGAAGTAACTTATTAAAAGCAATTTTAAAATGCAAAAAGCTATATATATTTTAAAAAAAAAGGCTTATGGGTGTCTGAGCTAGTTAGAAAGGAAACATTTGTCCAAGACCTGTAGCTAAAATCTGCTTCATAATCACATATAAAAAGTTTATCACAAAAATACAAAGCACAGAGAAAGCAGCATAGTTCGTATGCAAATGACACTTCCTTGAAATCCTTTTGATAATAATCAAAGCTAGACCATCAATGAAAATGCTTTTAGTTAGATACATAATTAAATACCAGTTCATTTCCTACAATTATTTTTTATATTACCTTTCTAACTAATACATGGGTTGCACTGACGTCGCATCGCATACTTTTGACTACCATGTAGGGGGAGGAGAGGGAAGCTGCTTTTGAAAGAATTTTGAGTGATGCATTAATCCTGTATAATCTTCTGCGAGGAAAAAAGCAACTTCTGTGCAAATCCAGGAGGCAGAAAAGAGGACCCTGGTAAGAGTAAAGCTCCTTCTTCCCCTCTTCTCTAGTGGTCATCGGAGTGCTCTTTGAACGACGTCACGCGCAAGCCATGTATACATTTTGCTGCGGATTTGCAGAAAGCATTTGCCAATACACACAATCGGTGTATGTAAAAAATACAAACAAAACGTTAAGGTGGTCTTAGCTAGTGGCAGGAAGGACTTGGAAAAGGGTTCTCCAGGAAGCCTCAGAGTGGCAGCCGACGTTCATTCCGCCAAGGAACTTGTCCTCTTCAGGTTGCCATCTCATCATTGGTCTCGCTAATTTGTAGGGTACGGGAGGGGACTGGGTGAAGAGGTGAAGGGCAGCCGTCTAGCAGCTGGGCTGGGTGAGAGGGGCAAGAGAAAAGCGAGTGGGGAACAGATACAACAAGAATATATACTCCATATAATGCTGGGGATGTCTCTTGAAACGAGAATAAAAATTTAATTTTATGTTCACAAGACACTTGACCTTAAAGTGGTACTCTGGCATTTTCTTCATGGTTGCTGATTTGCCTGAAAATGTGCTAAACACACCAACAAACATCACTGAAATAGAATCCCAAATATTAGTCTAAAATAATATTTTTTTTTTGCAAAGTCATTGAATATACAATTTTTTGCCCTCATCATGTTGTTTATACTGAAGGTATCCACTGGAAACAAAGGCAGGGGTTCACTCTGACTGTAGAATTTGTTCACAACTGATTATAAGCAGTTTCATAATGTCAACTGAATGCTTTGGTAGCTCGCACCAGTACTCAAGCACCAGCACAAAACAAATGCTGGGCACAGTTCATTTTTTGACTGCCTGCTCGATTGGCAAGCCTGTTGTCCACTGATGCCAAAGCACTGAAAGGTTCGGGTATATTTGAATGTTGGTTTTGGCATCATTTTCATTTGCCGATTTGACATTAACTATTCAGAATTTCGTAATACGTAAATAATATACCGGATAGCTGGGGTTCTAAAAAATATAATGAATGGGCATAGCTAAAAAAAAGAAAAGCTAGAGTAAGTTAAAAAGCTGTGAAAATAAAAGACGGGAAAAAAAGTAAATTGAAAGAGGAATAAGAAAAAATAACACGACAAAAGACAGCTCAGAGAAAAGCAAAAGTAAAATAATCTCCCTATAATTCTAAAAGTAAAAAATCAAACAATAAAACTGAAATACAAATGAAAACCAAACAGAACTGAAGAATTTATGCAAATTAAACAAGTGCTTAAAGGGATACTTCAATGAAATTTGAAATATTACCGTCGTGTTCAAAAATAGGTTGAATATGATCCACAATACCCGTAAAAGACAATCGCACGTTTGTATTTTGAGCCTGGTGGCTGTATTTTTCTTTATAAACGGCCCACTCTGGCAAGCGCTCGAAGAAGGCCCAGCTTTGAGCACGTGACATCCAACGCAATCGTGACGTAGGTCGTCTCGGGACGAGCAAAGCTGCAGCGAGGCTGACGTCGAGAGGATGGCCTAGTCGTTCCAGCCACCGAAGCGGCTGTTTTTGTACAAAGTTTGAGTGACGGGTTAATCTTCTATAATCTTGTAGGGGTACAATAGCGACTTCTGCAACACACAAAAGGCATTCTCGGGAAGAGGGAAGTTCCTCCTTCCCCTCTTCTTTCGTCCTGGCCGGAGGCGAGACAACCTCCGTCACCAGCTGCCAAGGTTCCTAGACGAGCATTACAAACGAGGCGTTAGCGACATCCACCTGGTGCTCTTTGCTAATCGTTTAATTTGTTTTAAAATTCTTTTTCAAGACTTCTTTAACCAGATATTGGTATGTTCTATGTGATACTGCTCCTTTGAACACATATAGACCAAAAAATGAGCACCGAAATTTCGTTGTAGTATCCCTTTAAGAGATTTACTCAAAATTTCTGGAATATTGGTAGGCCTAAGAGGTTGTCCGATTTCAGCCACTCAGGTTTACATGTCATTCACTCCATAAGATTGTAGGTTATCGAAGTGATAAATTAGGTACAGCATTATTCTGTCGTGTTTGTTCCTCTTCATAGTTTGTGTTTTCTGGGCTGTTTTCCCCATCATGTATAATGTCAACCAACTGGCCCAGTTCACCTCCTTATTAAAGGTACAATTTCGTCTATTTTCTGTCAAAAGAGATGTTGATGTTAGCCTGCCAATATACACAACTTAATAAATAAAAAATGTGCCCTGGTATAAGTGGTTTAAGCATACAGCTAAAGCTCTTGATAGTTTATTACCATGTCTTCTCTGTGGCCTGAAAGTAAAGTACTCAATGGTGGGGCTCCCTTTTTAAAATATGACATAAAAATGTGCATACAAAATACCACTGATTAGCTGCCAAGTTAGTAAAAGGGCAAGAGGGTAATTACAAGACTTACTGTTTCTAATTCTGCAAATTTGAAATAATTAATTTTGTCCAAGCAGGAGTTTTCTTCTATATATTGTCTGGAACTGTATGGGGAGTTCGAGCCAAGTGATGAGTGTGTTAAAAAGAGTTTCTTCCCAATATTTTATGATATTAGTCATACAGCTTATTATGAATATGAAAGAGTTTTAGAATTATGCAACTGTCTTACTTTGAGTTCATCTCGTATCATGTCCACATTCTAAGGCAAGTTATCAGAGTTTCTCATACTATTTTTGTTAATCAAATAATCTCAATTAGCCCTATGACGTGCATACATTCGTAAATTAGCCTCAGTGCAGCAGATATTGATGTTTATAACTTTTTAGAATTTAAGTTGCTTCTGAGTACTTTGTAATCTCATTGTTTGTGCATCCTTAATAAGGCATGAGATGTTCATGAGGACAGAGAACAAAGAAACAAATGAAATTAGAAACAGTAATGAAGAAAGGAATTTGAATACTATTGTTCTCATTCATGTAAGCAGAAGTTTTGCAAGTGGACCATTTTGCAAATCAGTGCATGCCATCCTTGATGCACGCAGGGGAACCTGGGAACCACATGAGACAACAAGAGAGTGACTTGACCTTAAAAGAGCAGTCAATGAAGCAGCCTTTGCATTTTCATAATTAACTTTACCTGAACTTGGCAGAACAATAACGCTTCCAAGGCGTTTAGCAGAGTTTGGGTGCTTATGAAGAGTTATCTTTTTTCTTTATGGGAAATTAGGTACCTGTATAGTGCGTTGCAACTCAAGAAGGGGGGCGAGGGTAAGACAGGCCGGGGAGGAAGAAGCAGACAGATCGCTAAAAAGAGAAGGAGGTTTCCCACTTTCTTCTCCAGCGTTCGATCTGCTTCCTCCTCCCCGGCCCGTCTTACCCTCGCCGTACCTTCTTGACTTCCAACGGATTATAGCAACAACAAGGACTGCAATGGTTGGCAGTACTCACTGTTCCCACAATTGTTTGCAGCACTCACTGGTTGCACTGGCATTTGCAAAATCGTCTATTGACAGTAATACGAAAGTACATTTCATATTTTAATTCTACAGTAGCAATCATAGCTCCTCTTCATGATAGTAGTGGATTGTTGCAGCCGCTCTAGTGCTTAGCAATGCATTGGGGGGACGTATAAAAGACTGTCGTTTAGGATTGACTCGAGGTACAAATGCTGTTGTATAAGGAAAGTCGAAGAATTCGTTGTCACATATACACTGAAGCACATGAGCACGCATAGCATTTTTATCAAATTTATATGAACATGGATCTCTTCCAGCCGCAATGCAGAATGCGTGAGCGATTGCAAACAATCCACAATCATATCCATTCTCCTGGGCTTGTACAGGTTTAGACTCAATAGTTACCATCTCTATGCCTTGCCCCAATATTCTCCACAACTGTGATACTGCACTATCTGAGATACCTCCAATAGAGTCCAAAAGAAACACAGTGTTATTTGGTGCACCATAATTCGTCACAGTGAGCCAGTGACCAGGGACATGAAGTATTTGAATAAATTTGTCTTGTTTCCGAAACTCGTTACACTGTCCCAAAAGAGGATCTTGTAGTCCACCAACACGACCAAATTGGTCCCGAAGAATGGCTTGCGCTGTGTTTATTACATTATCATCCAGAGTTGTGGGCTTTAGTAAATCTTCGAAATCCTTTTGCGTCATTAAACGAGCAGCGTGAGACCCCCCAGGCAAGTCTTTCATGTACTGTAGTGCACGCATTTCTACATTTGACAACTTTCTAGTCCCATGTGTATTTAGTATATCTTTCTTTATATAACTGGCTCCAGGAGAGTTAGATGTCAAGCTAGTCACAGATTGTACTGATTTCATTACAACATTTGATACGTCCATATCATTTTGCGTGTTCTGAAGACCTTGCAAAAAATATATTGTGCTGGAGGTACAGTGGGAGGCAAGTTGGCATGTTTCTTGTTTGGCATCACAGTTTCCTTAGATTTAGATCTAGCTCTCTTTTTTCTGGGCCTACCCCGGGGTGACTTGTTAAGTGGAATACTCAAGGTGACGTTTGTACTATCAAAAGCTGTTCCGTCTACAAGGTTAACTGGCAATTTTACATCTATCTCATTATGGTGTTGCAGTTCCCGAGCAGGTAACCTTGAGGTTTGAGCCCAAATGTCAGCGGCTTTGCAATAATCGTGATCTGAAATAATATGTCTACCAATCAGGGGATCAATTTCTTTCATGTCTAGACTTGCTATATGAATGGGTTTCTGTGAATTCTCTGTATCATTACTCAACATCCCCATTGCTAAATTCTTTTCATTCCCATTATAATCCTGCTGTTTATTCAACTCCCCTACATCCTGTGAGGTTTTGTTCCTTGGATATGTGGTGACATTTATGAAAAACTCCTCAATCTTCACCATTTCTTCCTGGAGTTCCTTTGAACTAAGCTGTGCCAATGTGTTAGCAAGGCTCTTTGACCATTCTAGAAGTTTGTTATGGACATACTTATATCTTTCCTGAACTGTGTCAAGTTTTGGACTTCCCTGCTTTGCTACGGTTGTAGTGACGACTTGCGGAGTTGCTGGAGCTATGTCTGTAAAATCCTCTGTGAAATCAGATTTTAACCATCGGGTTGCAACAGATTTTACGTCAAAAAGATTAGCTTTAAGGACTGACCGAACTGCAAAGATGTGCTTGCAAGGAAGTTTATAATGGTTATGAAATGAGCATCTGCAAGCAGTCAGGTCCTGAGATACGTGGTAAAGGTTACCCTGCCATCCGATTATGTGTTCTCCTTTAGTCATGCTGTAATTCCAAGTATGGTCTTGAGAAAATAATTCATACTGCTTATAAATGAGGTCCCTAGCATACACCGTGCACTTACTAGATACTTCCAGGTGAAAGCTGTCCATCTTAAGAGTATCAATGCATACCTTGCTTTCTTTGAATTGTGCAAAGCTAACTGACAAAGCCTCATGCTCTACATATTGGACTAAGCCCTTGACTGCTTCAACTAAATGCATTTGTGCGCTCAGAAATTGTTTAATCTTTTGGTTGTGGCTTTCCATTCTATTATTGGTATTATTCCCAAAACAACAAATATCCCAACGATACGCGTGTACCCACATACGCCTACAGGTGTGCCAATTCTTTAAGTAGTATTCAAAGAAGTCAGGGTCCTTTTGCGTTTCTTCTTTTAATTGTTTCAATAGAAAATTGTACTTGCTCTCATCATGGGCATAAACAAGATCTAGGAGTATTTTCTTTACTGCCTTTTTGTCTATTGTGAAAGGGCTTTTTTTGGACACTTTATCATGGAGAAACTTTATCACATGCCAAGAACATAGCAAAATTTGGCAACCTGGAAGCAACTGGCCTATAATGTTCATTTCATTTAGATCCTTATCCATCACTGCAACTTTACACTTGAACATCACGACAGGATTTAAAGCTAAAAATTTGGCTAAGGCTGATTTTAGAATTTCAGAGGTCTCACGTTGTACAAAAGCATAACACAATGGTCTTCCGTGACCCGTGCTATCCTCACAAAGTATAGCATGAAGAACAAAACCCTCAATGTTTACTTTGTAAGTTCCGTCAAAGAACAACACTTCTGAATACTTTTCTGTAAACTGCTGCATTAGCTTTGACTGAAGTAGTATAAATAGGAGCTCATCTCTCTCGTTTTTCTCTATATGTACTCTCCAACCAGGGCACATGTTAACTAGGCTTTCCATTTCCTCCAGCAGAAGAGACCCATGATGTAGACTATTTTCTATCTTTTTAATCCTGCCATGCTTCAAATTCCTCACATCTTGGGATGTAAGGTGCTTCCCAGTCTTTTCTAACACAACTTTTTTAATATCCTTCGACTTAACTTTGCAGGTAAGAAGATCGCCAATTTCCTCCTTCTGAAGATCAGAGAGCAGCCGAACGCATTTATACCACCTGTAGATGCTTGGACTAACTTCATGAGTTGGGTGGATGTCACTGAACTCCTTTACCTCGTAATGAGGGTAAGGTTTTTCGCAAAGAGTAAGCTGAATTTTAGCAGTGCAATTTTTACCAAAGAAACGCTGGTTACGGCGAATACCTCTTCCTCCCGGATTGCCCTCTCCTTCATGAACGCATGTGAAAGTAATGCGTGAATAACGAAAAGGATCCCCTGGTTGGGTCAGCTTATTTACGCCAGAACGTCTCACTTTCATGGGATGACAACCATCTGCCACCCATTTTTGAAAGACCTCAAAGAAGTCATTGAAGTTGTTAAAAGTCATGCCCTTACAAAGTTGACCCCCTCCTGACAATCTTTTCCTCAACGTACCTTCGGAGGAACTGCATGCTAACGCACTATCCTGATGCCCTACACCACTATCCTTCTTCTCCCCTTGATGGTTCCCAACTGACTGCCGATTGAGTTCTTTCTCCTTCCCATGCTGTCCAGGTGGCTGACTGCTCTTGTTTTGGGCCACAAGAGCAACATTTGCCCCTAGGGCAGGAACTCCAGGGCCTTGTCTCTGAGAGCATGCGGTGTCAGCGCTGTTATAAACCCTCGAAACAGGGGGCCTACCACGTGCCACAGAATTTTTCATTGCTCTCACTGACACGGCAGCTCTTGAAGATGACAGACCGCTGCATGTTCCCTTCTTTTTACTGCACCCATGAGAGGGCCCTCCAGAGTACGCCTCTGTACGGCTTCTCCCTACCATGGGAACACCTTTGACGTGAAGGTGGTTTGGCCTCAATGGCACACAAGGAGTCTCCCTTCTCCTCCGCCTCCGCCTAACCACAGTCCACTCGCTAGAGCCACTCTGAGCATGGAAAGCAGGATCCGTGCTTTGAGCCGCCTGAGGGAGGGGATCAGTGCTCCATGACACAGCAGAAGACTGTGTGCAGGGAGGCACACGAGCCCCTACCACGCATCTAGCTGTAGCATTGGCACCTCCTCGGTCGTGCCTCTGCACAACCACCTTGCTGTCGGTGCCTTTGCTACTGCCAGAGGTGATGGACACAGAGCCCCCAGAGGAGGAGGGACACACAGAGCTACCACCAGGTGTGCTAGCCTTGTGTTGCACCCAGACTCCCCCAACGAGTGGTGGAGCACGGCCAGCGGCATGCGTCACTGGCATCCTCGAGGACTTTGCTCCTCTCTGCCTCAGCTTGTGAGTGGCATCACCACCTGCACTTGGTGCGCTCACTACCACACTCGTCGGCAAGGGGTTCTCTGTCACTGGTCCAGAGGACACGCTGCTCTGTGCTACCGGAGGGTGTTGCGTGCAAGGCACGCAGCCCACCACCGCACCTTCGGCAGAGGCACTGGCACCTCCACAGTCATGCGTCCTTGGCACCGCACGAGTGAGACGTCTCGGGGGCCTCTGCACAACCATTGCCCAGGTGGCGGTACCCTTGCCCATGCCGATGGCTGGCACAGTGCACGTGTTCTCTTGCAGCTCACTCGACGATGCAGGAAGCCCTGCATCGTCACAGCTGAGGGGGGGGAAGTTGGACCTCCCCGCCCAGAACTCTGCCAACTCACCTGCCTGGTCTCCATACTGCCGGCGCAGCTCCTGGTGCTCCTCCTCCACGAGGTCCCGCTGCAGCTGGAGCTCCTCTGCCTCCTGGCGCTGGCTTGCCACCACAGCCCGGACACCACCTCGGAGGATGCGGCCGAACACCTGGGCCATCCAATTGTTCGAGTGTTGAGCAAACTAATACAAACTATTAAAATAAAAATAATAAAATCTGCATGTAAATAGCAAGATAAAACACAACCACAAAAAGTGTGTTAAGAAATATTCGACTGGTGTGGATTTTATGTACCATTGCAAACAGTATGGGTGAGAACGCTAGAGAGCGTGGCGATACACGCCATGCTGACATCAGCGCAACCCTTGTGCATATTTGATGGCATTAAATGAATCCTTCAAATGTTCACCTTTGGCATGTGCCAGGTTAATTGCTCCTAACAAAATAGTGGACATAATGATGTCAATGAAAACAGCCTATATTGTATTATTCCAGGTCACTGCTATAAATTCTTAAGTTGAAGATTGCGTAGGGGTGAGACAAAACATGTCGAGCAATGTAAGATGACACAAGATAGAGTAACAATGCAATCGGATGCCTCTGGATATATCATCACATCTTTTTAGAGAGTACAAAATAAAAACCGCACTGCCACTCTTTTTTGTTGATTTAAGCTGCACACAAACCGCTACTGCTTGCAAAACGGGGCCTCTGCATCCTCATTTTATGGCAATGAAAGTAATAAAACAAAAAGCGCGAAAAGTGTTCTTGCTAACACAACTAACCTCGCTGCCCCTCTTGTTGAAGTGGACGCCGTCCGCCTTGAGCATTCCATTCCAGTCCTGGCTGGTCCCGTCGACGAAACCGTGGCCTTCCTTGCGGCACAGCTCCTGCAAAAAAAAGTTGGTCTCCCGAGCTTCCCTGTTCTGCTCCTGGAGAACCTCGGCACCGACTGCCCAGCGATCATTCCTCCGCAGGCTCATCTGCCTCGGAAGAATGGCCGAGAAGGCAATCCGGATCTGAGGGCTGACCTTCAAGACCCGAGACACCAGCTCACGAAATCTGGCGATGCGCGTAATGGCACTATCAGCGGTGTTGTTAGTGCCAACGTGCACCACCAGTACATCAAAGTGAGGCAAGGCGTCAGCGATCATGAAGAAGAGCCGCTCGATCCTAATGCCGCTGAACGACCGAACCTCAACAGTCACGCTGGGTTTCAATGTGAAAGACCCGACTTGGTCTTTCAACATTGAATCCCCAGCCACCAAAACACGTGGCATGTTGAGCTTCGGTCAAGCACACAATACTAAGAAATATGACACAACAAAAATATATGCGTTAAAAGATCAACAAAGAACCAAAAAGGAAATATCAAGGCTCAAAAACGTCGATTCACGATAACTGCAGGTGGATGCGCAGAGGTTGTGGAAACCGCGGTCGGAAGACCCGTCGAACACAGCTGAAGGACACTGGGAACAATGAGCGGCGAGATGAAAGACAGTATGATGACAGCTACGCACGTGCGTAGCTGTCATCAGCCTTCTCCCGCCTTCCCGTCAAATAACGTGACCTCATGACGTCACACAAAACAACTGAGACAATTACTTAAGCATGCACAAAATATAGCACATATTATTTAATTACTGTAAATTTAATACAGAAGCATGCTTATGTAAATAAATAATTAACTTCATTTACCCAGTCACCTGTATTATTTTTGATAGCCAATCAGAACTCTGGGTCTGCCCAACGCTTGGCGTTGGGTCGACCGGGTCGACGCAGACACTGCCATTTAATTTCTCGATAGACGTCTTCATTTCGGATTCTTTCATGACTCAAGATGTGTCTCACATCGTAATTATTTACTTTGAAAAGTTGTTCGCGGAAACTTTATTTTGTAACATACTGTTCGATCCAGGCTGATATTCGTAGTTGTTGAAAAAATCAGTGCTGATATCTGTGCGTTCTCGCTGCCTTTTTCTCGCTCAGATAATTGTCATGGGAAATAATGACAATTATCCCAGCACAAGAATAAGAGAATAATTCCAATTTTTACAATATGTCCACGAAACGCATAAACTAATAAACGCTGCTCTCACCGCAACAACCCAAGACGGAATCCGAGTCAGACAGCTGAAGTGTGTGTGTGTGTGTTTTTATAGCACCGGTGTGACGCGTAGGACTTCATATTACATCCAGCGTTTAACTGTTTGTCTACCTTGATAACTATGTCAGAGTTTTTCATATGCTAAAAAGAAAACAAAATTATACCTTTCTGGAAAAACTATTATGGTTAAATAGAGTATTCTCGTGATCTTGGCATTAATTAGAGGCATACATTGCCGCGATTTGTATTAATAAGAATAATATTAAAATTCACATATTTGAATAGGTAATTCTTCAAGCTCTAATATAATTTTTTGCTTATGATCTAATTTTAAACGCGCGAAGAAATATGACAATGAAAACTGTGCTAATTATCATCAGTGGTGCCAATTGCTACATTTCAACTACAAAAAAAAAATAGTCTAAAATCAATGAAAACATTCTAGCTAATGTGAGAAATCCATGTAAAATTACATTAATTGTGGGTAAAGTATATTGTGCTATCAAAGTCGCGACTTTTGACAATCGGCGAAACGTCCAAAATCGCCGGCAATATACTTCCAGACCAAACTCCCCCAAAAAAGCAGTTTTTGAATAACTAGTTTTTTCATAACATTTATTTACTTCTGTATTTGCTCGCCGTCGTTTTGCCAATCTCAGCCTTTCCAGTTCGAAGGAACGCCTACCTGCTTGCACGTCTGCTCACTGCAGCACGTTTCATTGGCGTTAGAAGCCGGTGAAACAGTAGTGAGTTTTAATATTGCGTATACGAGCGAACTCAAGCCCTCTGTGTTTGCGTTAGCTTTGCGCGTTCCACACTGCGCGTGCGCGGAGCCCGAAATTGCGGTCTTGGATGGCGCATGGCGATGAGGCGCACGCACAACGTGGGGCACGCAACTCTAACGCAAACGCACACTGCTTGCGTTTGCTTCTATGCGCAATATTAAAACTCTACAGTAAGGTAGAGTCCCGTACCGGCTGCAGCACTACGTTGGGACAGTGAAGAGTGTTGTTTGCATTCGGAAATGACATTTCGCGAGCCATGATCGCGAGCAGTTCCGCCATGCCCGCTGAGCAGGAGAGTCGGGGGACCCTCACTAGAGCGCTTCCCGTTTCCGCCGCGGGAGAGCGAGCGTCGAGCTGGAGACGCGAATAGAAACGTTATACAAACTGTAGAGACGAATGAGAAAAACAAAGACTGAAAAGAGAGAAGAAAAAAAAAAGAAAGATACACTATCGCTGTGCGGTAAATAGCTGTCACACAAACCTGAAGTGCTTAGACCAGACTTGGCGGAAACGATTGAGAGGAAACGCAAACGATACAGTATGAGACCGCGTGAGCGGTTATGCAATCTGTACGAAAAAAAAATCAACAAATCGAACAAAAGTAGACGCTATGTTCCAAGGGGGGAAGAGCCACGGTCCTCTTTCGCGCACCGCGCACCTCAGCCAACGCCAACGCGCCTACAGTTCACAGGAACTCGCCAGTTTCCCACGCCTGACGTACGTCGTTGCACGTAGCGGCGACGCCCTTCCTCGAGTTGTCGCTTGATGCACTCCCAATCACCTGCGTTCGGCTGCCGCGACGTCAACGATAGCACCCACCCCAACGTGGACACGAAGTATAGCTCCAGGTTGGACGCGCGTCGAGATGGCATTGCACCATTGCGGTACGCGACTGCCAGATGGCGTGCAGGCCCAGCAGCATCGTCACGTGCGCCACCTCCTTCTTATCTCTCTCCTCTAGTTGCAGATACTTGAAGACGCTCCACTCCACTTCGAAGGAGTCCCTGAGCTCAAACGTCGTCCTCATCTCGTCCCAGAAGAGGTAGGCATTGCTACACTCGACGTGCTGGATGGTCTCGGGCGCCCCGCAAAGGTCGCAGTTTAGGGACCACGGCACGAAAAACCCCTTGTGATGGAGCCAGGTTTTAACTGGAAGGACCTCCATGTGCATCCGGACGAAGAAGTCCCTTGTCGCCACAGGGACGGGAAGGATTCGCACGAGTTTGTAAAGTCGCGCCGCGTCGTCGGGCGTCGGTGGTTGTCTGTAGAGCGGTGGCGGGAAGGATGCGGAAACGGCATCCCAGTACAGCCGCCTCTTTCCGACGGTCGCCAGGTACTCCCAGGAAAATTGGGCCTGCAGAAACTCGATGGAGCTGGCGATTTCCTTGTAGAACCGCAGGGCGGCTCCCTTGGTCGTGCGGCCACTCGTGCTCACCATCCAATTCCCGAGATGTGGGAATCCAAGGTGGTGCAGCACGGCGATGAAGGTCGGGTCCCTTGCATCCCGGAAGAGCAGAAAACGCTGCACGCGCAGCTTGAGCACGATGTTAACGAGGCCCAGACCTCCGCTCTCTTGGTGCAGAAAGAGGTTGTTCCTTCGTGTGCTTTCCATGACGGACTTCCACACGAACATGGCCCAGTTCCGGTGTACTTTTCCGGCCTGGCTGCCCGGGCAGCAGACGGCCTGAGCCCTGTACAGCACGGCGGGGTGGCTGACTGTGTTGCACACGTGAGCCCGGCTGAAGAAAGACAAGTTTCTGCACCGCCAGGGCGAGGAGAGACGACGACGAAGTGATCTGGGCCGGACGCATCTCGCATCAGCTCCGTGAACTTTCCAAGCTTTCAGCGAACCTCTGCAGTATAGTTCCAAATCTTCACCACCAACATGCGGTGGAACGCGAGAGAAACCCCCGGACACCAAATTCTTGGGTGAGCGGGCTGTTTTTTTCTCAAGATTTCACCGTTTTTCTCGACGAAACAAGGCGCCGCCTTGCTCAGCCTCGCGCGCCATCAAAAGACAAATGGAGGGCGGCCGTAGCTGCCGCACCGACAAGATGGACACTCGAAGCTTCGAAATACCTCTTTTGACTCCCGGAAACGGAGTCGTCGAGGTAGAAGGAGAAGAAATCACTCCGGAGGAGTTTCACTCTGCCGGGGGAGGTTGGATGCCGGTCTTACTCAAGGCCCGAGCAGAAAAGAAAGCGCTAAGCCTAACGGCCGGTTCCCAGCCAAACCGCACTCTTGGTAGGAACAACGGGCGGAACGGCCGAGCTCGAATCAAGAAGGCGCCAAGGCCTCCGAAGCTTCCGGAAGACGATGCGAAAATCGTTTTTCGACTTCGGGGAGGACTAAACGTGCGGAAAGAAGACAGAGTCTTGGTCCAACGCAGCATTCAACGCGCGGCGCAGCTCTCATCGGAGAACGCCTGACACGACGCTTTTCGCTTCAACGAGGAACAAAATACGCTCATCGTGAGCACCCCGGCACTCGAAAACGCCGTCAAATACGGAGGAGTGCACTCTATAAGCCTCAAGGGACAAACCTACGAGGTTGTAGCGTACGCAATACCGCCAGACGACACCATAAAGGGCGTAATTCACGGGATACCGGACGAAGACTCCGAGCAAGACGTTCTAAACAACCTAGTCACGGCGAGGAACCCAAACGTGCTCCACGCCAGACGGATGGGCCGTTCCAAGTCGGCGGTGGTACTTTTCAAGGGCCAGAAGGTGCCGTTCTGGATCATGTACGGCAACGTGGAGTACAAGTGCAACCTGTACAAGAAAAAGATCGAAGTATGCGGTACGTGCGGCGGAGTCGGACATCGGTCCGACGTGTGTCCGCGACCGAAAGAGCAACGGTGCAAGATTTGCAACACTCTAAACCCGACAGACGGCCACGCGTGCTCGCCGTCGTGCGGCATCTGCGGCAAGGCTCACCCCACGGGTGACACACGATGCAAGCAGCGTTTCCAGACGCCGTACATCCTGCAACAGCGGCAGTGGGAGAAGAAGAAGAAACAAGAGGAGAGCAGGTTCAAGGAAGAGGACTTCCCGCCGTTACCCAAAGAACGGTCGCGGTCGCGTTCGCGGTCACGGAGCCGAGCATCCGTGCGGTCAACCTCGCGGCAGCGGTCCGGCTCGCGGCGGAGATCGAAGTCCAGGAGGAGGTCCAGCTCCCGACAGCGAGTCAGCTGGGCCGGGGTGACCGACCACAATGCCTCGGAAAAGAAGAGCAAGGAGGCCAAGACGCAGAACGACAAGTTAGACGAGATCCTTGTCATGATGCGACAACTCCAGGAAGAAAACAAGGCTCTACGCGTGATGGTAGAGAAGACCGAGAAGGAGAACGCATGGCTGAGGACACAGCTTCAGCAGAAAAGCAACGAGACGGAGAAGGAACCGGAGAAGGCTTCGCCACCCGCGAAGAGGAAGATGGTCGTAAGACCGGGGCAAGAGACGGTCGCATTGGATAAGGCCGAGGCGCCGCTGCAACAGGAAGTTAACAAGCAGGTGGTCGAGCTGATGTGCAACCCCGAGTGGCTGACGCAGCTGGCTAGGCACATGGAACAACTACGTACGGCACGAGTTGTTAGAAACCGAGATGGTGAACAGTAAAAAGTACATAATTTGGCAGTGGAATTGCCGCGGGTTTGGCAAAAAGAGGGGCGACCTACAGCAATACGTGAATAACAAAGACGAAAAGGAACGACCGGATTTGATTGCCTTACAAGAGGCGAAACAACTGGCCAAACTGTCGGGTTACAAGTCCTACGGCATGGATACCAAGGAAAAGACGCAAGTGGTCACGTTGGTCAAAAGGAACATAACGGTCGTCGTTCATGACACAGGCGTTTCAACAGTAGAACACGTGCTAATCGAGATAATCTCGGGGAAGAAGAAAGACCAACGCAGCCTCTTCGTGCTGAACACCTACAGCAGCCCGGCGAAACGGCACAGATTCGCTTCCCTCTTCCAAGCGACCCTGAACATCGCCAGACGCCAGACACTGGTCGTGGTTGGGGACTTCAACGCCCAACATCCGGACTGGGGATACAAGATCGAACGACCCAAGGGCCGAAAACTGTGGATCGACTCTCACGAATGCGGACTATCCCTGATCACCGATCCGGATCATCCGACGAGGAGAGGAGCCGCCCGACAACAAGACACTACGCCAGACCTTACTTTTGTGCGCTATGCAAAGGATGCAGAGTGGACAAACACGTGGGAAGACCTGGGTAGCGACCACTATGTGCTAAAGATAACGATCCGCGCGGGCCCTGGAAAGCCGCGGGGCAGAAAGTGCAAGATCACGGAATGGGATAAGTTCCGAGAGCTGATGGGCGAATACGAGACGGAAGACGTTACAAATATTGGCGAGTGGATAGAATGCCTGCTGGCAGCTGCCGAGCGGACGACCAAGGTGATTCCGGAAGAAGCGGACGTGGCCGCTGCGGATAGCCGACTCTTACACTTATGGGAGGCTAAGGCTAGTCTGCAGAAGCGGCAGCGTACGCAACGTAACAATCGGAACCTTCGAAGAAAGATCGCTGAACTCAGCAGAACGATCGAGACGTACGCTGACCAGGTTACGCGTCAACAGTGGCAGGATACCTGCGAAGGGTTCGACGGTCAGCCCAATGTACCCAAAACTTGGAACATACTGCGGCACCTACTGGATCCGGACGGTTGTAAGACGGCTCAGCGTAGCAAGATGTGCGAGATCATTCGAAGTCACAAGGGTGACGAGGACGACCTAGTAGAGGAGATCCGTAAGCGATATATTGGTGACAACCCGCCGAGAACACCCACGACATACGGCGGTGCAGACAACGAGGTGCTAGACGCGGACATTTCTGAGTTTGAAGTTGCCGAGACACTGCGCAACTTGAAGACCAAGTCTGCTCCGGGACCGGACGGTGTCACCAACAAGATGCTGCGGAACCTGAGCAACGAAGCCATAACCGGCATCACAAAGTACATCAACGAGTGCTGGAGACAAGGCCAGCTACCACGGCAGTGGAAAACGGCCAAAGTGGTCCTGATCCCGAAACCAGGCAAGAAGCCTCAGCTCGACGCTCTGCGCCCAGTCTCGCTCACGTCCTGCGTGGGCAAGATAATGGAGCACGTCGTTCTACGGAGAATCAACGACTTCATGGAGAGGAACCAATTGTTCCCTCACACCATGGTTGGATTCCTGCCACACTTGTCTACCCAAGACGTGATGCTGAGGCTCAAGCACCAAATCATAGATGGCGAAAAAAGCTCTCATCTCGACACTAGGGTGATCCTGGGCCTCGACCTTACGAAGGCCTTTGACACTATCAGGCATGATGCGGTCCTTGAGAACCTGGAGAAGCTGGGCGTAGGGCGACGCACGTTCAACTACATTCAAGACTTCCTCAGCGATCGGACGGCGCAAATCTCCATCGGTGGCGTCACGTCCGACGACATCAATCTAGGCGGGCGAGGCACACCTCAGGGCTCGGTCCTGTCGCCATATCTATTTAACGTGGCGATGATTGAGTTGCCTGCGAAGCTCAGCAAGATCGAGGGGCTGCACCACAGTATATACGCAGATGACTTCACGCTCTGGATGACCGGCGGCTGTGACGAGTTCATCCAAGACACGCTACAAGAAGCGATACGGACGATTGAGGAGTACGTCACTCCGAGGGGCCTAACTTGCTCTCCGCAAAAGTCGGAGCTCCTCCTCCTCAAACCTGTTCGGTCCCGCCAGCTGCCGTCGGACATCGCGCTCTACTCGCAAGGACTGCGTATCCCGTCGGTGAAGAGCATTCGCATCCTGGGTTTGCGGGTCCAGGCGGATGGCAACAACTACGAGATGATCAAATCGCTCAAGGCGTCAATTTACCAGATCACCCGGCTTATTTCACGCATCTCAGGCCGTCACTTCGGAATGAGGGAAGGAAATCTTGTACGCCTCGTCCGCGCTTTCGTCGTCAGCCGGCTGGCATACGTCCTTCCCTTCCTACGGCTCGGGGTGGCGGAGAAAGCCAAACTTGACTGCTTGATTAGGAAGGCCTACAAGCGAGCACTTGGCATCCCGGATTCTACGTCAAACGAAAAGCTGGCGGCGCTGGGCCTGCATAACACCGTGGAAGAGATCGTCGAGGCGCAACGGACGTCTCAGCTCAAACGGCTAACAAAGAGCGCGACCGGGCGTCACATTCTCGAAAACCTGGGCATCCGCTACGAAAGACAAACGGGCGAGAAAATAGACGTGCCGAGACGGGTCTGGGAGAAGCTTACCATCCCAAACCTGCCACGTCACATGCACCCCGTGCACCATGTGGAGCGACGAACGGCGAGAGCCAAGGGCCAAGGCCCTTCGAAAACTACTAGAGAAGGAACAGGGCGTCTACTACACGGACGCTGCGAGGTACGACAGGGATGCCATAGCCGCAGCCGTGGTTGACAAGCAAGGGAAGATCGTTGCGAGCTGCAGTGTCCGGACGACAGAACCGGAGGTAGCCGAGGAAGTGGCCATCGCTCTGGCACTCAAGCTGCAAGACGCTAAAATCATTGTCAGCGATTCACAGATGGCGATTCGCCAATACGCCAAGGGACGGATCTCGCCGGTTACGCTTCGAGTACTAGGTGATCCTGAAAAGACTGCGAAGGTGAAGCTGATCTGGACTCCAGCACACTCGTCGCTCCCCGGCAACGAGGAGGCTCACGACGCGGCCCGAGGTCTCACTCGCCGGGCCGGAGCAACGTCGGACCCCTCCATCGAATCGTCGACGGGGGGCGACATACTGGTTACGTTTCGAGACATCCTCGATCATTACGCCGGCGAAAGGATGCGCTACCCTCCGGCGCATCCCTCGCTGGACAAAAGGCAAGCGGTAGCTTGGCGGCGACTACAGACAGGCACCTACCATAGTCCTGCCCAGCTCAGCGGATGGTATCCGGATCGCTACAAGGGAGACTGCCAGCTATGTGGTGCAAGAGCGACTCTTCGCCACATTATTTGGGAATGCAGCCGGCTCGACCGCAAAGCCCAGCCACTACTAAAAAAGATCACCAACCAAGAGAGCTGGGAAGCTCTTCTTCTCTGCACCGACCTTGAGGTGCAGGAACAAGTCGTCCGACTGGCCGAGGACGCCGCTGGAGTCCAAGGGATTCTGGCCGTCGCCTAAGGGGTGATTGGGAGGGGACTCCTAGATGGGCCTCTGACCAATCGCTTAGTCTTTCTGGGCGCAATTAAAGGTTGCCTGCTGCTGCTGCTGCTGCCAGGGCGACAGCTTGGCGGCAACGGAGTTGGCGGTCGGTCTCCACACTGCGGTCATTGATTGCTGTGGGTCCACCGGCACACCCAGGTAGCCGTCGAGCGAAGTGCTCCATCCTATACCTCTGAAAGTTCTTGGCGTAGTCGCCCATTCACCGAGCCACGCCCCCGCCGACTTCTGTCGGTTGATCATGGCCCCTGAGGCAGCGCAGAACCGGTCCACGTGTCGCAGGATGGTCTGCACCTGCACCTTGGACAAGCAGATAAACGAGGCGTCGTCTGCGAAGGCCAGCACGCGGACGTCTTCGTCCCCAAGCCGTAAACTTGAGATGGATGGGTTCGCATTGACTGCCCGGCAGAGTGGCTCCAACTGCAGCGCGAAGAGGATGGGCGAGAGGGGGCAGCCCTGCCGAACCGACCTCCCGATGGAGATGGGACCTCCCCTCTGGCCGTTGATGAGAAGGCGCGTGGAGATGTCTCGGTAGCAGAGCGCGATCCACTCCCGCAGCTCCTCCCCCACGCCGAATCGATCCAGCGCCGCCAGGAGAAACCTGTGGGACACCCGGTCGAAGGCCTGCCACAGGTCTAGCTGCAGGACCGCCAGGGGCTGTTGACCCTCCGCCGTCGCCTCGCCGATCGCCCGCATATTGTGGAGGTTTCTGGATATTTTCCTCCCGCGAAGGCCGTAGGTCTGATGGGGCCCTATGATGGACTTGAGCCCTGTGTCAAGTCGCCTTGCGAGGATCTAGGCCAGGATTTTATAATCAGAGCAAAGAAGACTGATGGGCCGAAAGTCCCCGACCTCGGAAATAGGGCCCTTTTTAGATTTCTTCGGGATCAGTACCGTGAAGCTTTGTCGCATGGTCGGAGGAAGTAGACTTCGTCTGCGGATGTCATTGAAGACTCGAGCCAAGATGGGGCGCAGGCGTCAAAAAAGATTTTGTAAAACTCTGACCCGATGCCGTCCGGGCCGGGAGCTTTGTTACGGGACAGGTGCTTGATTGCATGTAGGACCTCGGCCTCCCGGATTGGGCAGTTCAAAATGTCAACTGCCCCCTCAGGAACCGAAGAAGATCCCCGGAGAAAGGGCTTGAAGGCGACATCATCAAGCCCCCCTCCTCCCGGAAGAGCTCCCCGAAGGACGTCTCGAAGACGCCCGCGAAGTCTTCTCTTGAGGTTAAAACACGATCTCCTTGCCGCAGCTCCTTGATAGTGTTCTCTGTTGCCCTTTTCCGCTCGTGTGTGCGGAAGATCTTCGAGGGCTGCGTCTCTCCCTCGAGTGTCTAAACTCTGCTCCTCACCTGGGATCCCTTGTAGCGCTCCTCCAGCATGGCCAGCAGGTACTCTTGGCAGAGCTTGATGTCGTCACTGAAGGATCCTGGACTGCTCTCCTTCTCCTCCAGCAGTGCCTTGAGGGTGTTCGTGAGGTGAATCCGAGCTTGACGTTCCTCTGCGCCCCTGCGGCGGCCGAGCGCGCACGCGGCATCCCGGAGCTTGATCTTGAACTCCTCCCACGAGACCGCGTCCGCGCCGCCCTCCTCCAGGTTCTGGAGAACACGCCTCGTCTCCTCAATAATATCTTCGCTTTCGAGGATGCTGGAGTTCATCTTCCAAGGCGTGTCGCGCCTTGCCCGCACACCTCCGGGGCCCCCAGCAAGAATCTCAGCCGCGACGAAACCGTGGTCCGAGAACGGAACAATCTTCGCATCGTAGGACACGACGCTCCCGGACCACTCGCCAGAGACGTAAACGCGGTCCAGCCGCGCCTGCGACGCGCCCCTCCACCTCGTGAACCGCGGCGAAAAATTGTAAAGCGTCTCCGTCACGTCCACAAGGTCGAAATCGCGCACGGCTTCGCGAAGCGCAGCCGCGTCGGCTCTTGGGACTGCCGACCCGCTCAAAAATTGGCTTGCTCTTTATGTTTATACAGCCTTGATGGAGATGCGCCTCAACGGGTAATCGGTCTCTTAGCTGTAGATGAGAAATTTGGCCAGTGCGGTACAACCGCTAACCTGGGGTTTTTAACGTGCATCACGCAGTAGTGGTCACACGAACGCGTGCCGGTACGAAACTCATCCAGATCGAAACGGGCGGGGGCGGCGGGGATCGAGCCCAGGAGGTTCCCAGCGCAAGCTTTCGCTCCACACTCCGACCTGAGACGCGTTAGCCCACTCGGCCACTTCCTCCCCACTGCCGACCCGCTCACTCTATCGCGACTGTTAGTCACGCAGTTGAAGTCTCCGCCGACCACGAGGGTGGCGGGCGTGTCAAGAAGTGCGCGCAGTCCGACGAAAAAGTTTTTGCGCTCCCCCGGCCGGCTAGGGCATAGACCGATATAAGGCGCACCAGCTGGTCTCCAAGGACGCTATCGGCAAGTGCAAAGTGCCCACTTGCGCAGTCTGGGGTCCAGCATTCGGATGCCAGTATTTGTTTTGACTAGGATGGCGGTTCCCCCGGAGGGGCTAGCCGTGAGCGTGTGAACGCACCAAAAAACGTTTCCAAAAAAACTAACAAAACTTTTTGCTTTCTCAGCGGAGCAGATCTTTGTCTCTTGTATGAAAATGACGTCCGCGCCCTCCTCATTAATTAGATCTAATAAAAAACTTTTACGCTTCGTTGCGGTGACGCTTATACAATTCGAAACTGGGGAATCTCTTTCCTTAGTAATAATTCAGCCGATAAACTGTAAGTTGGAAAGTTTGCTGCCGATTTTCCTCTAGCAAAAGCACTCCCGGGTCGAAGTCGGGATGCACCACGCATTGGCGACATTCTCACATAGTAAAGAAATCGTACGCGCGCATATTCAACTCAAAGTAGACACGTCGTGCTTGACGTTTGCGCGAGCGATGTCTTCAGCCACGTGAAGGGAGCGACGGCTCGGCGACGTCTTCGTGCAAATCGGCTTGGTGGTCGGGCGTGTCGTACGGGATGAACACCAATTCTTTTGATCAGTCCCAAATTTCTCTTTTAAAGGTAGACAGAATTCGCCGTTACCGCGAACGACAGTTCTGAAATAGAGGTCCCACGCCCGTCGTCCGCTGCCATTGCCGTCCCCGCGAGTCCCACGATACGCGAAACGACGAACGCACAGAATGCTTCTGGTTGTCTGTGGAACTTTTTTTTTTCAATCAACGTATTTACAGCTTTTTAGAAGCCACAAAAAATGGGTTTCATATTTTTTTCTATTTTTAATATTGAGTGTGTGCCTTCAGTGACCTACGACTTTGATTAAATTTGGTGGTCGCATCGATACCTTAGAAAACGGCCCGTGACCGCGGAAAAGAAAGTGAGCGAGACTCGAACCGGCCAGTTCTTGATCGGCGGTTTTCGGGCGGAAAGAAACCGAATTTCGAGCCGCATATTCTGTTCTGGGTAGTTGAGCTCTCATATGTCACGTACAACTAAAAACCTCGGCGAGCATAAATACCCTGTCAGTGTCCCTTTAAGCGTTCCCCAATTTTTTTTTCCTCCAAATTTAGCGAAAAATTGAATTGGTGTATAGGTCACGTGACGCCAGGTCACATGATATCAATTTCCCTGTTTAATTTAGCGGGAAGAACGACTTCAGGTCACGTGATATAATTTTTCCAGCCAAACCTAGGGGG
The DNA here is from genome assembly GCF_016920785.2 of Ixodes scapularis. NCBI lineage: Eukaryota > Metazoa > Arthropoda > Arachnida > Ixodida > Ixodidae > Ixodes > Ixodes scapularis. Next base: position 130,235,808 of record NW_024609846.1, read on the forward strand.
GAAACATAACTGGTGCCTAGGTCACGTCACGTCAACCTTCCCGTTAACTTTAGCGGGGAAATTGAATTGGTCTGTAGGTCTCATTACGTTTACGGAACTGCTCATAGACGCTGTTTCCACAAGCCAGAGCCGTGTATACAGAGAGTTTGGTCAATGGGAGGCGCGGGCAGAGCCAGGGCGTGCACGAGACCCGGAAAGAAGGCCTGGCACCACTGATCTGTGCCTGGCACGCTCTCTTGACCAACCAGAAGCCGAAAAGAATTCCCTAGCGGTGGTAGCGGGAAAAAGTTCTGATCAAAAGTCTATGTTCGTGTATGGTTTTAATAAGCGCGTAAGAGTGAAGTGTAGTAACTCTTTGTGGTTGAAAATAGGGTGCACGTGATGTTTCGATCATGATCATGCATAAAGATGTAAGAAACGAATGCGCCGCTCGAACTCTGTTCTGCTCGGACAGAGTGTGACCGCTCGGATGGCAGGTTCCCGACCCTCGGCGCTTGGCAAGGATTATGTCGATCGTTCCGGTAGTCGCACTCTTCCACCATCATTTTGGATGAGCCTGATTGAAACATCACGTGTACCATATTTTCAGTCACCAAGAGCTACTCCGATGCGCTTATCAGGTTTGTTTCTCGCGACCACCGCCAGGGTATTATTTCCGGCTTCTGGTTGGTCACATTCGAATTTCAGAAGACGCCCTGCAGCACGCCCAGCCCGCTTTTGGCCAATGGCGCCTCCTCATTTGTCTCTTGTACTTCCCAACGAATGACCAAACTCTCTATATATACGTCTCTGCCACAAGCGACTCCCCCCCCCCCCCCCCCCCCCCCCCCACCCACCCAAACCTCACCACGGTTCGACTCCCGTCGTTCGAAGCGCCACTGTTTTGGAGGCCGCTGGATATGGCGTGCGTAATGCCGTGTGGTAAGGACCTGTGAAGCAATATCGTTGAGATCGTCGTCATCTCACTCCTTTATCCCAATTTCGTAAACCATGAGGACACGATGGATCGCTCATGGCAGGAGCGCGGCTAGGTAGAGATAAGTGTCCATATCGGTGCGGGGGAAAGAACCGTGCAGAAGAGGAGCCGGCTGGGCGTAAAGCGTGTCTTTTCCATCTCCAGAGAGCGAGCCGGACTAGTGGCACCCACCATGTTTTTGATTGACAGGGTGCTCAAGCTGCTCGGTTACAAGGTCGACCGCAAGCTGGGAGACATCAAGGCCCGCTTTCGCGAAGACCGCCACCCGGCCGCCACCGGCGCCAACCCCTGGAGCTCCACCACGGAGGTGCTGAACTCCCTGCGTCACCGAAAACTTGGCCGGCTCGTCTGCAAGCTGGGCACGCAGGGAATCCTCGCCACGCGCTCGAGACTGGACTGTTGGAAGTCAGCAGCCCATGGCGTTCGAGCGAAGATTACCGCCGCGAAAACGCTGCAAGCCTCAGGCGTGTTTCACATGCAGCGATTTTGGCATTAGAGCGGCGCGATTTCTGCCGCCACGGCGCTCGTGCCGCTCAACCGCTGGTGCTGGCCATAGCGCCGCGACGGCAGAAATCGCGCCGCTCTTGGGCCAAAATCGCTGCATGTGAAACACGCTTAACGCTCTTCACCCTTTCAACCGCAGCATCAACCCCTCACCCTCGTCCACAAGCCCATTTAAACCAACATCACCATTTCTATTAAAAATTCATGTCTGCAATACTGTCTCATCATCGTTGGACGCGGCGCCGCGGCCCTTCACGGTATGGGCGACTTGCCAAAGTTCTGCGGCGACGCGGACCTCCTGAGCCGAAATAAATCACTACCACTATCACTATCCCTATTTAGTGCGAATTTATATTTTGACTCGCCTTCCTGCCTTTAGTGAAATTATTCGACGCACATTTTGTTTGAAAACAGCATCGTGGGCATTTGTTCTACATTTTTCGCGCTTCGAAAAGATGAACCTCCAAATTTAAAAAAACTTCTTCCTTGCCAAAGGACTGTGTGTTCCGGCGAGAGGCAGGGGAGCACATTTCGCGCTGCACCTAAGTTCCGTGGACCGACGATAATGATGGTAATGATAATTCGTTTTTTTTTTTTCTTTCTTTCTTAATGTATTGTTTGGTTTGGTTGCGAACGCCACCAGGCGCCCCATAGTAACAGCATGTAGAGGGCGAGTGCAATTCCCTGAGGAGTACAGCCAGCGCGCGAAAAATCTAGGAGGCCATGATGCAACAATTTGGACTGGTATTTCAGCCACTAGATGGCACTGATTTTATGCTCCCTCTCGGCGAAAAATTAACATTGTTCGACTGTTCTTATTTGCTTTTATCATTTACTAAAGCATACAGATTTTGTAATACCAGCGTTTGCAATTTTAACGAAACGTCGTGTTTTCATTGGTCACATGTCGTCCTCGCATCCGGAACAATGCTCTTCCCTTCGTCGGAGATGACCTCGGTGTGTGGAGCTCGTGTTGCAGAAAATCGGTGGTGTGGCAGAAAAGCCGGCGTCGGTGGCGTGACGCGAAAATCTTGATTGGTCGATACATAGGGTCATGGCGTCACATCTCGCTTGGAATTTCAAACAACCCTCAGCCTTTACGTGAAACGTGACGTAAAGGGTGGAATGAAAGTGCTTAAAAAAATAACTTGTAATGCGAATTAAAGGTCGCCGTATGTCTCAAATGATTTCACTTTATAAAGTAATTCATTTGCCTTAAATACTTTCGAGCTTTCCACTTCTGTCCGCTTCCTCCTTTCCTGTGTCCTGTCCACTTTTACCTTGCCCCAACTTAGCTCCCCTCGCAGCTTAGGAAAGGGGGAGCGCTAAGAGGATTATCTTCCCTGCAGAAAACCGAGGTTGTACGTAGGCCTTTAAAGAAAAAATCGGAGGCGGGATTCGAACCCACGTCCCTTCGGGTGCGACCCTGGCACGGTACTGAATAGGCCCTGTCAGCCGCACTTCTTGCTCCCTGGCAGGAAGAGCATGAGAAGCGCATGAGAGGGCGATGCGAACGGGGACCGATCACGCTATCACGTTCCACTCTTAAAGGCGAAGCTTAAAGGGACACTGACACCCCCCAAAATTTTTTTTTAATTTTTTGCCAGGCGCTTCATTATGGTGTCGGAAGACTACCCAATCAATATTTTGCAACAGAGTAGCGTATTTTTTTAATAAAACCAAAAGACGCAACTGCTCGAAATCGAAACCGAAACCCGACGGAGGTCGGAGAAGTGGAGAGAAGAGAGTGTGTGGCGGAAGTCACGTGGCTACACCCGACCGTGTGTTTTTTTTTTTTTTCTCCTTCCCGGTAGCAGACGACATGCGGCGTATGGGAACTGGTCGCCGTGGGATTCTTTTGCAGTTATGTATGTTCCGCTCGTTGTTCTGTACTCCAAGATGAGTTGTTTTGTACATTGAGAAGTTGGAGATGAGTAGTGAGTGCCCGTGGTGAATTTCCATGATCGGCTCCGAAAAGAATACACCCAAGATGTTGCGTGAAGAGCTGGCTCACATGTCCCGCGCCCGAAACAGAAGTGGCATTGTGCGACAGAGTTTCCGAAAGATCAACGGGATCGGGACCAATGGCTGGCTGCAATTCCTGTAGACCATTTACGGGCACCTCGGAAAGCGGACGCTACCTGATTTATATGCTCCTTGCATTTTGTGGAAAGTGATTACATTGAGTTCGCAGGTGTCAAAAAGGAGATCTCATACCATTTAATTCAGCGACGTGTCGTCCACAACATTTGTTTCTTATATTGTTTTTTTTGTTTCTTCGGTGATAATTGTAAAAAAAAAAAAAAAAAGAAATGTAAACATCAAAGAATATTTGAAAAAAAAAAAAAAAAGTTTGACGGGGGATCGAGCCTGGTCCTACTGCGTGTGATGGGGACGTCTTCCCCATTGCGCTACTGGGGCACATCGAAACTGGGGTATCTCTTTCCTTAGTAATAATTCAACCGATAAACTGTAAGTGGGAAAGTTTGCTGCCGAGTTTCCTCTAGCAAAAGCACTCCCGGGTCGAAGTCGGGATGCACCACGCATTGGCGACATTCTCACCTAGTAAAGAAATCGTACGCGTGCATATTCAAGTCGAAGTAGACACGTCGCGCTTGACGTTTGCGCGAGCGATGTCTTCAGCCACAAGAAGGGAGCGACGGCTCGGCGACGTCTTCGTGCAAATCGGCTTGGTGGTCGGGCGTGTCGTACGGGATGAATACTAATTCTTTTGACCAGTCCCAAATTTCTCTTTTAAAGGCAGACAAAATTCGCCGGTACCGCGAACGACAGTTCTGAAATAGAGGTCCCACGCCCGTCGTCCGCTGCCATCGCCGTCCCTGCGAGTCCCACGATACGCGAAACGACGCACGCACAGAATGCTTCCGGTTGTCTGTGAAACTTTTTTTTCAATCAGCGTATTTGCAGCTTTTTAGAAGCCACAAAAAATGGGTTTCATATTTTTTTCTATTTTTAATATTGAGTGTGTGCTTTCAGTGACCCACGACTTTGATTAAATTTGGTGGTCGCATCGATACCTTAGAAAACGGCCCGTGACCGCGGAAAAGAGAGTGAGCGAGACTCGAACCGGCCAGTTCTTGATCGGCGGTTTTCGGGCGGAAAGAAACCGAATTTCGAGCCGCAAATTCTGTTCTGGGTAGTTGAGCTCTCATATGTCACGTACAACTAAAAACCTCGGCGAGCATAAATACCCTGTCAGTGTCCCTTTAAAGAGCCCAAGTTTTATTGCGCAGCTCTTAGGCGCCCGTTCCCGGCTTGAGCGGCGTCGGCGTCGCCGTCGCCGTCGCCGTAACCGCGAGTAACCCTCGTAACCCTCGTGAGGGTTACGAGGGTTACGAGGGTTAATCTCACGAGGGTTACCCTCACGAGGGCTACGAGGGTTACTAACCCTCATAACCCTCACGAGGGTTACGAGGGTTATGAGAGTTACCCTCACGAGGGTCACGAGGGTTATTTAATAGGGAAATCGGTCGTGCATCGTTATGATCTAGGGATTTCTCGGATGCTTAGAGCCCGCAGAGTGAGTTATCGCCACACTTAGGCAATCTCAGAAACCTCCTCAGGGCACCTTTAAGACTTTTTTTGCGTGAATCATCGATGCCAATCTTATCCTGCTGTTTTTTTTTTTTTTTTATAAAATTTCTGTTGATAAAATGCAGATTGGAGAAATACCTTGTAGGGGAGCGGGAGGCTGCTCATCGGATGCGAGATGCCCACACTGTGGGGTTTTGACTTGCGAAGGGCGAAAATTTGGATGGCGGCCGGTGTGGACGGTCGTGTTTCCGGAGCTCTGTCGAGTGGAGTCCTTTCCAGCGATTTCGGATCCAACTTGGACACGGATTTGGTTCCGAGGTAGCCCAGAGAGACCGGCGACACCAAATATTGGGAACGCTCGCCCAGCGAGTGAGTACTTTTGCTGTTATAAACGTTCTTTGCCGAAGCCGGAGAAGCAGGAGCTAAGCTTAACGAGCTAGGCCTAACGGCTTGCAGGCTCGCCGTCATGGCAGAGCCACAGCCACCCCAACCCAAGCAAACGCTCGCGACCGCTGAAGCCCAGCCCGTGGCTAGCCCGCACGACTACCCGACGTATTCTAACGATACGGATCAGCATGCCGACCAGAGAGGCAGCACCGACGCGGCCGCTTCAATGCAGCCGCCGTCCACGCAACCAACGAGACCGCCGAGCCGCGCTGCCGCCCGCTGCAAATCGGCTGCTAGGACTCTAGCACTGCCCTACTCGGATTCAAAACGCCCTCGTAGACCCAGCGCAAGCAGCACAGGCACCAATTTGACGGACAGGTCCGAACTCCTGGCAACCGACACGATGGAAACAGAGGACGAACCGCAGTCGCAGGATAGCGCTGGTGTCGAATCCTTAGATGTGGTGGCGACCGACTACCTCGACGCGACACAAGACGCGGCGGAAGACTGCAGTTGGCAGGACGTATACTACAAAAGAGGCAAACTGCGCTATGGCAGGTCTCGCTGCAACGAAACAACTCCCGATACGAACATGACGGCAGAAATTCATCGCGAGGAAAACGATAGATTCGTAGTCGTTTTCCGTTCAGCCGAAAGATACAACCTAGCCACGCTACCGTTGGAAAATCTAGTGAAAGCGTTCTACGGAGCGTTGGGCCTAGACAGACGAAACTGCGAAGATGAACAGAAGCTGCTCATCCGGACTGGTAGCACGACCAACACAGTGTCGGTTATTACCAAGACCAGAGCCCAAGTTCCCGGTCTGCTCAAGATAAAGGCAATCAGAGCCCCAGACAGAGAAGTGTCGGTTATAGCCCACGAGCTACCGCCAAGCAATACGACGAGAGGCGTTATCAGAGGCATTAACCCTACATACAGCCCGGAACAGCTCATGAGCGAACTCGATTGCAAGTCGCACGAAATACTCTTCGCCCGAAAGCTTGGTAACAACGGTCTAGCGCTGGTCACCTTCCAAGGCAATAGACCGCCATACACTGTGCTCTATATGGACCGCATAACAAGAGTCGCCCCGTACAGACCGAAGACAGTTGTGTGCAGACGCTGCCATGGTCTAGGACATAAAGAAAACGTCTGCACGCGCCGACAGAGATGCCCAGATTGCGGATGCATTCTCAAAGAAAACCATATCTGCGAGCGCACATACTGCGTAAATTGCCGGTCGCTGACTCATATTGCCACCGACCCAAAATGTCCTACAAAGCTACAAACAGACCAAAAGTTACAGAGTCGTAACCAGCCAAGGAGAAGCCGGAACAGAAGCAGAACCAACCAAAGAGGCACACCCCTCCAAGCAGGAAGAAGGCAACCACCACCCCAGGTTACCTTAGACGACTATCCGCCTCTAACTTCGTCCTCCAACAGGTTCGCCGCTCTTACCCCGCCCGCACAGCCTCGCAGCAGAAGCCGAAGCAGGAGCGCCGCAGGAAAAGAGGTGCACAGGCAAGACAAACCCCAACGAGGCAGGAGCCGTTCCAGAACCCAAGCCATACAGCGGGAAAGATCAGTGTCCAGCGGAAGGAGGGAACCCGGTGCCCACATCACACCTCCACCTAAAGGCTTCTACACAAGCAGCGAACTCGAAGTCCGCAGCTGGAAGGAAGAACTTAAAGTCATGGAAGAAAGAAACAGAGCCAATGACAAACACCTTGCAAAACTACTGGCTGAGGTCGAAACACAATGCAAGAAATATGATGAAGAAAGGAAGCAAACTGAGGCTCGACGAGCCATCCTCCTTAAGCGCATACAAGAAGCGGATTTAGCAGCCAAGGCAAACTGCCAGAAGGAACAGCAAAACCAAAAAGCACCAACCGCCTCCACCAACAGACCCCAACCAGAAACCAACGCCCAACCGTCTGCGGTACCGCCAACGCCGGCCCTGCAAAAAAACCCTTGCCTAAGCAACCCCTTGTCTCAGATTATGCATCTTTGCAGCAAGACTTAAAAGAAATGGAACAGCGGCTACAACAGCAGCAACACGCTCAACAGCAAGAGATGCAACAAAGACTCCATAACTTCGAGCAATTGATCATCCACGCCTTTCCAGAGCGTTTCACCAAGGTTTCCATTACCTCACCTGCGATCTCCATTCTTAAGAACAACCATGGACCAGAGATCCACTAAGGACAAACTAGGTGGCAAACCACTTCGTATACTACAGTGGAATTGCCGCAGTCTAGCCCAAAGGAAAGCAGAACTTATCCAACGAATAAAGGATTACGCCTTTGACGTTTTGCTCCTGCAAGAAACCCGCACCGATGACATAAAACTCCCTGGACTAGAAGCACACTATACACCGAGCATCAAACATACGGCAGTGAAGAAGAAGCAAAAAGAAGAATCCGGCAGCCATCAAGTTCAAGCCCAAGCAGGAATATACATCGATCGAAAATTGCCCCACGTCAAGATAGACACTGACCGATGGTGCAACGACACGCAAGAAATAATTGCAGTGAGAGTTGCCCTAGAAAGCACTCCGAAAAGACTGCTCCTGGTGTCGGCATACATACCACCTGCAAAGGCGTACGATCTCTCCTGGATTGATACGCTCCGGCGCGAATACCCCATGGACATCATAATTATGGGGGGAGACTTGAACACGCACATCGAACCCTGGAACGACCAGCCCATTGACGCCAGGACAAAAGACCTCTTTGAAATACTAGACCAAACGGACCTTAGCATTGTCAATGATACGAGCAAAGCAACGAGATATGGCACGACGTCTAAACAAAAGGACAGCGTCATCGACATCACTCTCATGAATACCATAGCAGCTAACAAAGCAGAATGGTCGATCCTAGAACAAACATGGGGCAGTGATCACTTTCCTATAATTGTGGAGCTCGACATCGACGACAAGAAAAAAAACACTCAAAGACAAAGTAGAACTGTAATCTGGGACAGGTATAGAGAAGCTCTCGAGAAACTCGAGTCTCCATTAACCCCAACCAACATTACCTCCACTCTCACCAACGCGGCAGAGATGGCAGTCGACGCGAGGATGATCAACGAGGCAACCCCCAGCCCCGATATGCACCTCCTATCCTTGTGGGACAAGCGCAACACAGCACTTGACCGTTATCGCAAAAACAAACGGAAGATATATCTCAATAGAGTAAACCGGCTCACCAGACAAGCCGGAAAATATGCCCAGCACCTCTGCCTCTCCAAATGGATGGAACATTGTGAATCGTTCGACAGGACCACATCCTTGGGACACATGTGGCGCACCTTCAACTCCATGTACGGTAAACGCAAGGCACCCAACCCCGTCCCAGTCATTGCACTCATCTCGAATGAAACCACCGCCAAAATTCTGGATCAGCTAGGAGAAGTTTTTTTTCCCCAACCACCCAGCAAGCCCAACCCAGAGATCTATGCTCCAGAGAACGTACCGACATTTGATGGCATAGAATCCTGGGACCAACCACTTACAGAGTGGGAGCTCCATGCAGCAATTCACCAGAGCAGAACAAAGAGCGCCCCTGGCCCAGACGGCGTCACCGCTTCTATGCTCCGCAATGCACCAACCAACATCAAACAGGCGATATTAGGATGGTTCAACCAGATTTGGACCACTGGCAAATTGCCCGATGAGTGGAAACTTTCGTGGGTAACCCCTATACCTAAACCGGGGAAGCCTCCAACTAAACCATGCAATGTACGACCCATTTCACTCACCTCCATAATGGGAAAACTCGTGGAAAGGATGGTCCTTGCAAGAATTCAATGGAACGCTGAACGGCTAAACGTCTTCCACCCGACACAAACCGGCTTCCGGAAGAATCTTGGCACACACGACAGCCTAGCAATGATCTTCAAAGATGTGGCCAGCCTGCACGAATCCAGCCCTCACCTCAGGGTACTAGTGTCGATTGACATTAAGAAGGCTTTCGACACGGTACCCCACGACTCCATTATCAAAGCCATGGAAGAAGCTGGACTCACGGGGAGGCAACTCAACTTTGTGAAATCCTTTCTTGACAACCGGAGATACCTAATCAGAGCTGGGTATGGAAAAGATAGCCAAGACGGCCCAACTAAGGAAAACAACATCGGAGTCCCCCAGGGAGCTGTGCTATCACCAACTCTATTCAACATCGTGATGGCACCGCTGCTCTGGGAGCTGCACAAGATTCCACAACTAAAGGCTACGGCTTACGCCGATGACATCACAATCTGGACTCACATAGGAACAGAAGATATACAGAAACGCACACTCCAAAGAGGCCTAGATACCATAGACAGGTATCTACAAAGAGTGGGCATGCAACCATCCTCGGAGAAAACTAAATATACCACCTTCGGAAAAGGCCACGAGAACAAAGACCTCGGTCTCACTTATGCTGGGAACGCATTACAATGCGAGCCCTTTGTGAAAATCCTCGGCATAAACTTTGGCTACAAACGCTCGTTGGCAACGGAATGGGTCAAAGAATCGACAAAGAAATGGAGGCAGGGGTTGCAGCTTGTCCGACGTATCGCAAGCAGACTTGGCGGTGCTGGGGAAAAATCGGCCAAGACTCTGGTGACCGCAGTCCTGATGGCTAAGGTCACGTACGCGGCCCGTTTCTACAAACTCAGGAGCGAACACTTCAACAAGTTTGACACCCTATACAACGAGGCACGAAGAGCCATTCTTGGCCTACCGAGAACGACTAGGCTTAACGAACTTAGGAAATGTGTTTTTCTACCGAGCGTGCAAGACTCTCTCAGGCAGCAAAGGGAAATGCAAGTCGCAAGACTGGAGCATACGGTAGAAGGCAGAGCAATAGCCAAATACCTCGGCGTTCAAATCCAAGCTAAGAACCCCATGCCACGAGCCAAACCGCCTTGGGAGCTAATAGACATTGCCCAAAAGCCGCTACCCAGGAACATGAACGCAGAGAAACATCAAAAACGTAGAGAGCACCATGCCCGACTCCACCTTGCAGAAGTGTCACAATTGAACCACGAAGACAACCAAGTTGTCTATGTGGACGCAGCTACCAATGCAACGGCAGCATCCGCGGCGGTGGTATTTGTTCGCGAAGCACAAGACGCCCCACTTACGGTTCGTAGGGTCTACACGAAACTCACATCGCCACAAGCCACTGAAGAAGCAGCGATACTCCTGGCCCTGCAAACATATGAGAACCTAGCTACCAGCAACAGCCACACTCACAACCACCTGACCATCTACACTGACTCGCAAGAGGCAATCAGAAGTCTCGTCAAACACCACACCACGACGACGAGCCCCACAATCGCGGCTATATTCCAATCGGCATTACGGATACACCGGGAACACGGCACGAAAACCAGCGTACGGTGGGTACCCGGACACGCTGGAATACAGGGCAACGAGGCAGCCCATCGAGCTGCCAGGGAGGTACTACAGACAGCAGCACTCCCAGATGGCCACGCTAAGACGGCAAGGAACCTGATACCAGGGACGGAGCCCATCGAGGAAGCATACGATCCCAAGGAAGAAATACGCAAGATTCGCGCCCAGGTTCGGAAACAGATTCTGAACACCTGGACGGCGGAACCGTACCCGATCCCTGAAAAGATATTCAAACGGCACCAGACCGTTCTACTCAGAAGAGTGCGTACCGGAGGAGCAATCACACCCCACCAGACGTACATCTTCGAGCTGAACCGCAAGAGAAAGACGGACCCATACTTTGTTCCGACAGACCCGCGCTGCCACATATGTAAACACCCCGACAAGCTCCCGAAACTTCAGCACTTGATTTGGGAATGCGAAGCTCTCCGAGAGACTCGCCAAACAGTCTGGGCCACACTCCTTCCAGATGAAGTGCCCAGCAGCGTACGGGAATGGACCCACCCCATCGGTGACGCAGAACGCCGCACAAGAATTCTGGGCTCTCTGTTGGAATTCATCACCAGTGGAGGACTAAGCAACTCACTTTAGAGTCACCACAGCCTTGAACCCCTCCTCCCCCCCCCCCCCCCCCCCTTCATACTCTCACTTCGACACCCATACATACTCCATCCAAGAAAGATGCCCCACCGAAGCAGTGACCGCATCACGACGCTTTCTTAATCGAAGCAGTCCTTTTCTTGTTCTCAATAAACGTTGTCTGAATCTGAATCTGACTTGCGAAGCATCGTCCATCGAAAACATCGTGAGCACTTCAAGCATGACGGCAGCCGCCGTAACTATTGCTTTCGCAACGTGCGTGAGAGAGCCGTATATCTGGAGAGTTTGGTCATTCATTGGGTAAGAATAAGGCGAAAATAAGGGCACGTCATTGGGCGAAATTGTTCCAATGACCTTGGGCGCGATGATTGACAGCTCTTGTGACAGACCACTAGCCACAAATATTACCCTAGCGGAGGCAATGAGCTTAGCACAATACCCTCCAATCACAATTTTTAGGTAATTATGTATTCAAGTATTTAATTTCAGCACGCTTGAGTTGAAATTTGCGACTCTTCGTAGCTGAAAGGGTAACGCGCGTCACGTTGACGTCACAGCTACATTCAGACTGGTCTCCAGCCGCGGCAACGACCGAGTGGATGTTTGAAACCGTGGCTACGACTCCGTGGGAATTTTGACCCTAACCCCGAACGCGCACCACATGTTCGCACTTTCGCCTCATGTTCATGAAAACGTTTCTTCTCAATGTAACCTTTTCTGGCTCAGTAAATGCACTAAGCACCCTGATTCTCCCTATTTCCACCAATCTCTCACAAGTATCCATTTTCTGTACGTTCAGCCTCATCTAGAAAGAAAAATAGGCTTTCGCCGCGGTGGGCGGCTCCTTCAAGGTCATCTCGGCTTTACTTCGCGGGATTATCACGGGGGGAATATGCGACGCTGACGGCGGCGACGCTTTCGCCGGCGCCGCTCTGCCCCGGCTCCCGCTGGCTCCTCCCATTGACCAAACTCTCTCAATATACGGTTCTGTCCCGTGATTAGTGTTTAATCGGAATTGAATGTGAATGTTTCATGTGAATTGAGCATAGAGAAACGTACGTATGAATCGAAATAGCTTTGCCGGAAGGCCCTAGTAAGACAAGTTGGGTTCACAATGAACATGGCAAGCAAAGCGATGACTTCCTTATTTATTTGAATGTATAGACGCTTTGCAGCAGCTCTGCATGGACGCCGCCATAACTGACCTTCAGTTTTTGTTTCCTCTTATTCCGTTTATTTCACTTCATCATTACCATAGCAGGCCAGGTTATTGCCATTTTAAGTGTTACTGTGTCCTTTTTTAAAGAATCAGCCTTTGTAGAGGATCGTCAACTACCGTTTCAAATGCTCGGCATCTCGGTAAGACAAGAGAAGGTCAGCAATGGCGGCTGTAATTTGGCGCGTGTGTAAAGCGTCTATAGCTTGATGTTTTATTTTCCGGCACCGCCCATTAAGATAAAGGTTCCAGATATAATAAAAACCAAATGAGGCTTTCCAAGCCCATCAAACCCACAGAGAGATGCTCTGACACGTCAGCCGTTTCTCCGAGCACACCAGTGCAAAGCAGTGAAGCTTGACGCGCGAGCGCTGGAGCCTGGTACGAAGCGATGAAGCTTCACGGCCAAACCTTGGCGCGAGAAAACCCGAAAACATTAACTGTATTGTTCGCACCTTCTAAAAACTCAAATGCTTCAAGCTGTAAAAGTCTGGTGCGAATCGAATAGAATATGAACACTATTCGCGAATCATTTCAAGTGTCGAATTTCTGCACGTCTTTGGTCGGAACGTGTCTGCCCAAGAGTACGATATATTAAGGTTTGACATTAAGCTTGCAATTAAATCCAAGGCTCGTAAGTCCTAGCGGCCGTGCATGAAAAAATGTTAGCTTTCTACTGTCGGGTAAGTCGTTTCCAGTTACGCGTCACCACAGTTACCGCTCTGCTCGTAACAGGTTCGGATATCGCCGCCTAATTTTTTTTTTTTTTTTGTATAGTCTAGAGTGATTTTAACTTTCTTTGTTGGTGCAAGCACGTGTAATTCCCAGCTTCTATGCACAATGAAAAATAAAACAAAACTGCGTAGGTAGAACGTGCACTACGCATAGTGAGGAAAACAGCAGCGCCCCTCGCGAGTTTCTCACCACTCTCGTACAGCTGTTTCAGGACTGAAAAGTAGTTCCCGTGCACAGCTTTGATGGGCGCTCTAGATGCTCAAGCGCGCGTGCGCCCATAGTTTGATCACTGACTTTGACTGCATAGCCGCACAATGTTGTCCGCAAGTACTCGTATAGTGTGACAACTGTGGTTGAGCGTAACATAAGTGTGACCGACAAGGGTGTAACGCTCCCGTAGACACTAACTAATCGATGAGATTGGAAACGTCCAATAGAACAATATCGGACCGGTACGTTAGCTTGTGACCTTTGTGAATGTCGAAGTTCACTGGTGCCTGTACAGAGCGCGACACAAGGCTCGTTCGATTTACCTGCGCCTCCTGCGCTGGTGCAGAAAAGTGTAGTGCGGCGTACTTCCTGTATGTCTATTGAAATACGACCGAAACTACACTGCCCTAAACCACTGCACCGGTACAAGCACTGATCTCAATGACAATTGCTGGATCGCGCTTCCCGCTCCCGCAAGTGAAGCCACCGGACGGAACCTGGCTGGGATACGATTTGCGGTTTCGCCAGCGTTTTGCTGCGGTTTTCCAGCGTGCTGTAAACACGCTTTCTACTCGTTCGTCGTCATTCGCCGAAGAAGTTTTTTTAAGACTTTTTTTAAGTTGAGACTTGCCGTTGTGAACACGTGGGCATTCTGGCGTTGTGGCCTGACCAATGCCGTGAAGAAATTTGTGTATACATTCTACATAAAGTCTTGGTCTATGGATGCCTGTCTCTATCTGTCCTGGCATTTCACATGGAAGATAAAACAAAAGATGTGTATCTAATATATTGCCGCGCGCCAAGTAGGCAGCGCGGCCGTAGCCTAATGGTTATCGCGCTTGCCTCCCACGCGAGGGGCCAGGGTTCAATTCCTGGCCGCGACTATGCATTTTTGTTAACACTGTAATGTGATGTTCTGGTGAAATCGAGAACCGTCTAGCTGATTCGAGGTTAGAATGTTCCACGCGCCGAACCTTCTACGCCGAACGATCCAGAAACCCACGAGGGTACATAAGGGATTCCGCAAAGCGAGCGGAGTCAGCCTCGCCTCTGCGCTCGATCCTGCGGTTTCGCCGATATCGACGCCCGCGACGCTCTGCTGTTTTCTTTTGTACCCTTTTATTTTTGGCACAAGTTCGCCACATTAAACGTTTATTTCTTCTTGTTCATTTTCTGTTTTCTTTTGGTCACCACCCGTGACATTTTGGTGGAGGTGCGGGGTAACCGCATGCCCGTGCAGCGCTCCCCCCCGAGTTCTCGCAGTGCAAGTCCGAACACAAGCCCCCAAGAACCCAATGAAGACCAGACCGAGATCCGATTAAGTCGCCGGAACCTTGGCCTACCCCCGGAATCAGGACCTTTGCCACCCAGGACCAGGCAAACCAAAAGGACGACGATGGCCAACCAGTCGGAGACCCCGGCCGCTCCAGCCGTCGTTTATCTGCCCGTCGCACCACGGACGGCTGCTCCATTTCACGGCGAGCAATACGAAGACGTCGAAGACTGGATTGACCAGTATGAACGCGTTGCCCGCCACAATTACTGGACCGACGAGCAGCGCCTGCACAACGTCTATTTTTCGCTTGAGGGTACCGCCAAGCACTGGTACGAGAATCATGAGTCCTCTTTGACGTCGTGGGACATTTTCAAGACCGACCTCAAGGCTACGTTCAGCAACCACCACCGCCGAGAGAGAGCCGAGGACCTACTACGAACCAGAACCCAGGGCCCCAACGAGAGCGTCACCGGCTTCGTAGAAGACGTTCTGCGCCTGAGTGCCCGCGCCGACCCTCGGGCTACCGAAGAGAAGAAACTACGAATTCTCATGCGCGGGGTGAGAGACGACATTTTCGGAGGCCTCGTCCGCAACCCGCCGGCAACCGTCGACGCCTTCGTCCCCGAGGCAACAAACATCGAGCGCGCCCTCCAAGCGCGCGCTTCCCACTACCAGCGGCATCCAAGCGTCACTGCAACCGCTCTGCTTAGCGGCGAAAACGCTCCTGGTACGGACATCCGCGAAATCATCCGGGAGGTCGTCCGGGAGGAAATCCGCCGGTTGCTGCCAGCTGCAAACCGACCAGCGACGCTCTCCATCGCCGAGGTTGTGCGGGAAGAGGCTCAGAGAGCCATCCAACCAGAGGCTCCCGTCGCCGTGGCAGCCACCGAGGAGCCCACGCTGACTTACGCCGCAGTGGCCCGACGGCCACCGCCTCCTCCTCGAGCCTATGTTGCGCCGCCCCGACGTCACTCTCCTGCGCCGCAGCACGACCGACGCCGTGAGGACCAGCTCCAGTACGCCAGTCAGGAGCCCCGTGCACCCCGGAAGACCGATGTGTGGCGAACGCCCGACCGACGCCCTCTGTGCTTCCACTGCGGGGAAGCAGACCACACCTACCGCCGATGCCCATACCGTCGACTCGGGCTGCGCGGGTTCCACCCGAACGACCCGCGACCCCGTTATGGCGAACGGCCTCGGGAAATCGACGAGTACCTGCGACGACCCCAGTCCCCCGAGCCTGCGTCCCGCCGAGAGTTCCGATCGCCTTCACCACGACGTCCAGCTTCGCCGATGCACCGACCCCGACGTGAAAGCCTGTCGCCCCTCGCTCCACGCCGGGGAAACTAGGCGCGGCAACCCCTGGAGGTGGAGTTGCCGAAGACGACCGACGCCAAGATCCTCCACGAACGTCGGAGGGCCCCCACTCGAACGCTACCGGAGACCGAAACGACGCTCCTGAAACGGTGTCCAACAACCTAAACGCCATCATCGACGGCCACGACGCATCGGCACTGGTGGACACCGGAGCAGACTACTCAGTCTTGAGTGGGAGGCTCTCCCGCCACCTTCGAAAAGTCACGACGCCGTGGGATGGACCGCAGATACGAACCGCCGGAGGACACCTCATCACGCCTGTTGGAAGGTGCACCGCTCGCGTCGAAATTCACGGCGAGACGTGTCCTGTGAAATTCGTCATTCTACAAGACTGTTCCAGAGACGTCATTCTCGGCATGGACTTTTTGTGTGAATACGGCGCCGTCATCGACCTTGGAGAAAACAGATTGACGCTGCGGACACCTGTTCCGCCTTCAGAGAAACTCCAAACTGCGTCAGCCGCCGTCCGAGTCGCTGCCGACCACGTGAATCTGCCGCCGCGATCAAGTGTTGTCGTACCCGTCGTGACCGATGCAGCTACCCGTAGCGAAGTTCTTCTGGAAGGTAACCTCCAGTTGCTCCTGGGAAGAGGAATAGGCGTCGCACGAGGAGTAGCTGAACTTCAGGATGGCCGCACTGTGGTCCTCGTGACGAACTTCCGGAATGAAACGCAACACCTCACAAAAGGTGCAGCCGTTGGCCACGTCGAGGATCTCCGAAACTCCGCCGAAATCGCCGCCATTACTGATGAATCCTCGCCACCTCAGCAAGACGGTACGTCGCCAGCGCAACTCGACATCGACCCTAAGCTTCCGGACCCGAAACGACGGCAGCTGATTAACCTCCTCGCCGAATACCGTGACTGCTTTGCGACGTCGTCGAAGGTACGCCAAACAGCCGTTGCGAAGCACCGCATCATTACCGAGGACGACGCGCGCCCTGTGCATAGATCACCGTACAGAGTCTCCGTTAAAGAAAGGGAGGTGATCCAGGAGCAAGTTCAAGAGATGCTGAACGACGACATAATCCAGCCATCAAGCAGTCCGTGGGCCTCTCCAGTCGTACTGGTTAAGAAGAAGGACGGAACGCTTCGGTTCTGCGTGGACTACCGGCAGCTGAACGCGGTGACGAAGAAAGACGTCTACCCACTCCCCCGAATCGACGACACGTTAGACCGGCTGCGCCACTCTCGATACTTCTCATCGATGGACCTGAAGAGCGGCTACTGGCAGATCGAAGTCGACGAACGGGACCGAGAGAAGACAGCTTTCGTCACGCCAGATGGGCTGTACGAATTCAAGGTGATGCCCTTCGGACTGTGCACGGCTCCAGCAACTTTCCAGCGTGTTATGGACACCGTACTGGCAGGACTGAAGTGGCAGAGCTGTCTGGTCTACCTCGACGACGTCGTGGTGTTTTCCAGCGACTTCGAGGAGCACTTGCGACGACTCCGAGCTGTTCTTCAAGCCATACGGACCGCTGGACTCACCCTCAAACCGTCAAAGTGTCGGTTCGCCTATGACGAACTGAAGTTTCTAGGTCACGTGGTTAGCAACGAAGGCGTGCGCCCAGACCCTGAGAAGACTCGCGCCGTCGCGTCATTTCCAGCGCCGACAGAAAAAAAAGGCCGTGCGAAGATTCCTTGGACTTTGCGCCTACTATCGTCGCTTCGTTCGGGATTTCGCACGGATTTCCGCACCGCTCACAAACCTCACGAAGGACGCCGAGAGGTTCGAATGGGCCGAGGAACAGCAGCAGGCATTCGACGAGCTAAAGCGACGACTCCAGACGCCTCCGGTTCTTGGACATTTCGATCAGGATGCGGACACCGAGATTCACACTGACGCAAGTAACGCAGGACTTGGCGCGGTACTAGTTCAAGTACAAGAAGGCACCGAACGAGTCATCGCCTACGCAAGTCGGACACTGACCAAGGCAGAGAGAAATTACTCCACGACTGAGAAAGAATGCCTTGCGGTCGTCTGGGCAATCACGAAGTTTCGTCCGTACTTGTACGGAAGCCCGTTCCGCGTAGTCACGGACCACCACTCGCTCTGCTGGCTTGCGAACCTCAAGGACCCGTCAGGACGCCTCGCTCGATGGAGCCTCCGGCTACAAGAGTTCAACATGACTGTGGTTTACAAGTCAGGACGCAAGCACAGCGACGCTGACTGCCTGTCCAGGGCCCCTGTCGAAACACCTTCCGGCAGCAGCGACGACGATGATGACGAGTGCTTTCTAGGGGCAGTGAACACCGATGACATGGCACGACGTCAACGAGACGATCCAGAGCTGCGAGCCTTAATCGAGCACCTAGAAGGGCGCGGCGGTACCGTACCCCGTATTTTCTCACGAGCCGTGTCGACCTTCGCCATTCGACAAGGTGTACTCTACAAAGAGAACTTCGGGGACAACAACTCGCCGTGGCTGCTGGTAATCCCGACCGACCTTCGAGGGGAGATCTTTCAAGCATGTCACGACGACCCGACATCCGGACACCTTGGATACAGCCGGACACTGGCCCGTATTCGTGAAAAGTATTACTGGCCCAAGCTCCCCAAGACCGTCCACCTGTACACACGATCATGCCACGAGTGCCAGCGACGCAAGAAACCTCCGACGAGGCCGGCCGGACTCCTGCAGCCTATTTCTCCTCCAACTGCACCCTTCCAGCAGATCGGAATGGATCTACTTGGTCCTTTTCCGCCTTCGACGTCGGGGAACCGCTGGATCATCGTCGCCACAGATTATCTCACACGGTACGCCGAAACGAAAGCTCTTCCTTCGGGGACTGCTGTGGAAGCTGCCAAGTTTTTCATTGAGTCCATCGTCCTCCGGCACGGCGCTCCAGAAGTTCTGATTACAGATCGCGGATCATCGTTCATGGCACAACTGACCCAAGAAATCCTCCGACTCAGTCATACCAGCCATCGTCGTACAACTGCGTACCACCCGCAGACCAACGGGCTGACGGAGCGACTCAACAAGACAATCGCCGATATGATCTCTATGTACGTCGACGTAGAGCACAAGACGTGGGACGAGGTGCTGCCCTACGTCACGTTCGCCTACAATACGGCGGTTCAAGAGACCACTGGATTTACCCCTTTCCAGCTGGTACATGGTCGGAAGGTAACGACCATGCTGGACGCCATGCTGCCCCATGAGCCATCTGACAACGAGAGCGACGACGCCCAGGCGGTTGCTCAACGCGCCGAAGAAGTCCGCCAGCTCGCCCGACTCATGATCCAAGACCAGCAACGCGTCGACGCGGGCCGCTACAACCTTCGTAGGGACGTTCACTTCCAGCCCGGAGACAGGGTGTGGGTGTGGACGCCCATCCGTCGCCGCGGCCTCAGTGAGAAACTGCTGAAACGGTACTTTGGACCATACAAGGTACTTCGTCGCCTCGGCGAGCTGAACTACGAGGTGATGCCCGACGGAACAAGAACATCATCACGCCGCCCACCACGACCTGAAGTCGTCCACGTCGTGCGCCTGAAGCCGTACTACGCTCGATAGGACTGTGGATCTTA
The DNA here is from genome assembly GCF_016920785.2 of Ixodes scapularis. NCBI lineage: Eukaryota > Metazoa > Arthropoda > Arachnida > Ixodida > Ixodidae > Ixodes > Ixodes scapularis. The sequence continues at coordinate 130,255,587 of NW_024609846.1, forward strand.
TGTGTTTCAAGTGACTCTTTAGTTTGCCGTTCTTTTTATGTGCTTTGTTTTGTTTTGGGATGCATCGGGGCGATGCACTTTTTAAGGGGGGAGTAATGCCGCGCGCCAAGTAGGCAGCGCGGCCGTAGCCTAATGGTTATCGCGCTTGCCTCCCACGCGAGGGGCCAGGGTTCAATTCCTGGCCGCGACTATGCATTTTTGTTAACACTGTAATGTGATGTTCTGGTGAAATCGAGAACCGTCTAGCTGATTCGAGGTTAGAATGTTCCACGCGCCGAACCTTCTACGCCGAACGATCCAGAAACCCACGAGGGTACATAAGGGATTCCGCAAAGCGAGCGGAGTCAGTCTCGCCTCTGCGCTCGATCCTGCGGTTTCGCCGATATCGACGCCCGCGACGCTCTGCTGTTTTCTTTTGTACCCTTTTATTTTTGGCACAAGTTCGCCACATTAAAGGGCAACTCCGGCCAAAACTCAAAATGAAATAAATTACTGGCATCGCTGTAGTGACACAGAATATGACTCCGGCCAAAATATTACGTCCGTAGGACGCCGCATTCTCAACTAATGCCGATAACAAAAATGCGACCTGCCGCGAGCCGCTGCTCCTTAGCGGGCGGCCAGCGGGTTGCCGATTGCTAAAGCAACACTGGGCCGTGACGTCCGTACCGTTCTCTTTTTTTCATCCGGTGCGGGCGTTGCGCGGAGTGCGCTTCTTTGAGCCGCTACCGCCGCTACTTTGGCTCGTGATTGGCGTGTTTAGCCGTTGCTTTTATCTGTAGCCCGTGTAGCTTTGGATAGCCTTTTGTTTATTTGCTTGTGAGGACTTTAAGACTCGTTTTAGCGAGCAACTCGGTGCGCCCAAGACTGCCCAGCTGTTTCTCGAAAGATGCCGAGTGCAACTTGTAGCGCTGTGGGCTGCTCAAACAACAATCTGCGCAACGCGGAGGTGCTTTTTCACAAGTGTCCGACGGGCCAGAAATTGGAGAAGGTGTGGGTGAACGCGCTGTTCGACAAGTGGACCTTGGACTTCGGCTTTTACGCACCCGTGGAAAAAAGAACGAAAAGCAGTCGAGTTCAGCCCAGTACACGTGTGTTTGGGCGTCGCGGCCCGCGCCGGAGCCTCAAACCTTCGTGTCTGGGACTGACCCGCAGCGCGAAAGCGAGAGGGCCCCAGTACTGTACGTCACTGGCAGCGCGGCGTAAAGCAGCGCCGCTCCATCTACTGAGCCCAGATGACAATTTAGGCCTAGCGACGAGTACGGAAGACCACATACACGGCGACAGCCGCCGAGGACGGCACCGAACGAGTTCACTTGCTTTCCAGTCGCTAGCTTTTGCGTATACAAGTGACGAGTACGGCATAGCGCACGCACGGCGGTGGCCGCCGAGTACGGCACCGTACGAGTTCACGGGTTTTCCAGTCGCTAGCTTTTGGTTATACGCACTAACTCTTGCTACATATGGTCGATAACTACCACGTATACAGAATTAAAACAAAATCAGCTTACCTCCTATCTTTAGACGGCTAGCGCAACAGAGGTAGGTGGCGCTCGGCCTGCGTACTCGTTGAACGAGAACGATCGTGACGTCACGTTCACATAGCGGCTGATTTCCAGTGTTGCCGGGGCCTCAAGCGGCTAGTTTCGGTTTTGTTGGCCGCGCCCCAAAACAAAACTTTCAGGCGTCGATATCTTTAAAACTACGCACAATAACGAGAAAAAAATTGCACCTTGCAATTCAGGGACGCCTGACTGCACTAAAAACAGTCAAAATCCTAAAATCGAAAGTATGGACCGGAGTTGCCCTTTAAACGTTTATTTCTTCTTGTTCATTTTCTGTTTTCTTTTGGTCACCACCCGTGACAATATGGCGAGGTTAGCAAGTTGCGTACTAATTTAAAACAGCTTTCTTTTTTTTCTTCTTTTTTACTGCAGACGTGGTAATTGATGACCGAAGGAATGTAGATTTTACAACACGGTCTACTGATACTGGAAGCAGCAGGGAGTGAGCTGACCAGTATCAGCTGCATCGTTCCCATATTTGCGGCAGTGACTCGGTATTCATTAAAATTAGATCGTCTAAACATATATTAACATTTATTAAAATATCGGGGAATTTTTTTATTACTATTGTTTATGATCGGGTTTTTTCGACTAAATGTATTGGAGACTTTGATGTATTGCGGCTAATTATGATGCTGTAGACGATGTTTTCTGGCTAAGCTTAATTGTTTTCGCTGTGCGATGACTTGGAACAACAACACATCCTGTTGAACTTGTCGATTCATCGGTATAAACATGACTCGTCGAAGCATTATTACACAATATATTAGAAGGTAAGTTGCACAATTACAAATACTGGTGTGCTTGTTTTATTTTTTCTTCTAATTCCTTCCATTTGAATTGTGTCATGACTCATTAGGCACAGGAAGTCTCCATGGCGGCACTGTCGAAATCTTGGCTGGCTCAAGATCATCGGACCGATAGTCTTATTTGGGACAGAGCTCTAGGGTAGAAGTGAAATACATGAACCATTGAATGATATAATAAAGTACAGTTTAATTAAGAACGTTTTTTGTTGCTGATCTAAACCACACCAGAATAAATCAAGGACCGCCTTAACTTTTTTAGTCAGTATAAATAAGCTTTATTTGCTCTGATACTTGTAAAAACAGATTTTGCCACATTTTTTTTTTATCGCTTTCAGCTGTATTGTTTTTCGTCGGATTTGTGCACACTGTGCTACTGTCGCCATTGCCTCTGGGGCCGGCTCCAGGCAAATATTACCAGTTCCTGTGGGGCAGCACCAATGGTGCAAGGCAGGCACACTTGGAAATTCGCCTATCGGCAATGACTTTTCCTTTTTTTTTTTATCTTAAAGTGTGCAAGGCGGTGGTATTTTCTCAGAAACGAAGCGTTTAGGTTGCAAACGTAAGGTGTTACATACAAGCCTGGTTGGGGCTAACAGCCCCAGCATGAACCCTAAACTCTAAATCAGTAATGACGACATTTAAAATAAATGGCCATATATGTTTTGCCGAAGCAGATATTTTAATTTATTGTTCATTATGTGACGAACATGGATGATATGGATCATTTTTTATGCAGAGTATTTACAGAATTAGCTCTTAGCGTTTAAAGGCTCGTTCACACACTGACGTCTCCTTAGAACCCAGTGCCTTGAAACCTCCCAAAATTTCCTAGGACGGGAGAACACACTGGTACGCTGGCGCCATCGGTGACCCTAGAACTGCATTTCACAAGAGCGAATTTCCGGGGTCAAATGTGCGTAATACCTATGAGAAAGGCTCGTTTATAACGTTGACAAAAGTTTTTCCAGCCAGGAAAGAAAGGATGATGCGCGAGAGAAAAAGGCAATATATGGCACCGCCAAGTTTCCACTGCTACCCAATTGATGGTGCCAGTGTTTCTTCTCGTCGTAAGAAATATTAAGAGGTTCCAAGGCACTCTTAAGAAGTCGCAAGTTTCTGAACGGGCCTTTAGCGTACGTGGCATGATAGCCTCGATGGTGACGTCACGCTTATGACGTCACGGTGTCCACGTGACATCAGCGTGACGGTCATTACCAATGTCACTGGATTACCTCAGTTGGGGAACTCTCGCGGAAAAGGGTACCCCCTCACTCACTCACTTCAATCCGCCTGCCGTCATTCGAAGCGCCATCTAGATTTTTGTTTCATAACTGTGCGTTCCGGAAAGCAGAGCTGAAACGTCATTCATGCAAGATCGCCCGTCCCAAGACCACTTCAGCAGCCCATCAACATTCGCTCATACCAGAAGCTATTGTGGGCTGGAATGGCCTTCCCGATGACATCGTCACCATCACCGATAACGCGAAATTTAGAACTGTACTAACCAACCACTCCCCTCTATAATGCCCCTTGGGGCCTTGAGGGTAATTGTAAATAAATAAATAAATAAATAAAGACGCCGTGCTTAGAAACGTACCAACGTTACTAGAACCATTCAGTTGGGAAACTCTCACAGAGACTGCTCTGAAATAGTGGCAACGATCTGCACTCGAGAAGAGTCTATCTATGCTGGAATGATGTAGAAAACTGCATCGGGCACTGATTGGCTATTCTCTATGCTCGTAAAATGATGCAGTTGACGGTGACGTCAAAATGTCGTCACGATGCACTTTGACGATGCAGTTAACTGAGTGGTCGATACGAAGCCAGAGATCAATCTGCATCGTAAAAGATGGCGACCCTAACATATGCATCACTACTGTTGGGTGCGCCAGCGGATCGAGTTTTTAGAGATCACCGGGATGCTTTCGAGACGAACGATGCGAGGTTTGTGGGCGAATACCGGCTGACCAAAGGGGTGACTCGCTGGCTGTGTGACCAGCTTCGCGGAAAGCTCCAGCGTTGTCGTGAAGAGCCCCATGTGCTGACGGTCGAACAACAAGTCCTTGCAGCTCTACGTTTTTACGCCGCTGGCGGCTTCCAGGGAACCGTACCGTCACTCCCGACGTCGGGAGCGACGAAAACATTGGTGTTCTCCAGTGCTCTGTGAGTCGCGTACTTGGAGATGTCACCAACGCTATTATCGATTGCCTCGGATCGAAGTGGCTGTGTTTCCAACAAACTCAAGCAGGGAAGGCGCTCACAAAAAGGAAGTTCCTCGAGCGATGCAAGTTCGCGGCGTTATTGATAAATATTCTAAATACTCTTACACGATTTAACACGATTGTGTTTTCATTTGAGTGCACCCCATATAAACGATTTGGCTGAGCGATAAGTCAAGCAAGCAACGGTAACAGGCTTAAGTTGAGCTAGTTCGTTCATACTTCAGGTAGAGAGAAAAAGAAATTTGCTTTATTTTAAAGCAACTACTTCAGGCGAGGCCAGCTGAACTATACCCGTTTTCACCTCAAGAACCGTAGTAAAAAAAGTCCGGCTCCAGGCGGAGCATTACTAATTTCCCTCTTTATCTTGATAATTAAGATCTATGTAGATGAATTTTAGATTACATATATGCTATCTTACCAAGACGTAAGCGTTTCGAACGCTAAAAGCATCGCTTTTTCCCCTGACAACCAAATCTCGTAGGAACTACTTTGCGCCGCGTATGAACAATGCGCAAAACTTGCGTTTTTCTTGAGGTGAAAACGGGTATAGAATAAACATACACACAAAGAAAAGACCATACACACCGTGGGACTAACAGGAGAAAGGAGAAGCCGCCGATGTGATCGGACGTGTTTTCTTAAGCTCTCGACTTTTTCGGAAATGCTCGGCGCTAAGCTCAGCCCCGAGCTGCCAAGTTCGGACCTGCTCCAGCCTCGATACTAAACAAATCGACGATGGGGTGCTCAACAGTCTTCCCGTTTGGTGAGCCCTCCACAGTCCCAAGCACAGCCCAATCTGTCGAGCTAGTCTGAAGGGCTCTCCTTTCTAGTATATCGAAAGAGAGCCTTAACGATATTTTCAAAAGTGTCCTTGGAGAATCTCACGAAATCGTGCAAACTACCAAGGGGAAGAAGAAGAACAAGTCTGCGACTTCTAAGAAAGCCTTGAAAAGCAGCACAACAACAACTCTGCCAGCGCCAGCCGGCGCTGCACCTATATCTGGCAAGACACCACAACCAGCAGGGAGCCAGGGCGACCGCTCAGTGCCTGCTAAGACACTACCGGCACAAAAGCCTGTGGCCGCCGCGCCACCTACTACAGAACAAACGGAAGAGGACAGCTTCACCACCGTCACGAGTAGGAAGAAAAGGAAACGGGCTCGCGAGGCCCGACACAACAAAATACTGAGAAGGTCAAGCCCTCCCGGCGTTGGCAATTCGAGTACAAGATCCGCCTAACATGATCCCAAGTTTCGATAAAGTCACTACTACCAAGACTGAAAACGCACCTCTCGAGCGTTTCAACAGCATTCACAATGCATCTACTAGATTATGCCAACACTATTTCAGTCCGTACGGTTTCGAAACAGCTGGCCGAAACCCTCGAGAAGATAACCGAGGTCGACATTGGCGGACAAGCAGTTTCTGTACAAGTCTTTAGAACGTACGGAACCGCCTATTGCAAAGGGGTCATCTACGACATTTACTCAAAAAAAGAGAATCCCCAAGATAACGTCCTGAACCTTGAATTGGAACCTGAGAAGATCCAGGTGGTCGCTGCTGCAGACTAATACGGCAATGCTCACATTTGATGCAGAAAAGACGCCGAGGTCCGTCTTGTACGGCAATAGATATATGCGGGTCTTCCCGTTCAAGCCAAAAGCGGTGACTTGCGGTAACTGCCACCGATTGGGACACAAACCGGACATCTGCCCAAATGCTGCCGCGTGCCCCATCTGCGGAACTCAACATCCAGCCTCTACAGATCCTACCCAAGGACCTGGATGCCCCGACTCCACACCCTACTGCCAAAGGTGCAGAAAGAAGGGCCACCTGGGAACGGACCACAAATGCCCCACATGGCAAGAGACCAACAGGCGAATGCGGGAAGACGTAAACAAATTCCTAGAACATTATAAGCAACAACAACAGCAGCAGCAGCAGCAGGAGACTTCGATCGGGGCTGTCAAGACCCCGGTCCCTCCAGCGGCACCTTGTGGGCTGACAGAGTCAAACAAGGCATCGTCGCTCCACCACCATCACCGTCGTCACAGGCGGAGATCCAAGAACTACGCAACGCTTGCAACTACTTCAAAGCCGAGCTTGACAGGCTCAAGGCCATTGTCCAAGCCCAGCAAGAAGAGAACAACCACCACAAGTCCACCCTCAGGCAGATGAGGGCACTTACAGCGAATATTTTTTAACGCTAATGATAAGGGTGCTCCAATGGAACTGCCAGGCGCTCCGCAAGCGGGCGACCGAGCTCCGAGTGCGTCTGTTGGACAAGCCTGACGAGCGTCCTGATGTATTACTGCTTCAGGAGACTAATACTACAAGCATCGACTTCAATGGTTACACTACCTACTCAAGCCCGTCCATAACTAGTAAACGGCCTAGGCAATCTGCCTCCCCGCCAGGGAAAGCGCTCGTCTATGTATGGTGCGACTGAGCCCAGCACCAAGTAGATCTAACCCCCTATTGTAATGAAAATCAAGAAATCGTTGCAGTCAGAGCCACGGTCCGGCAGCAGAACATCGCATTCACATCCGCATGCTACAGGCCTCTTAAAAGCAAGACACCAATAAGAAACCACGGTTGGATCGCTCATCTGCACGATCTGTACCCAAGAGAACAAAAGCTCTATTGTGGAGACTTCAACCTCCAACATCATGCTTGGGGATACAACCACGTATCGACAGGAGCGGAAGAGCTGCTTGGTGAGATGCAGATCTTCAGACTCAACCTAGTCAATAACCACGGGACCAAGACAAGGCTCGGAGACGCCAGGCGGAAGGACACCACCCTGAACTTTACATGGACCTCAAATCTACACATATCACCACAAGTGGAAGTGCCTTCCGGACTCTTGGGGCGGCGACCACTTCCCAATCTTCTTTGAATTCTCGCCTACAAAGAAGATCAAAGACAAATCCAAGCGGAGAGTGGCTAAAACCATTCACAGGGACACGTTCAGGGCAACGCTGGAAGAAGGTAACTTTGAAGGGTCCAGTTTCGAGAGCCTCCTAAACAGCGCCCTGCAAGGAGCTACGCTTACTGCGAACGTCGAAGAAGACGCTCCAAATCCCGACCTCCAACTATTACGGCTCTGGGCTAAACGGCTGCAGGTGGTACAAAAGTACCAAAAGGGTCGCAAAACTGCGCAAGGCAGACACGCCATAACAAGAGCTACGGTAGAGGCCAAGGAATACGCCCAACAATTAGATACACGCCGATGGCTAGACTACAGCTCTTCGCTCTCCGACAAAACCTCGATTACGAAGCTATGGGCTAAAAATCGGGTTCTGCTTGAAAAGAAGAAGGTAAAAGGAGCGACGCTCACGCTCGCTCTCAAGATGAATAAGACGGAAGAACAGCTCGCAGGAATGGCGGGGGATCTCTTTTTCCCACAGCCAGACGTGAACGACTGCCATTCTCTGTACGACGTAGAAATCTTGGCCCCCACGACGGCATGGACCGACCGTTTACGAGAGGAGAACTCGAGTGGGCGCTACACAAAGGAAAATCCCGATCGGCGCCCGGGCCAGATAAAATCACCAGCTTAAGAACCTTCCAGAAAACACAAAAGAACAGCTCCTCGAATGGATGAACCACATCTGGATCACCGGAAAACTCCCTGAGCAGTGGAAGCATTCACTTGTCGTTCCCATTCTAAAACCCGGAAAAGACAAGGGATCACTCAGTAACTACAGACCCCTCTCGCTAACTTCATGTACCTGTAAGGTCATGGAGCGGATGGTATTGGCACGAATTGACTGGCACCTAGAATCCACTGGCACCTTCCATCCCTGCCAGACTGGTTTCCGATCCTGCCTCGGAACATAGGAAGGCCTCGCCCTCATCTCGGCAGAAGTCGTAAGAAATATAGGACTCAACCGCGCGTCGATAAGAACAGTCGTGGCGGTTGACATCAAAAAAGCGTTTGACTCTGTACCCCACACCTCAATCATCAGCGAAGCCAGACAATTTTGCATAGTTGGAAGGCCGCTGAACTTCATCAATTAGAGCTTTCTAGAAGGAAGGACGTTTTCGGTCCGCTGCGGCACGCATGACAGCGACTCGAAGATGAACCGAGTTGGGGTCCCTTAGGGTTCCGTCCTCTCAAAAACACTTTTTAACCTCGCAATGGCAGCCCTGCCGCATGAGCTCGCCAAAATACCTGGACTGGGTTTTACCGTGTATGCGGATGACATCGCAATGTAGACGAAAGGAGAAGACATTGCAAAGCAGCAAGACACACTTCAAGCATGCCTCGACAGTCGACGCTCACCTAGCCAGGGTAGGAATGCAAGCATCTGCAGAAAAGACCCACTACACCCTGGTGGCACCAAGAAAACACACAAATGCCAAGATCGCAGAACGATTTAATCTCGTACTCGCGAGTAAAAGAATCAAACTCTCCCCTTCAGTCAGGATCCTAGGGATTACGATCAAAGAAACGGGCAAGGGAGACATCTGGTTACAAGACACAATCAATTACTGCAACTCCGCGCTCAACGCAATCAGGCGTATATGCAGCGCAAGAGGAGGCGCGACTGAAAACATAGCCAAACGGATGGTCAAAGCCCTCGTAGTCTCACGCGTAGTCTACGGAGCCCTCCACTAGTGGCTTAACAAGGGACAGTGGCAGAAACTGGAAACCTTAAACAATCAAGCAATGCGTGTAATTACCGGCCTTCCTAAGTTTACCCCGCTCGGCAAACTGCGGGAACAAGCCGGTATCAACGAACTCCATGACGTAGTGACGGCCCGCACGGTTGCTCACAGTGAGAGCCTCAAGCTTACTGGACAAGGCAGAGAGATTATGAAGCTCCTTCACAGGCCCACAGAGAACCTCCCAGAACTACCCGAGAAACTTCCACCATAGGAAGACCTCGCGGAGATCACCGACAACAGCCTAGTGCACGCAAGAGGGACACCAAGCAGCTAACACGTAAAGCCAAGGCGCACACCAAGATGGTAGAAGCATGGGATCCGAGTTGCATCATGGCTGCCTACACGGATACCGCATCGCTAGACTGCCCCATCACCCTGAAGACGGTAGCTGTAGCCATCCCTGACCTACAATTCAGCGCTACCAAGCAGCTCCCCGAAGGCGCCTCGACCAGAGAAGAACTCACAGCAATCCGCCTCGCCCTCGAGACGGTCCTCGCACTCCCCAACCCGCTAACAACGAATCTCCGGATATTTACAGATTCGCAAGAAGCGGTGAAGGAATGTAGAATAAGAAACAGTCCAAGCGGGATAGCCCGCTCGATAAAGAAACTTTCTTCTCAACTAGCTTCAAGAGGCACCACCACAAGAATTGCATGGGTTCCCGGTCACGCGGGCATAGCCGGCAACGAACAGGTACATCGCCTGGCCCGCGCGTCGCTTATTATTCCCCGTAGTTCGGACGACATACCTGCATCACAAAATGACCACGGGTACGGCCACGCTCGCGATCGGGCACAGGCCTACTGGGAACCACAAGAATATGATCCAGGCGAGGTTCGTGCCAAGATCAGAGAAGACTCTCTAGCGAAACTCGGAGAGAAACTCCCCGAAAACCCAGACCCGCTCCCTTGCACGGGTTTTGGAAGACGGGCGAGAGTTCTCCTGACTCGAGTGAGGACGGACACCGCACTAACACCAGCGCGCATCGCATCTTGGAGCCAAGGAAAAAGATCCGGAACTTGCTCCAAGTGCAACATGGGCGTCAAGGCAGACACTTTTCACTTGGTGTGGGGTGTCCAGAGTACAAAGACATAAGGGCAAGACATCGACCAACAGACATCGCATCTATGGAGGGGTGGACACATCCACCAGGCTTCGAGAGTGCCAGACGAAGAGTCTTGAAAGGTCTCCTGAATTTTATCTATGAGGCCAAGCTGGACATATTCATTTAGATTTAGTTACCTTTCCTTAGTGCCAGCGTCCAGATCTTGATATCACCGGCGCACTCCCTCATACCCCCTTCACTCTTTTCTTCCTTTTTTTTTCTTTTACTTTTCTTCTTCTATGGCATTAATCGTTTTCTGACTAACTGACTGGGACTATACTTCGTTTTACTTTATGTTGTACCTCAGCGAAGGCTAGAAGCGCGATCTCATACCGTTGGCAGCCGCTCTTAAGCAGTCTTGTACACGTTACTATAAAAAAGTAATCGATTACAATTACTATTACTCTTGGCTAAAAAGTATTCGATTAGATTACTTGATTACTCGACGGCAAAAGTAATTGGACATTACTTAAAGAAGTAATCGTTACTTTTCCGATTACTTTATTGTGTGAAGACACATCTTTAGCGCTCATAACAATGAACTACTTCCAACCTATATTTCACATTTGCACAACTATTGAAGAAGAAAAACTGGCTCCCTCTTCGTGGTCGTGGGTTGCACTTTCACAATGCGGACACAAGCATAGAATTCGTTTGAAGACGTTTAATGATTTGGCCGTTCGCCAGTGTGTGTATTGGGGGGGGGGGGGGGGGGCGGCGGAGGGGGTTCTAGATCTTGTTAAGCTTGAGCAAGAGTTGTCACTCAAAGTTTGCGTCGCTAATTTTATTATTCACATGTGGATGAGCTCGCATGTTATACAAAAGAGCAGCAGCTCCAGGATTTGAAACGGATCATGTGTAGCATCCATTACCAGGAGATCGCCCCGACCACTTCTCAACTCGAAACATTGCTTGTCACAAAGACCACTTACGGGAAATGGGGAAATATTTCAACTGCCTTTGTTATATTTTGCATCCGCTTTAGGCATCTTCGGTTCTGGTTCTCCTACGGGCTTCGAGTAGGTACCCTAAGCAGGATTTTTTTAATTTTTTAATTTATGTGTGTGTGTGCGTGAGGGGGCTAGTTTGAACGAAGGACTCACAAAGCTACATTCTGCTTCCTCAAACTTCGCCCTGAATGGCCTTTGTCACGCACTGTAGCTTCCCTGGGGCTTCCCACTCCCAGTCGCAGCTCGAAAAAAAAACAAAAACAAAAAAAAAACGGACATTTCACAGGAACTGTACATGGAAAGAGATTGACCTCGTTTCCTACAGCTCCGAAAAATCATTATTTTTCCCGTTCGAAAAAAAAAAAGCCCATTTTATTTTTGTCTTTGTCCTTTCATAAAAAAAAAACGCGTGTGCCCGGGGGGGGGGGGGGGGGGGGGGGGGGCGGGTGTCCCGTGGACAAATTGTAACGGTTACAAGTAATTTTATTACTTCAAAAAGTAATAAGATTACTCTTGTGATTACTACCTAATAAAAGTAATCAACTGATTACAAAATTACTCCAAAAAGTAATCGATTACAAGTAATTTGATTACTTGTAATGCGTACGGTACAAGTCTGCTCTTAAGTCACGAGAGCTTGTGCCGCCGAGATGTGCCCCAGAGCAAGGAGCTCGCGCTTGTAGCCTTTCCTGCGGTACATCATAAGGTGAGACAAAGTATAACAACTGATTTTCTTTTTCCTCCTCTTCTACCACGAACCCAACTCGAGGGAAATACTCTCTTTTCTTCTTTTTTGCTTCCTGCTTCACCAAAATTTTAACCACCGAAGGAATATTTTTTTCTTTCTCGTGCAGCACGAGAGAAGTTGCACTAACGCTGTCAAACATAGTCAAAAAGTAAAATTTGTCGTTAGTTGTTTATACCGCAGGAGGTTAGTCTGCCTGAACATGGGCGACATTGTTACCCACTGTAGATAAGCAATTGAGCTAGTCCAGTAGGACTGCTAGCCCGGGGTCTTTAACGTGCACCACGCAGTAGTGATACACGACCGCACGCCGGTACGATGCTCATCCAGATCGAAACGGGCAGGTGCGGAGATTGAGCCCAGGATTAATAAAGCTTGGACTTGGGTTTGGGCTAGTTGGTTGTACATTGATAGACGTGCTGCGCTGCGAAGTTCTACTGAACAAACGCGTGACTAAAAATTGAAATGAAAAGGATGAGTTTACATTGATATGAGGAGAAACACAACGAACACAAATTGGCGCAGACTAACAACTGTTTATTCTTTTCTTTTTCCTCCTTTTCAATGCATGAGTTTCCCAATGCGTGAGTTTGAAAAGGAGCGAACGCTATGAAATAATGATAAATGTCTTCATGAAGATGTGTGGACTTTCGATTTTTGTGGTGTTTTTCCCGTTTTCTGATAAACGTTCGGTTTTTGTGGTGTGGGAGGGGAACTTGAAGCTGGTGCTGGTGTCCGCCTCGTTATGCTATGTATTGTCTCAGCAGTTCAATTTCCTTTTTGTTCAGTGCAATGGAAGGATCACTGACACACGTGCCGTGCTTCCCTGATGCCATGTGGAAGGCTTCTATGATTTCTCGTTTGCCCAGGATCCCGGGGTTCTGCAGCGCGAGCTTTATCTCTACGTGCTCCGAGCTAGCCTACTCGGCGATTCTCCAAAATTCCCTGTAGGGGAAAAAACAAACAAAAAAAAAGAAAAAAAAAAGAAAAACGATGTAGTTTCAACTCAATCGCCACTGTTCGGCGACCTCACCGGACACGTCACGGTGCAGTTCTCTTCCGATGTAGTTTGTTGGCGATGGAGATTAGGCTCCTCCCACCGGCGACGTCACGATGCAGTTTCTCCACCGCTTTTTTCAGCATAGACGGACAGAGCTAATGGCGATCACAACGCCGCCATTTCTCCCGCAGCGGCCCATCGAGGAACTGCACGTGACATCTATTTTGGCTTTCGGTCATTTCAGAGCCAAAACAGATACGGTTTCAGGGGTGCCACCCCCATCTCCCAAGCGCACGCGCCGCGAAATACCTCCGAAGTTAAGACGCGCCTAGGTCCTGAAATCGCTACCTGAAATCACCGCTGAGGCATGGTTGTATAAAAACAATATTAATTGTGCTGAAACTTTGCAAACTAAAATTTTAGAAAACATCATGCGCCCCTCATTTAGAACTAAACCCCAATAAAAGTTACTACAAAAAGAGTTTTTATTCGTTTGTTTTTACGCAAAAACATGCTTTCTAAAAGCTCAAGGTGACCACAGTACAGACGAATGATAAAGAGTGGCGCTGTTGTCGTATATAGCTCGGTGTCGGTGACGCCAGCGGCCCCAGTTTCGACGGTGAGTTTCCCCAACTGAGGGTTCTAGTAACGTTGAAACGTACGTATCCCACACTGCAGTTACCAAAGCAGCCGTCCGGCGGCGCGCCGAGCGACGCCAGGCGAGTCGTGGGGAATGAGGGGGGGTACTGTTCGTGCATGGAGCGTCTATGAGCAGTTCCATAACTGAGTTAATCTAATGTTAACGTTGGCCATTACTTTACATTATGACGTCACGTGATAGTGTGACATGAGGGTGTCATATGGCGTAACGTCACAAGGCATCGTGATGTCCCAGATGATATTTTAATGAAATGCGTTGAGAGTGTCTTCAAAATATACAAAAAAATCATTTTTTTTTTCTTGCTTCTCCTTGGTATTACTGTGATCAGGGTGCGTCTATCACGCGAGAGTATCGCCCCAGTACACAGCTTCCTGAATGGCACTCGCCAATGACGTATCTTTTTTTCCATCTTCCTAAAAATGTTCGGAAGGCATCGTACTGTAGCTGAAAACAAATTAAAGCAATATTAGTTTATTTCGGTATTCGAAACGTGTTATCAGGTTTAAATAACATCAACACGTAACACTTATAAGGAGTATTCACTGGGCGCCATATTTGTGGGTGCTGTTTAGAGCGCATGCTCAGAACGAGCCCACATTAATAGGCTGCTAAGACCGGCAACCTTGAGGGTGCGAAATGCACGTTACAAAAGAACTGTTGAAGCTCGCCATCAGCACGCGCTCAGCAGTCGCGCACACAGCTATGGCCGCCAGTGAATACTTCCTATAGAAAAAACGCTAACTTATTCTCGGGGTTCCAGTCTACAAGCAGAATACAAATACTAAAACAATGAAATAAATATGGCGAATAAAATATTGATTTCAACATTTTCACGCGAAAGAAGAGACGAGATATTTTGTAAACAAGAGTTAGCATTTTTTTGTCTCTATGTTGTAAAAATATACAGGGTGTTTGTTTTAAACTTTAGATATTTGTTTGAAGAAAAAAAAGAAAACGTGAAAGCCACACTTATGCGGTTTGTGCAGGTGAGTTGTACGGGGGGCACATAAGACAAGGGGTTAACCGTCACGGTAAGTCAAATTATTAAAATTTGTTAATTAACGTTTTAATTAGTGAAAGGTTCCAATTAGAAACTCGCTGACCGTCAACGAAAACCCCTAAATCGCTCAATTTTAGAGAGACTGTGAGCGCTGGGGAGTTCGGTGGTGCCGCTAGACGTTACCACTCGCACAATAGACGCAAGGCTGGTGGTACGAAAACGCGGGTGATAAGAGACGGAAACACTACGCTGTCGGTGTTCTCGCACATTTGCGCTTGCACGAGTTGTAATTTCAGCGCGCCACCGTGTTTTCCACGTGCTCCAAGTTTTTCCATTATTGTCTGATGTAGTGATTTTCGATTATGCTCAGCAAATTTCTAATTTCTAATAAAAAGTAATTAACAAATCTTGGCTATTCTTTTTTCCGATTCATCGTTACGATTCCCTATATTATGTCCACCTAACCGTATAACTCGCCCGCATCGTCCGCATCAACAATTCTGTAAAGCCTAAACAAAACATAAAATACCCTGTATATTCGAGTCACTACTGTTTTGTTTATTCTCTCACTTTGCCACGTGAAACTCTCCGAGTTGGATTGGTACTGGTTATAAGTAGTTATATGCTCCCGCACCATACTTAGCGGAGCGCAAATTCGTCTGCTTCCTATAGCCAGGGGTCGTGGTGACAACGGAACGCCGAGCTGATTGACTATGATTGAAGGATAGTGGGTAGATCTCAAAGCAAGCTTCTATTTAATGTCGTTGATATTTCTCAATGAGCGTGAGCTCCGTACCAAAGCGGAATAAGGTCAGATTTTTTCTTTATTAGTATTATCCAGGAATTGAGTGATATGCCTTGGGACGTTGTTTATGTCGCAAATACGGAAACGTTTTTTTCGTGTTTGTTTGCCCCCTCCAATAAGTGACAAAAGTGTCAAACCTGTATTGTACAAACATATATGATGCCAACTATTATTTGAGCACTCTACGGGTCATCATACTTTCTAGTTGAAACGCTGTTGCTTGTACGAACTCAGACACTCTCAAGCTGTCTACGACAGCTTTTCGTCTGGGGGCCCTCAATGCCGTGTTAGTGGTAAAATTAGATTGAACTGAAATATTAAAAGCTGAATTTTACTGAAGCATAACGAACTTCCAGGCACGCGAGTCCTATAATTATTTTAGAAAATTAGTGGACTCGTATACAAAAAATTTAAGACTCGAATCATTTTTTTTTAAAATTAAAACACTCGCAAATTAGTGCTGTTTAGTAAAGAGGGACATAACGCTGTAAACCCGAGATTTTAGAGAAAGTCGACTATATATTTGTTAATTCGAGAAACTGTACAATAATACGATATATTCTTTCATAAATATTAAATTTGATTTAAACTTAACACCAGCCTTGCTCGCATGCACACAAATCAAAGAATCGATCGACAAAGAGAGGCGGCCAACGTTGTGAGCGAATGGGAACAATCGCCGCATTATGACCGTGGTTCAAAGAAAGCGAAAAGTTAGCAGAAGTTGATAATCGGAAAGATTAAATAGAGACCTCCAATGAAATCTCAAACTGACAGCCTACGTTTCTTCGAGGTCCTCCTGACTACCGCCATTCGCGACACTGCATGGAAAAGTAAGGTTATCAATAATATGACGACAGTTTAGGAGCTTCTCTTATTGTATAATTTGGGGTTGTTCAAACAAGGCATCGAGAAAGCTGGGCCGTAATTCTAGAGCTTGCAAAATATTTTATAATGATAATTTTCGTCAATTTGAAGGTTTTGTCGCGCTAATCAATGTGAGCTTACCAGACACAAAGTTCCGTTCATTTGATTTTCGAACACAAAGTTCGCACATTCCACCTGACAACATGCAGCCACTGAGAGCTGCAATACAAAAAGTACGTGTTGATTTCGTAGACGAACACATATGTACACATCCAGGCAGTAGCATGAACTCAGGGAACTCACAATACAATGTATTCCCTGAGTTACTGAGTTTTGTTTTAAAGCATAAAATACTCCCCCTCCCCTCCCAATATTTTGCCCGTCCTCGCATTTTCCGCTAAATTTAACGGGAAAATTGACATCATGTGTCCTAAACACAAATTCAATTTCCCCGCTAAGCTTAGAGGGAAATTGATGCCCCGTGACCTGACGTCACAAGACCTACAGACGAATTAAATTTCTCCGCTAAATTTAGGGGTAAATAATAAATTTGACATCATGTAATCCATGCATCAATTCAGATTCTCCGCTAAATTTGGCGTGGAAATTGATGTCACATGACCTGACGTCACGTGACCTATACATGAATTCAGTTTTCCAGCTAATGTAGCGGATAAATTGATGTCACGCGACTTATGCACCAATTAATTTTCCGACTAAATTAGCGGGAAAATTGACGTCGCGGGATCTTTGTACCAAGTCAGTTTCCCCGCTATATTTGTCGGGAGATTTATTAAAAATATAGGTTCGTCTCCACTCCCCGAAACGACTCTGTAATGCATTTGTTGAACATTATAGCATAGGACTTTAGTCATAAAGGTTGCTGTCACTTTTTTTCAATCTGCTTATTTTTTTTATTGAGTTTCTTGTTCACCTCAGGTTATTTTAATTCAGATGAAACCACCTAAAGTGATTACGTGAAGCAGCAATGCTAAATAAAAACTCTACCTTTATTTATTTTTTTACTTTGAGTGTGTTTGAAAATTTTATCAGTTTAACATAAAACTTTTTTTTTCAATCCCATAAAAAGTGACTATGTTCAATATTGTGCCGTCACACATCAATCCGTTTGTCACGAAAATTTGGCAATGAGCGGTTCACTAGTCACTCACAATACAAATACGAGACAGTTTTTATCTTCACATTTATTTACACGTCGTTTAATTTAATATGGCGTGACCATCTGAATTTATTCCGCCATTCCCGTGAACATTATCGTATTATTAGCCACGTGACACTAACCATAACTATTTTATCTTCGTCTTACAAACAAAAACGAATTCCTGCGTAACCGGACCCGCGCCCACAAAAATGTACTTGCATCGCCTCTTAAAGTGCACCAGTTAGGTAAACAAACGCTGGTGTGTCCTTTTCCGCTCCTTATGAGAAGTTCCTTGCGGTGTCGGCTGACATTGCTTTTGGTGCGCGATTAAAGACTGATTCGGCATAACACTTCATTGGCCACAAACGACAGCAAACGCGGGGTAAAGACAAGTTCAGAACGGGAGCCACTTCGCGCTGCCATACCGCCAAATGGCCAAATCGCCAGCCAAGCCCGCGCCGAAAGCCTTCGGAACGCTTGGAACCGGTCGGATCCTCGAGCCGGTATATGACCGCAGCGCCGCCCCGTACATCCGGGACCTTTTTACGCTCGCAGCTCGTTTGCGCTTCATCCCACTAGCCCTTTCTAGTCTGCGCCGTTTTTTTCCGCCGCTTGATGGCGGGTTTGTCGACGGGTCTTTTCTTGTTTCCGTACTTTATAAACTGTATCTGTTTCTTTTCTGATATAAAATACTGAACAAAAACTACTTTCATCCATAATTGAAACGGTTCGGGACACTTATATTTTGTATCTCGACTAAAAGAAAAGCCTTTTAGCGGCTCTGACCAGTAGTAAGCCCAGGACCAAAGACGTCACATATCACACGCTTTCGGCAACGCGGGTCGCCCTCGTCGGTGGAGGAGGTTTCCGCGTCGTCCTGTTAAAATATGACGCAGTAATATTTAGTTACTCCCTCCGTGCCCGCGCTGGCTTGCCCGAATCCCAAGAGACGTGGAAACCGCAAAAAAGGTAGACGCTTAAAGGGAGTGTCCGGTCGAAACCGGAAGTACTTAAGTTTTTGCGCTCGTTGTGTCGAGGGAGCCTCCATGTAGACAAACGTTATTTTTATTTTAAATATATGATCTCCCGTTATTAATTAAACCTTTCATGAGCGTATGTACGAAACTGCACCCCGAATTTCGCCAGTGTCAATGGCTGACATCCGTAGGTGCTGCGTGACGTCACAGAACGCAAAGTTTTGTCGGATGGTCGGGGTAATAAGCGTTGATCGATGGATGTCTTGTATTTTGTTTCGAATTATATAATCTTCTAGGGTGTACCCTACTGAAATAAGGTTCTTTGAATGCAGTTCCTAAGCATGTGCAAAAAAAGTCACGCCTTTTAGCAGGATATTACTCGCAAACAGCCATAAGCTTCGAGCAAACGTATGCCGTTTCGGCGCCAGTGGCGTAGCCAGGATTTTATTTCGGGAGGGGTTCAACGGCATCCCTCCCCCCCCCCCCCCCCCCCCCCCCCCAAATGACGGAGGGTGAGCTCGCCGACACGGACGCTCAGGCAAAGATTAGGGAGGCGCTGTTAAGATAAAACGGGCAACGGTACACACTGCATTGTCATTTTTCAAAACGGAGCAGGCTTCATTTACACGAATACGGGCGGGGTGGCTCACTGTTCTACAGTCGTCGTAATTGCGGCCCACCAACTTTAAAAGCTTCCTCACAACACACAACTACCTCCGCTTTTCGAAGTAGCACTGCAATACCAACGCGTGAAGGCCAGACAAAAGACAAGGATAGCTATAGTTTTAAAAACAAAAAAATTAAGCAGCAAAAAAAATTTTTTTTTTAACACTGAAAATAAGGAGCAACCGACCACGCACTAACAGCAGGGGCCCCTATTTAGGGCGAAGGTAATTTTAAACAATCACAATACCAAAGTTTATCATCAATTAAAGGTTTAACAAATTCGTGCTACAGAACCAGATGCCGAAGGAAAGAGCGTTATCTTTGCTAGACCGCTTCATCTTGCAGCCTGGTCCAAAGGCAGCAGCAGCATATCCTCGGGGTAAGGAGAAGTCATCAGTCCGAACTCGTCGTTCCGTCACTCGGAGAAATGACTTGACGCACCACAAACAAACTACACGCCGAACGTGGAAAGGAACTTGACTACCCTTGCGCCTGTGCGTAGTGAGAATATGAAGGCTTGTCTCTTCAAGTTTCTAATGTTCCGTGCAACGAAAAGATAAATCTAATAACGAATTGCATCGGATGCCACCTCGACATATAAAGCAGAAAGCAAGACAGACTTCATCGCATCCGTGAGCGACGATTTTCGCAAAGTGAGGGAAACTTCGCCGAAAATA
Source organism: Ixodes scapularis (assembly GCF_016920785.2). Taxonomy (NCBI): domain Eukaryota; kingdom Metazoa; phylum Arthropoda; class Arachnida; order Ixodida; family Ixodidae; genus Ixodes; species Ixodes scapularis. The sequence goes on from NW_024609846.1 coordinate 130,275,475, forward strand.
GGGAAATTTTAGGCGTCCGATGCAAGAGGGAGAAACGTGAAGCGCCCGTCACGTCTGCGGTATACAGGCGGTCGCCCTCTGTCCGGAGGGGCCGAGGCCCTATTTCAGAACGTCCATCGTCTCCTTAAGATTCTAGCGACTCTGCCCTTAACAACGGCGGAAACTGAGCGCTCGTTCTCTTCTCTACGAAAGATGAAAACATACCTGAGAGCGTTCACTTCGAGTGAGCGACTGCTCGGTCTGTACTTCGTTTCAGCTTAATTCCAGACGCAGCCGATGCTACAGGCGTGAACATGTAACCCTGAACAGTGCTCGCATTGCACGAGCGCGCGTGCTCGGCAGAGACGCTGAAAGCCCGGAGCTCGCACTTCTAGCATCGGCTACATCTGTACCTAAGCTGAAACGAAGTATAGCGTTTTTGAATGTTTACCGCGACATTAAAATTCAAGCGGAGGACGTCCGAGATATTTTTTTTTTCCCGTGAACGCCCAGGCGGCTTCATTTTAATCTGTAGGCGCTTGGCATAAATGAGATGATAAAGAGGACCTGTAAATTGAATTCTAATATAACTAGTCACAGTTACCTTTTTATTCGCGGTAATTTCTAGTCGAAAGCACGTAATTCTGATCAGAAAACGTGTGCGTGAGCGCAGCGCCACCCGTTGCTTACAGTGCGATTGTTTTTTTACAATTGATTTATTATTCCTTACATCACTGACATTGTTTTATATTATCACCGTCTGTTCGTTTTATTATGTTCACATTGGGGGGGGGGGGGGTTGATTGAACTGTGTATTTCAGTGAGGATAGTTTGTCATATTTCGCGTTGAAATTGCCATCCTTCACCCCACAAATGTTTCGAAATATCCGTTCTCTATATTTGAGATCAAGTTTTGCATCCCATCGAATAAACATGAATTAAGCAATATTGCATATTTTATTAATTTGAGCATTCCCTACCCCACAAGCAATTTTCCCGGAAGCATACAAGTTGGAGATGGTCCGTGCTCCCGCGTTGCTCCGTGCCTCGTGCAAAACCGACTGCGTGAGCAGGGGAGCGAGCGGGCCCAGTTTGGGGGGGGGGGGGGGGGGGTAGCTTTGGCATTTTGGGAGGGGTTTGGACCCCCCAAACCCCCCCTCTGCCTACGCCACTGCGTTTCGCGCAAACACAACTGTGCAACTGCGACGGCCACCGATCGAACTAGGGGTGCTTGCAAAGCAAAGGTGGCAAAGGATGCAGATTTCGCCTCTGAAGCTGCACCTAGGTACACGAAGAGGTATCTGGGTACACATGTCGGCGGATCCGCTGGATCTGTGATGAGGCTGCGGGACGTTCCCTCAGAGGCGATGTCCGCGGTTCGAAGGCAAACGGCGAATCGTTCAAATGCATGTCGTCACTTGACTTGGGCGAGCTTGGTGAATTAATCGTATAGTCACGCTCCATTTTCACACACGGGTCAAAGAGAATCGGGCTGCAAGCGTGCTAAATACAAGTTCTGGCATTGTTTCCAGACGGCCTAGCTGTTGGTTTCTGTCACAAACTCTGGCGCCGGCCGACTCTCCCAGGAGCTTTTTCTTTGCGATTTTGTGCTGCTCGCCGTGCCCATTCGCCAATTTGCCTTTTCAGTGGGCAAATTGCGTTGCGGCGACCACAAACGGGAAGACGAAACCCGGTTTTGTTTGTTTCTCCTTTTCTTTCCCCCGGGGGTGCCTTCGGCGCCGACAAAGGCGCGAAATACGTCGCCGTGGAGGGGGACGGTTTTCGTGGGGAGCCGAATCAGCCGATGGTTTTTGTGCAGAGCTTTTTGGGTCGTCAAGGGGGCAAGACGTTCATGGTTGCGGGGTGAAGTCGGCGGGAATGGCGTCCCGGCGACGCGATATCTTCTGAGTCTTTATCGTCACCGCCGCAGTCTTCCTGCCAGTTCACCACTTCGACACCAGATTTCAGTGAGACCCGTCCGTACACTTCGGACTTCGCTTTTGCGGACGTTTTATATCGATTTGCTCTCCGTCCGTGGCTTGGTTCCTTTGTTTCATTGTTGTTTGTATTCTGAACCGTAGTGTCGCTGTAGCGCGCCGACCGTTTTGTTTATTGCTTCTTTCTATTTTATACTTAGTGAAGTTCCTGTGGAACCTTGGGGTTTTCTTTTTGTTGTGTATTGTTTGTCGATGCGCCAAACCTTGAAATTTATGTTTATATATATTTTTGTTTTCAAGTAAATATATTGTTTGTTGTTCAAACTCTGTGTCCACCTGAGCTCATTCCGTCCTTCCCCAACTTGTACACACGCGCCAACCGCTCCGGCTGACAGGCCTCAACAAAAATAAATATTGTTCACAGTCGTTGTAGAGGGCCAGCGGGAGAACCGTCAAAGGGAAATCGAAACTGTGACAGTTTCGGTTTCGCTGCATAATCAAATTGATTGATCCGATTTGGGCGAGGAGTGGATGAACGTAGTTTAATATCGTTGGCACAGCATCGCACCCCAGCTTACGAGCCTTCTGTCCGCTTAGAGCTCAGCTCGTAGCTCTTTTCTGTGAGGTGATTGCTGCATAAGCGGGATCTCGATCTTGACGGGAACCCAGTTCCTACGCACAGCGACGATGCACTTTGCTCGTCACTGCACGTCTCGCGGAAAAGTGTGGAACGTTATGTCTTGGCTCACATGTGCTGTCCGGTGGTTGTGGCACCCAACCGCACAACAAAAATCTCACCCAACCAAGAAATAAGTCGAGCACAACAACAAAAACGAAGCACGCTGAGGCGTTCACTCGCAGGCAAACGACGAGACAGAAATGCTCGCCTGCTCGCTTTGTGTTTTGTGACGTCAGAGTTTCAATGTTGCCAGCGAAAGCAGCGCTTACGCTAGAATGGGATTGGAGCAGTATAAATTCAATTACTCACGCAGAGAGGCATATAAAATTCAGATATTGCACGTACGATGCTTCTCGAGGCAATAACAATGATATTCAATGATTTTCTCGAATACAAAATTTGACCGGACAATCCCTTTAAATAGGATTGCAGAACCCTTTAAAGGGATACTTCAACGAAATTTGAAATATTCCCGTCGTGTTCAAAAATAGGTTGAATATAATCCAAAATATCCGTATATGACAATCGCACGTTTGTATTTTGAGCCTGGTAGGCTGTATTTTTCGTTATAAACGGCCCACTCTGGCGGGAAGGCCCAGCGGAGACCACGTGACATCCAACGCAGTCGTGACGTAGGTCGTCTCGGGACGAGCAAAGCTACGGCGAGGCTGACGTCGAGAGGATGGCCTAGTCGTTCCAGACACCGAAGCGGCTGCTTTTGTACGAAGTTGGAGTGACGGGTTAATCTTCTTTAATCTTCTAGGGGGACAATAGCGACTTCTGCGACACACAAAAGGCATTCTCGGGAGGAGAGGGGAGTTCCTCCTTCCCCTCTTCTCTCGTCGTGACCGGAGGCGAGACAAATCTCCGTCACTAGCCGTCAAGGTCTTTTTCCGATATTGAGGCTTAAATATAGAACATACAAACAAAATACACACTTTCTCGACTTTCTTTTCAAATAGACAACTATTATATCTACATTTTAACAAAAAAATAAGAAAAACATAAAAAAAATAGTTATTTTGAGAAAATTGATTTCAAATTTGGTACTTTTTGGTTTTTGCATAACATTAACGTAAACTTCCCGCAAAGGATATTTCATACAGCCCGTGACATTTTATAATATATATAAAGAGTGTGTTTCGGGCTCTCTGTAGACATAAAAAATATTGATGTAACCCAAGTAGGTCGCCAGTATTTATTTATTTATTTATTTATTTATTTATTTATTTATTTATTATACCCTCAGGGCCGAAGCATTACAGAGGGGGTGGGCAACGGAAGTACAAAAAACGCTGAAAATGGTTAGTCCGGCACAGATCATGAATAGTAACTTGTTAAAGCTTCTTTAAAGAGGACAAAATCGCCAATGGACGCAATGGGTGAGGGAAGGCCGTTCCAATCACGAGATGTTTTTGGGATGAAAGATTTGAAAAAAGAATTTGAAATGGAAGTAGGTATACCAACTTTGCAGCAGTGATCGAGGCGAGAAAATACGTAGATGGGAGCACTGATTAGTTGTTCTTTCAAGAGTGAATTGGCATAGTAAATTTTATGGAATAAACAGAGACGGGAGATAGTGCGACGAGGGGAAAGAGGGGGCAGTGAGAGACTAGCTTTCATGGATGTGACGCTTGATGTACGATGGTAGTTTGGTAATATAAAACGTGCTGACCGGTTTTGGATGGCTTCAAGCGCTGATATGAGGCTTTCTGTACCGGGATCCCAGACCGAGCATGCATATTCAAGTTTTGGTCGCACCAGTGTTTTATAAAGTAGTAATTTTAATGATGATGGAGCTAGAGAAAAGTTACGTCTTAAATATCCAAGCATGCGGTTACTGTTATTAACGATATATTCGGTGTGAGTTTTCCATGATAGGTCAGGAGAGATATGAACACCTAGATATTTGTAAGTTGATACGTTTTCAAGGATGTTATTTGATAGGAAGTAGTTAGGACAGAGTGCTGCTTTGCGAGAAATCCTCATTGTCTTACACTTCATAGTGTTTAGTTTCATGTGCCAAGCATCACACCAGGCAGAAATTGCATTTAAATCAGATTGAATTATGTGTACGTCAGAGTCATTAGTAATTTCACGGTAAACAACGCAATCATCCGCAAATACGCTTATGGAGGAGGAAATGCTAGTAGGTAGGTCATTTATATATACTAAGAATAAGAGGGGGCCTAGGACAGAACCCTGTGGTACACCGGACTTAACGAGGGACGATGACGAGTTTTTGTTATTGACAGTTACAAATTGCGATCTGTTAGTGAGGAAACACTCTAACCAAGATAAGATATATGGATGAATACTGAGTAGGCTAAGCTTGTATAGTAGTAGTTTATGTGTTACCTTATCGAAAGCCTTTGCAAAGTCCAGAAAGATGCAGTCAGTCTAAGATCCACGGTCCAGAGCCGATTTAATTATCACAGTTCGTCAACAATTAACCGAGGGGGCGTTTTTGACATTTTTACAGAAAAAAAGCAAAACGCCTAAAATTATTTCATGATATTAAAATCTTTCAAATGTGCTCACAGAATGCTTGAAAAAAGTGAATAAAATGTGGACTCAAAATCCATGCCGGAAGATCGAGCGAAACATCCGACCCACGACGGATGTGGAAAACACTGCTTTCCGCCGCGGCCTCTTTTAAAATTCGTAAGTCGAGAACGAAAAATCCGACGAACTTGCAGCTTGTGGCTACTGCGTTTTTAGAGACGACGCCATAACATGAACATGATTGTAAACCTGAGACTGGGGCAGGAAGAGAACACAACAGAAGGTAGTAAAAGAGGAGGCAACGTCTCAACATATATTGACATAACATATATTTTTTCCGGCGAAATTAAAAATTCGACCCTTTTTGCCTGCACGATTTGAGATGAAATCACCCATATATATATATATATATATATATATATATTAACCTCTCCAAGGATAAACATACATACCTTTCCTGTTTCGACGTGGACGTTGTGGGCTACGCAGCCGCGATGGAACCCGCGATGAGCGACAGGCACCGATGGACCTAACACGTATTTGTAAGGCAAAAAGAAACGAGCCGTTAGAGAATACAAAGAAAATACATACAGTGACGCTCTATGTATGATACTGTGATTTTTTTTAATATTTTGTAGTTGCTGATGAACCTCCAAAATTAATCTCCGTGCTGGTTTAAACAAAGTACGGGAAAACCGAAATATATCGAATTGAGGCTGTCCTTGAATGAGAGAGACCCAAGCTTGGCGCAAAGAAATCACCGAATCTGTAAACCCCCCCCCCCCCCCTTTTTCCGCGAAAAAAAAAAATAAATAAAACGCCTTGAAATTAAGAAAAAAAAAAAAAAAGGCTAGAATACACGAAACTCAAAAAAGAAGGTAAAATACCACTCCTCACAACTCGCCTGCCTTTCTAGCGTTAATATATTTTTTAACGTCAGCTGAAATATTGTGGAAACTAAAGGAATGACAAAAATCATGTCAGCGAAAAAGAGCTGAAATTATTCTTAGTCATAATGACGCTCGGAGCGTCTGTGGGTCGACATGCAGTCGAGAGTGGCGAAACTGGTTGAAGATAAGTGAGGCGACTGCATACATATGCTGGCTCATGTTCAGTACTAAAGTCAAAATGTATCATTGGAAGCGGACCTTTTTATGTTTGTGTTTGTGATGTTCCACAGAGCATACGTTTTTATTTTGAAACGGAACCTGCCCCCCACCGCTCCTCCCCCGCCTCCCCTCGGGCGGCGGAGAAAAACTCACCGAAGGAAATTCTCACCGGAGAAAGGCTCACCGGAGAAAAGCTCACCGCAAAATCGGCAGGTGTGGAGAAACGCTCACCGGACTTAGAGCGGATGCGGAGAAAAGCTTACCGAAAATTTTATCTTATCATTGACTGTCGGATCGTGCGTCCCAAATTAAAATTAGTAAGACTATTAAATTTTTTTTTATTTTTAATATTTTTGAATTCTTATAAGCATATCGCTCTCAAATGAGCTATCACCCACTTTTTTCCCATAATTCACGCCGCAAGTATAAAATCAGAACATTGGATAAACGTAAAGATTAAAGAATTCATTATCGGCAGCTTCCATTTCACAGAGCTATTCTCAATTTGCCTCAAAAGCGAATGCAGTCAGCCACTGTTTCAAGACGTACAAAAAGGTGTTTATGCTGCAGATACTCTTTGCAGAGGTTTCGTAGTCTGTTCTGCAGGCGGCTTGTCTCTTTCCTTGTCTTCTTGGCGGGTGGCTCTGCTCGACAGACTTGCAGCAACTTCAACGGCCACTGCTTGGTCTTGCTGGAGGAATTCGAGTCAAAACACTGGGATGGCAATGTCCAACGAGGTGCTTGGATGCATTGACCCCTCGCAGGCGTTGTTGGTGCGGCCCTTGCCTTGAAGAGTAGCATCCATCACATTCCAGAGCTCCAGAGGGAACTCAGGGCGTCGGCTGCGCTCGGTCCTTGTCAGCTGCTCAGCTCCTTCCGCTGTCGGAAGGTGCGAAAGATTCCGCTTTCGTAAGTCGCATCGAAATACGTGAGTAGGTCGGCCATGTCATCAGGACCATGGTCTCGGATGTAGTCAAGTCCTGATGGTACGAGTTCAGGGAGTACAAATTCAGTTCTAATTCTAATTATGGGACGCACGATCCGACAGTCTAGGTATGAGAAGATAAAATGTTCGGTGAGCTTTTGTCCGCGTCCGCTCGAAGGCCGGTGAGCTTTTCTGCGCACCCGCCAGTTTTGCGGTAAACTTTTTTCCGGGATTCCTCCCCCCCCCCCCCCCCCCCCCGGCCCCCTTCCCCCACATCCCCAAACTCTATCCGCCCGTTCGTCCGTACATTTCCAGCTAAATGTAGCAGGGAAACTGACATCACGTGAGCTATACACTAAGTCAGTTCTCCCACTAAAGTTGCCTGGCCAATTGATGTCACGTGACCTGGCGTCATGAGACATATACACCAATGCAGTTACCCCGATCAATTTGACGTGGAAATCGATGTCACGTGCTCGCTGCTAAAACCCTCTAAAAACATTCCTTTTTTTTTTTTTACATATACGCACATGTTGAATTTTAGGAGAACCTGGTCAAACTCCAGCCTCGACCGGTTCGAGTCATTCCTAGTTGCGAAAGTTTGTTCATCGACGGCGGATCTATCTATCATTGAGATTCGCTATACTGGTTCAATGACCAAACAGTACTGCTGTTGAGCTGTTGTCCCTGATATGAGTCACGCCGTAGTGATTGATTGCACGATCACCGCACATCAGCATAAAGGTTTTCTACTCCAGCACTCTGATTTTTGCGAACGAAGTAGTCGTTCGATGTTTAGACAACGAGTTTAGTGCGCTAGAATATGGCGGTGTTGTTACCACAGTGGATGAAAAATTTGGCCAGTGCAGTACGACTGCTAGCCTTGTGTCTTTAACGCGTGCAGCGTGTGTGTCAAATATATATAGGCTGGCAAAACTGTTGGCCCGAGCTTCTAGAAAAGCTCGCAAGAGTGTTAACACGACCGCACACCGGTATACGATGCAGCGAACAAATGCTGATCTCAAACCACACTGTGTCTAATGAAGAATTTAACGGGGGTTTGAAGTGAACAAACGAGCGTGTTTGTTAATTTGACAGAGGAGGTAAATAAAGACAAAATTCACGGCTTCTTGTTTTATGTTTCTATAAAAAAAAATGTTTTCGCTTGACGATTAAATAAGCTGCACTTATTTAAAAGAAAGCTCCCATGCACAGCGCTTTCGGGCTTCTCAGGAACCCCAGTTGAATTCTTTTCAATATTTTTGGAAAACAAAATGTTGACTAACTTTGCCTGGGTTTACAATAATAGGGAGTTTTAGAATAGAATACGCCAAGATATTGCGTATAACAAGAATAGCGCCATCGCCAGTGCGCATATGCGCCGAACGCTAAGTGCAGTTTGCGCGTTGCGTGCGCTATTTTAGCGTACACTATTTTTCAGAGTTTGCGTGCGTACGCAAAGAGTCTTTGCGCTCCTCTAAGGAGGATTCGTGATGAAACGTTGGCTAAAGCCAAGACGAGCTCAGTTAAAAAAGGGTGGCTCCCAGGACCGCGGCCCCGAGGCTGCGGTGGCAGCGACCGCTATGGCGGCGTCTTCAGCGCGACGCCGGCGTCGCGACTACGATTTTCAACGTAGGACGACATTGCACTCGGTTTGGAAGACCTGTAAAGCGGGTAACGATTGCCGGCAAGTTGATGCTTGCCTGGAGCTGAGCCGGTTGGTATGACATGATTTCTGAAGGTTTCCAGCTGAACGTAGAAGTAAAAACCAAGGAGTGATTTTTACTCCACTCTTCGGTTTTTACTTCTACGTTCAGCTGGAAACCTTCAGAAATTGATGCTTGCGACGCGCGAAAATTTTTCGGCGAGGTATACGGTGTGCGAAGGTCAGTAATATACACGAAAGTATCTTGCCGAGGCGACGCAAACGTACGCGACCGATCGACCGCACCCGTCGCATTCTCATTTTGATCCAATCTAAAATCTTACTCTAAATAAAAAAATAAATAAAAAAGTTTTTTTTTTTTTAAGAAACAGCGAGCATTTTGTGTGAAATAAAAATTGTGACTGTATCTTGGCGGCGTCGTGGCGTTGCAAGTTCTAGATGATTGGGCTTTTGCGTCGCGGCGAAGATAGGATACCAAAACACTCTTGCGTAGTGGAATGCAAGCGCTAAAATTCCGTGCGTTATTCTAAAACTTCCTAATGATCGTCATCAGGATTCAGTTAAAGGGCACCGCAAATATAATTGGAGAATAAGACGTAAACCAAAAGTTCATCCACAGAATTTAAGAGTTGAACGCTTAGGTTTACTTTCGTTATGAACAAACAATTATAAAGCGAAACTCGGCAGCGACCTCTGTCAAGAAGTAATGGTTTTCGATTATCGTCAGCGAGCATAACTGAAATTAATAAATCAATCAGTCATAAATTAATGTCGTTCTTCACTAACTTCTACCAAATCTGCTAACATTCTCTCCGATTCGCAAAATGGCATTCAGTCTCTCAAAATAATACGGAGACCTTGGTCCCTTACCTTTCTCAATGCACGTTCCTAATCTGCATACGCCCAGCCGCTTTACTCTAGATTTCCACCAAAAATCAAACGAACGCTCGAGCTGCAAAAGATATTAAAATGAACTTAAAGGCCGACCTACAGATTCGCCTTCTGATGGGCAGAAAATCGGTTCCCAGTTTCCTTCTCCCCACTCCCTCTCGCCCTCTTCTCCCCTCTTTTCCCCACAGGAGCGGGTCTCTGAGCTGCTACTCACAAAAAGGAGGATGGTCTCCCTCTTTCTCGAATGGAAAGGAGGATCCGAGAAAGAGTTTCCTCCTTTCCGGCTCTCGTCAGCCTTTAAGACAACCCATTCCAGCGTGCGCACAATACCCGACAAATGATCACGCGATGCGAAAAAAATATAATGTAAAGGCTCCCAGTATTCCCCCTGTTTTTATTGATCGGTTCGACGCTTGTATAGTTAATCTTAAATTAACCTTTTTCAGACGTCCATTGAACAACATTGGCGATTCTCAACTCTTGGGTACGGGGCTGGATCCGATATGGCAGACTCCTGTAATTTGCGCAGCAGCTACTCGGTGGAGCGCACTTAGTATACTGCCACTCCATCTATAGGAGCTCTTAGTAGTTGCAGCGTGTATGTTTGGATTGTGCTTTGTTTTTGAGCCAATGCTTGCTCAGACAAAGTACTTGACAGTGTACAGTCACCGACAGCTCAAGAAACTCGGGGCGTGGCTTATGACGTTAATGATTCCTGCTTTGTGACCGGTTGATCGGCGTTCTGATCAGCCAATGCCAAAACCTCATTGGCTGCCAAGCGATAATGAGACGCACGGAGCTCGATAGGTGCCACGTGACGTCAAACATTCCTGCAAGTTTCTTTCTTTTTTACGCTTTTGTTTGCTTTATTTGTGCTTTTGCAATGTTTTACCTCTATCTGCTTCGTAGACATAAATACAAGAGGGGAACATAAAAAAACATACGATGGTGTCTTGTCAACTTTCTCCTCAGCAGAGTACCAGGTCGAGATTTGCAGGGACAGCAATTTAAGCTTACTAAAACTAATTCGATAAAATGCCACTTCCCAACATACATATCCACATAAAAGCCAGAAAACTTGACTGTGATGATGAAATGGTCGCCGTCAAAGTGACAAATAAATCAAAAGAGAGCTTCATAACCGGTAATTACGTTCGATAATTAATTACGGTGACCCAAGAGCAGACTTACCACGCAGGGTGTCCCATCTTGCATCGGTTTGAATCTTCCGCTGCAGTACATTGAGCACATAGGAGCCGCAAATTTCTGGAGAGGTAAAGGACGAAATTATCTCGGAGAACATAAGGTGGCGGTTCGGTCATGCTCCTGTTACTATTTTTTCTCTTCATTACTTTCGTTGTCGTCATTACTGATATGCCGTATGTGTACAAGCTCTGCGCGTATACGCTACGACCATTGAAAGCCGGTTCACACATTTGGGTGAACGTATAACCGACCAACCGCCTGTCACTGTTTACGAGATAAAACACTGGCACACTGGCGCCATCTATGAGGTAGACCCGGAGCCCTTCCGATCTGCGTTGTATCATTAGCGGGCAAGATCAAATCTACGCAGTGTATATGAGGAATGGTAGGTTATAACACTGTCGGGATATTTTCGAGCACATGGGGAGAAAATGACGGGTAAAATAGATGTAAACATACGCAGATCGCGAATGTCCCCGGATGGCCCGATAGCTGTAGCCTCAGTGTGGTTTATCGATTATCGTCGTAAGCAGTTTTATAGTGGTCCTAACGCCGTCGGTGGCGGAGTCAAATGAAAACCTGCAAATCATCCTCGATGCTCCATGCAGTATTTGCAATGACTTATAATACTGGAGAACTACAGGTCAAGCTCCGCTCCAAATCCCCAGAAAAAAAAAGCTTTACCACAATATTTAATTAGTGCGAAAGCAACATTTTTCTTGCGTCACGGATAAGGAACAGCATCCGCCAGGAGTCTTTGCTAAATGACTGGCGTCCACAAAACAAATCTCCGTCCAAGCTACTGCGTCGAAACGCATTGAGCATTGAGCGGAACTTTGTTTTTGTTTCCTTTGTAAACAGCACCGTTGTTGCAGTTCTTGTGATGCAACAGACTGTATACAGTCTGTTGCATCATTAAGCGAATAAACAAAAAATACTACTGCACTTTAAAAAAAAAACGAAACTCAGTTCAGTATATTATCTCATCTTGCATAATGATCGAATCTTGCTGCTATGCGATTAGCATTAATTTGTGTCGTGGGAAGTCACAAAAACACCCAAACTTACCCATATATTGCAAACACGCAAGTTGGTGGACTTGCGTGTTTGCAAGTCCACCAACAAGAATATAATGAGTCATGTAACACTAAGAACTTACCGTTGTGGTGACCTGTTCTTGATAAACAGCGCATCTGACATTAGGGTCCCATACAACTAGCGTTCCATCCAGTGGAGCTGTTTAAAGATCATTGTAAGAGAGAAATGTTTTATCAGAAAGTGATATATGATAGGCAGGGTGTTTTTGATTGAATGAATAATATTCATTAAAAAAACCTTTGGCGAATATTCAATATACCAAGGGTTTAGCGAAGCATTAAAAACAAAATCCCTAAGAATAGGGTTGAGAAGTGAAAGAAAAAAAAGTGAAAGCCGTTTACAACTACCTGTAACGCCGAATTTGAGCGCAGCTCTTGAGGAGGGGGAGGGAAGGGTAAGGGGGGTGGGTGGGTCACGTGACCTTGGGGGGCCACGTGACGATGCCAATGACGTCATCAGTGACGTCACTGATGACGTCATCAGTGACGTCACTCATGTGACGATGACGATGCGGATACCGATGACGTCATCGGTGATGATGACGATGACGATGCGGATGCCGGTGACGTCATAAGTGACGTCACTGATGACGCTATCAGCGATGATGACGATGACGATGCGGATGCCGGTGACGTTATCAGTGACGATGACGCCATCGGGGGGGGGGGGGTCACGTGACCTCGGGGGAGGGGGTCACGTGACCTCAGAGTGGTCACGTGACCCCCTCAGGGTCACGTGACCGGGGGGTCACGTGACCTGGGGAGTCACGTGACCTGTTGCATGCAACCTGTTGCATTTCCTCTGAGTTGCTGCATCTCAGGTTGCATGCAACCTGTTGCATCTTCATCGAGTTGCTGCATCTCAGGTTGCATGCAACCTGTTACATCTCTGAGTTGCTGCATCTCAGGCTGCATGCAACCTGTTGCATCTCCTATGAGCTGCTGCATCACAGGTTGCATGCAACCTGCTGCTTGTCAGGTTGCATGCAACCTGTTGCATCTCCTCTGAGTTGCATGCAACGCGCGGTTACGCCGACGGCGACGGCGACGGCGACGGCGACGCCGCTCAGGCTGGAAACGGGCCCCTAAGAGCTGCGCTCTAAAATGGCACTTGAAATAACCAATTTACATATTTGGGAAATGTCAGATCGTATACAAATTGTATACACCTGAAAAGTTAACATATAAGGTTATATGAGTGCCATATAAAGTTAAATAACGTAGAAGTTTGGGCTAGTTGGTAAGTATATAGACATGATAAAAACAAAACAGCACAAAGACGAGGACGAAGTAGAAGAAACCACGGGACACAGCGCTGACTTTCAACTGAAGATTTATTCGTGTAGGCGTCTGTTATAAATAGCAAACATGCCACCCCAAAAAAATCAAGGAAAAAACACAAAAGATATCTAACATGTCACGTTTTCAATAAAACACTGTCAATGCTTTGCCCTCATCGTTCTAAAAACTGCCGCTCCTTATCCGAAAGTACGAGTGACGGGGCACTAACACGAAGTCAAAGTCAAATTTGGGAGTTTTACGTGCCAAACCAACGACGGGCATCTGGCACGCCCCAGTGGAGGACCGATGATTAATTTAGACTACCTGGGGATCTTTTGACGTGCAACCGAGAGCTCGGTTACACGGCGCCTTCTCCGCAATAAGACTCCGTCAGATTGCGGGCGCCGCGGTCGGGATTCGAACCCGCCACATGGGGATCCGAAGGCCGGCGCTCTCGCCTCGGGAGCCACCGAGGCGGCTAGGGGGCACTAACACAATCAGGACTCAGTCGCGCAATATCACGTGTTTCTATTATTTCCCGCGTCCCTCTGTCCTTATTTTTAAAAACCACTTGGCATCCCTCGAAGGCAGGAATGCACCCGCAATCTCTGCAGTGCACGCCTAAGTGCCTTGACACGACTTTAAAAACGTTGTATCGATGTTCTCTTAAGTCTATCGTTTAAGCATCTTCCCATTTGTACTATATAACGACGGTAGCAAGATAAAGGAATGGAATAGACCACTCCTTGCACACAAGAAACGAACTGATCTTAGTGTTTTTAGTGCACGCAATCTTGTTAACATCTGAATTTACTTTTCTGCAAAGTCCTGCCAACTTATTAAGTGCCGAAAACACAACCTCAACACCTACTCTACTTCCCCCTTTCCTCAGGTTATGTGAGATACCATAAAGATACGGTACAACGGTGACGTTTTTGTTCACTTGTCTAGCCTTCAGGGTGGAGTTACTACGCCTTTTCTTTAGTACGGTCTTAGCCACTGCAGTTAATATGTACACCGGATAACCAGCAGTCCGGAGTCCTAGAAGCTTGTTCATTAAAACTTATATCAACCTGGTGCGAGCACGACTTGTCCAGAGCCTTTTGAATACACAGGTTAACTATCCCTCGTTTTACAAGCTTAGAGTGCGCTGAGGTGAAAGGCAGAAACGGTTTATTGCTTCGTGGTTCATATCCCCAACACGTGTGAGCATCACAAAAGTGAAGACGGAGGTCTAAAAACTTAATGGAGCTATTTATAGGCAGCTCATGCGTCAAAGTTAGCGGTTTAAGACTATCGCTGAAAGTAGTCAAAACAAACGAAACTTCTGCTCCGAAGGCCTCTTTGTCAAAATCTAATAAAACCAAATAATCATCCACAAACCTAAAAATTCTTGCAGCCTTAGAACCTTCAAGTTTTGTCAAAAGGACTATTATAAAATGCGAGATAAATGTCGCTCAGCACGGGAGCTACGCACGACCCTATACAGACACCATTCTTTTGGATAAACATATTGTCATTCCAGGTCGAAAACCTCGACTTCAAATAAAACGCCAGAAGCTCTAAAAACTTGCTAACACTAAGCCCTGCTTCATTTTGAAACGCCACATAGCCATGCCTGTCATTACATTCTTCAACACTTGTCATTAGCTTGTCATGCGGGAGCGAATAATACATATATTTTATTTCTATCGAGCAGGCAGGCCAAAAGACTCCTGCTCGACAGACAGGATCCGGATCGAAGTCCGGATCGTATCTATCTTGTTTGGACCGTACGCACCAAACAAGATCCGCATATAAGTCCGGGTCTTGTTTGGTGCGTACGGTCCTTCGCAAGGCCATGGAATGCGGGTTCGCAGGATCCTCCGTTCAGAATGTGAACGACAGACACGACTTTACAGAGAGTGCCTGTTCATACCGCCTTCAAGAAAGGGCCAATCCGTACAGGAGTGATTCTCGGTGGCGCGAATTTTTACGTACACTTGACAGAACTGTTGACTTTCTGTGGCAACAAGCTTTGTTGCACCTTCGAGCAAGCGTGGCCAAGACAACTCCAGCTGCAGAAAACAATATCCACAAATTGGATGGAACTGATCTCCCGAAGCAAGTGGAAAGGGTCCTGTGCCAAGGCCCCAAGTTCGCCGTGGAGCCGAAGAGATCGTCTCCTGAACTTCTATCAATGGTGAAGCAAGTCTCTGCAAGAGCTCCGGAATCAGAGACCGAAAGATGTGTGTCTGAAGGAGTGTATGTCTTCATGAACTGTAAGCCTTCCGGTCATAAGATTCCTCTAAAGAGCACGGTCTCCTTTTTAAAGGATAACAATCTGTCGCTACTAACAGCAGATAAAAAAGGGGGCTTTGTTGTTGCACCAAAGGGCATGTTTTTGGAAAAAGCGTCTGATGCTGTCTATGCTACTTTTTCTAACAAGGACGATGCGCCATTTTCAAAAGTTAAGCTAGAAGAGGCCAGGTTTAAATAAACTTGCGCTATCTGTGGAAAAATGTAGAGGGTTAAGTCTAAAATTATTTTTTTTTCAGCCAAAACACATGAAGTAGATTGCCTTCTGCGTGTCATTGCATCGGAAAATGGGACGCTGCACAAATCCACGGCTGCCTTCCTACAGAAGAGTTTGAATGTGCTTGTGATAGATGACCCATTTCGAGTTAAGAATTCAGAAGAAATAATTGGGTATCTAAAAGACTATCCTAGCAGGAGTCTTTTGGCCTAGCCTCGATAGTCATAAAAGATCTGTATTATTCACTCCCGCATAACAAGCTAATGGCAAGTGTTGAAGAATGCATTGTCAGGCATGGCTATGTGGCGTTTCAAAATGAAGCAGGCCTTAGTGCGAGCAAGTTTTTAGAGCTTCTGGCGTTTTATTTGAAGTCGACGTTTGCGACCTGGAATGACAATGTGTTTATCCAAAAGAATGGTGTCTGTATGGGGTCGTGCATAGCTCCCGTGCTGAGCGACATTTATCTCGCATTTTATAATAGAGTCCCTGTTACAAGACTTGTAGGTTCTAAGGTCGCAAGAAGTTTTAGGTTTGTGGATGATTATTTGGTTGTGTGATTGTGACAAAAAAGCCTTCGGAGCAGAGGTTTCGTTTGTTTTGACTACTTTCAGCGATAGCCTTAAACCGCTCATTTTGACGCATGAGCTGCCTATAATAGCTCCATTAGGTTTTTAGACCTCCGTCTTCACTTTTGTGATGCTCACATGTGTTGGGGATAAGAACCACGAAGCAATAAACCACTTCTGCCGTTCACCTCAGCGCACTCTAAGCTTGTAAAACGAGGGATAGTTAACCTGTGTTTTCAAAATGCTCTGGACAAGTCGTGCTCAAACCAGGTTGATATAAGTTTTAATGAACAAGCTTCTACTCCGGACTGCTGGCTATCCGGTGTATCTATTATTAACTACAGTGGCTGAGGTCTTACTAAAGAAGAGGCATAATAACTCCACCCTGAAGGCTAGACAAGTGAGCAAAAACGTCACCGTTGTACCGTATCTTTATGGTATCTCACATAACCTGACGAAAGTGGGAAGTGTAGGTGTTGAGGTTGTGTTTTCGGCACCTAATAAGTTGGCAGGGTTTTGCAGAAAAGTAAATTCAGATGTTAACAACAAGATCGTGTGCACAAAAAAAAAAAAAAAAAAAAACCAAAATCAGTTCGTTTGTTGTGTGCAAGGAGGGGTCTATTCCATTCCTTTATCTTGCAGCCGTCGTTATATAGGGCAACTCAGAGAACATCGATACAACGTTCGTGTCAGGGCACTTAGGCGTGCACTGCAGCGATTGCAGGTGCATTCCCGCCTTCGAGGGATGCCAAGTGGTTTTTAAGAATAACGACAGAGAGACGCGGGAAATAATATAAGCACGTGATATTGCGCGACTGGGTCCTGATTATGTTAGTGCCCCGTCACTTTTACTTTCGGATAAGGAGCGGCAGTTTTTAGAACGATGAGGGCAAAGCATTGACAGTGTTGTATTGAAAACGTGACATGTTATATATCTTTTGTGTTTTTTCCTTGATTTTTTTGGTGGCAAGTTTGCTATTTATAACAGACGCCTACACGAATATATCTTCAGTTGAAAGTCAGCGCTGTGTCCTGTGGTTTCTTCTACTTCGTCCTGGTCTTTGCGCTGTTTTGTTTTGATCAGGCCATACAAAGCTGTATGTATGTGACTACAATGGTGAACCTGGCGTTATATGGCGCTGGTATTGTTGTTATTATTATTTTTTTGCGGGAGCTTCAAGAAAATGCATGCTCTATATTGTTTTTGTAATAAAGCACAAGAAAACAAATTGTAAAACCGTGCCTTGGTGTTCAAAGTGTTTGTTTTTATGTAAATTAACTAAAGACAAACATCACGCAAGTAATTGCGATCACTGAGTATCGGCATCTCTGGCTTTCAATACCCGAACACTTCATTGTTTTCTGCAATAAGGGACCGGCAGAGGCTCCCTCATTTTTTCAATCTCAAAGTCCTAATTAGTGTATTTGTTCAAAAATTCAAACCCAAAGCCATCAAACAGAGAGCAAAGCCAAGCTCTGTCAGTTGTTTGGAGAATAATGACCAATATGACCGTACTACGGTTCGGGTTCAATGTGTACTTTGTGGGGACCCTCTCCCTGGCTCCCCCGCGCTCCGTGACCTTCCCGGTCCCCGCCGCCGTATTGTCGGGCGCTCCTTCGTTCCCTGTGACCTTCCCGTTTCCAGTCGCCGTCCTGTCGCGGAACGTCCGAGCTCTCCGGGAGGAACGGGGCAAGCGCCCCCTCACCCAGCGCTGACGTCGGAGGGTCGGCTCGCAGCAAGGTTCCCGATTGGACGGTCGGCGGGACAAGGACTTGGGAAGGTCTTAAAAGGGGGAACGGAGACAAAGGAAGAGGGCTTGGGCTGCCGACTTCACAAGGGACCGGTCACGGAGGCGAGCTCGGACGGCGCTGGACGCTGGCCCAGGGAGTGCGGGCACTACGTCGAGTGGCAGACTCGACAAGCGGACCGGACAGCGACCCTGGGCGACGATGTCCCCATGACGCGGTGTGGACGACCACCGCTGGGACTCGGAGAAGCTGCTGTGGCAGCGGGCTCTCCCGCGGCCTCGCTGATGACCGTCCCCCGATCCCGAAACCCCCCAAGGCAATGAGTGAGTGAATAAACCCTTTTGCCGAGAGCGAAGCATTGCAGTGTCATATTCATCCGGGGACAGGGTCTGTGGGAATCGGAGCTAGAAAATGCCCGCATAAACTGGCGCCGCAACGTGGGGCCTGATTTTTGATCAGGCAGGCATTCCGACTCCTAACCTGTTTCCGGTTGAATTGGGGCATTGTTTCGCGCTCTTTTTGGGTGTCATCTTTGTCGCGGGAGCGCCGCACGAAGTTTCGTTGCGGGAGCGCCGCACGGAGGCCCTGACATTATCGCCTGTCTGACTAGGAGGCGCGGATTTTGACCGCTGTTTTAAGGGATTAACCCTTTTGCCCAGCAGGTCCGGAATTCACTTATCCCCGTTGCGAGACGCTCCATGAGTATTTGCTGTTCAGCGCCCGGTTAGATGCTGGCAGGTTGATCCTGCTGAGCAAGAGCGCTCTGTGCGTCGAAATTACCGCACCCCTCGAGGCCTGTAGCGTCGGGCGTCCCCCCACCTACGCCTCCGGCCGTCCATGTCTGCTGGAAAGATGCCGGCTCACGGTTTGGGAGATGTGACGCGCCTAACCGCCTTTGTTCGCGTATCGATGTAATGGTTTGTAACGCTTGTTACTGATCGGACGCGTTAAAGAGGCATCGCTTTGGGTGGAGAACGCTCCCATTGCGGATGGCGGTTGCATGGACTGTGTTTGGAAATTATTCCCGCATTGCATTTTGTCCGGGAGGAGACTAGCGTCTCGGTTTGACCGCATGCTAGCTCCCAGATGGCCTTGCTTGAGCTGTCGGCGCAGTTTTGAGCATCGTTAGTTGACAGCGTTTTAAGGTACGGATACGCTCTTGTGGTTCCGACCAAGATCGCTTTGAACGAGTACCTTGTGGCCAGAGGCTACATTTAGGGGCTCAGCCCACTAAATCGTGCCGGGTACGCGATGTCCGGTGCGTGGGCATCGGAATCCCGAAAACCACAGAGTTTCCGTTTTCACTTTATCAGTGGCTGTGCGTGTGTAATGCTCTGTGGAGTCCAGTCTGACGCGATGGGCATGACCCGTGCGTTTCTGGTTGTAGAGTCGTGAGGTTGATTCCGTTTAATTGCGCGCACAGTTGGTTCCGGATCCTCACACCGCCATATCGAGGGTTGAGCCTTGCGGCGGGAGTTACTCTTTCATTTCGTTTTCTCCGTCTCCGGAGGAGCGGCAGCAAGCGCGCGCTTTGCGCTGCCGCCGGATACAGTAGCCGTGCTTTGGTGCGCGTTGGGACGCGAGGGCGTAGAGAGCGTAATTGGTCGTGCAGAGGCCTGGATTAGAGATAAATTATAAATTTAGGGGAGAAAAGACAGCTAGGTGAGGAAAGAGCTGGGCTCATGCAGTGAAAACCTGCACGAGGGGAGTGGCGTTCTTGCGATGATGTGACGAGTTGTTCATAGTTTTATCCTGTACAGATGCGCGGTTGGCCCGGGAAAACGTACGGTTCACGTCGGCGGGTACGTGCCCGGGAAGCCTAGAAATTATGGCAGCGGCATGGCCGTCGGCGGCCTATAACTGTTGTGCGTTGGGTCAGCCCGTCGCTGTACAAACTGGAGCCTTTGCATGAATGGGTAGCGGGTGTTGGAATGCGGCGGTAAATGCGGTAGACACTTCGACGCTGCGGTAACTGTTTATGCAGAGCAAATATAGTTTATTAGCTCGTCCATCTCCAAGACTGGCCGGTTAGATTATTTGGCATTTTGGTATCGCGCTCGCTGCGCGGAAGTTGAGAGGTGCGTGTGTGGGATACTTACATTGTTCGAACCCTGCCTGTCCTCACAGTCGCAAGAAGACTTTTCAGTCATGCGGCGTGTTGACTTGGCTGGGGGCGAGCTTTGTGCGTAACCTACTGCGTTTGTGTGTGGACACGTTGCTCGATTCGAGAACGTCGAAGAGTCGCGAGACGCGTTGACGGCGTACCTTTATTGCTCGATCCCGGCCGGCCTTGACATCAGCTGGAAGACTTTTTAGTTATGCGGTGTCGGGGTTTGGCCGGGGAAGAACTCTAACGTGCGTCGATGCGCTTGTCGCGGTTGTCGAGCCCGTGCGGGGTTGGGTGCGGACCGCCGTTACGCGCTCGTCGCTCCTGTTGGGTGGTTACCTCCGAGCGGTGAAGCGGTAACGTCTGGTACATGCCCAGACGTTACGGACATAGCCGTGTAAATAGGCTGTCCAATGAGATCTGCTGTTCGCACGATCAAGGTACTGTTCCCTTTGTACTGGTGTAAGTGGCCGGTACCAGGGAACAACGGCCTCTCAGTAAGGTGATTACCCCTTCTGATGAAGGCGTGCTGCGTAGCTTGGCTGTAGCGTGTTTGTGGCTCGGGTGTCGCGAACGCCGAGTGCATGGGTGCCTGTCTTGGGTGATTGCTACCGTTGCCAGCGTGTTTTTTCGAGTCGCACCTCGCGAACGGGACTGGATTTGTGACCGTTTCTGTTTTACGGAAGGTTATTCTTAGTTTTTGAGGTTTTGTGCGTTCTTCGCGAGTGTGTTGGAGATTAATATTGTTGTCAGAGGTGTGCGGTTCTGACGCTCTGGTAGATTGCTTACTGTTTTAAAAGAATGCGGTTGAGTTTGATAGGAGCAAATGTTGTATAGTGGGCGTATGTACGATTTGAGCATACAATGAGTGCTCATACCTTTTAGTTAAGGAATGGTTTTCCTCTTATGTACCCCTTGAACGTGTAGCGTGACGTTTTTGATGATTGCCTGCCCGTTAGTATTGAAATGAAAAGTTTTGTTTTTATTTCGTGGCATGTCCAACGATCGAAAGATTTTGGTTTCGTCGCGCTGTCTGATCATATAGCGTGCCGCTATTCGTTTTTGCGCGATCCCTGTCTGTTACATTAGGGACGGAAGCGAACTTTAAGTGCCGGCGTGTTGTGTGTGCCGGAGTGCCCGTCCGTGTTGTGAGCTGTGGTGCTCCGGACCAGTTCGTGGACCGTGCTCCGTCGGTCACGAGCTTCCCAGTGAATCAACGTTCACCGCTGACCTGCATGGTTTGATGCCATCATCATCATCGAGGGTGCTCGTCGTCATCGGTGACATTCAGCCGAGCGAGCTCCCTGCCAAGGGTCCTGGGGACCACGCAACCTCAAGCCCCCCGGGGTCCGAGCCTTGAGGGAGGGGAGGTGTGGGGTCCCTCTCCCTGGCTCCCCCGCGCTCCGTGACCTTCCCGGTCCCCGCCGCCTTATTGTCGGGCGCTCCTTCGTTCCCTGTGACCTTCCCGTTTCCAGTCGCCGTCCTGTCGCGGAACGTCCGAGCTCTCCGGGAGGAACGGGGCAAGCGCCCCCTCACCCAGCGCTGACGTCGGAGGGTCGGCTCGCAGCAAGGTTCCCGATTGGACGGTCGGCGGGACAAGGACTTGGGAAGGTCTTAAAAGGGGGAACGGAGACAAAGGAAGAGGGCTTGGGCTGCCGACTTCACAAGGGACCGGTCACGGAGGCGAGCTCGGACGGCGCTGGACGCTGGCGCAGGGAGTGCGGGCACTACGTCGAGTGGCGGACTCGACAAGCGGACCGGACAGCGACCCTGGACGACGATGTTCCCATGACGCGGTGTGGACGACCACCGCTGGGACTCGGAGAAGCTGCTGTGGCAGCGGGCTCTCCCGCGGCCTCGCTGATGACCGTCCCCCGATCCCGAAACCCCCCAAGGCAATGAGTGAGTGAATAAACCCTTTTGCCGAGAGCGAAGCATTGCAGTGTCATATTCATCCGGGGACAGGGTCTGTGGGAATCGGAGCTGGAAGATGCCCGCAACTTCCAAGCGAGATTTTAGAATCCTAACTTTCTGGATTGCCCGTACAATATCCAATATTCGCGCAAGAAATGGTACTACCTGGGAGTCATTCTCGTCTTTTGTTGTGTGAGTATTCTAGGTTCGTTCGTCTCCTCTTTCGCGCAGTTCACGGTTTCACCCTCACTCTGTGATCAACGAATATTGTGCTAATATCGCAATGCATATCAACGTACGCGTTTTTATGCACATTCCTCTTCTACATATTCCCTTGATGGTGACGTCTTTTATCCAGCTGCTCTTTTTCTCTAACTGTAAACACGTAAGAAAAAGGGTTTCAAAACGACGCCAGTGCTGATGCTTTCTATTTTCTGCAATCGCAATAGTGTCATGTACAGGGTTTAATGACGTTAAATAAGCGCATACAAAGATGATGCATTCAAATACATAAACAAAACCTCATTAAGATTACAAACCAATAATCGCAACTTTTGCAAAATACTTCATTAAAAGCATTCGGAAGTCCTATTGGACTTGTTCGAACCTCCCGTTTAAGTACGCTCTTTACAATTGTCATGAACATCATAAGCTGTGAATGATTTTGACATCACCCATTGAAATTGTTCTTTTTTGAATCCAAAACGTTTACTCTTTCTTCGTTTTTTTTAAACTTCGGATTACGTTTGAAACAATTTGACTTCATTCGAACAAATGCTATCCAGAATATATGTGCCCTCATTCTTTGCGCAATAGCTTGCTCGCGGCAGAGGCGGAGCATCTGCTACATGTCACCGACTATAGGACAGTACAGGCGTGAGCGCGCGTAGCCCTGTGGTGTACTTTCTTTTAAATAAATGCAAAGTATTTGAAAGAGTACTTCGAGTCAATCCTCCAAAGGTACCACGCGACGTCAAAAATTCCTGCGACTGTTTTCTTTTTTTCTGCGTGTGTTTGTCTACATGATCTCTGCGCTTTCAATGCTTCACATACTCTATCTTTAGTGTTATGCGTTATGCGAACATGAGAACATTGGAACTACTTCATTATACATCGGTTCAAGAAACAAATGTAGTATTGTAACTGTTATCCACAACGTGCATCGCACATATTTCTAGCTCTTAGGCACTCGCTGTCAGCAAAACAAATCAGGAATTATTAATTTCTAAGAGCGGTTACTACATTATGATCATGTAACGGAAATTTTTATTTTTATTTTTCGTGTCCAACAAGCAGATGGTGCCCAAAGTTTTTTAGCCCTTTATTGCGAACATTGCATTGCACACTATAGTTGAACCGTAATAACATCTTCTTGTTATTACGGTGCACGCGCGCGCACACGCGCGCGTGCATTGGGCACCGCGCGAGTGCGCGCGTGTAATAACAAGCACGCGCGTGCGTGTGCTTGTTATTACGGTGCAAGCGCGCGCGCGCGTGTGTGTGTGTGTGTGTGTGTCTCTCTCTCTCTCTGTGTGCATGCGTGTGTGTGTGTGTGTCATTCATATATGCAGGCTGTTCTTAAATTCTTTATAAATTTGTTTAAAAAAAATCGTCAAACCTACACGAATCCGGCTTGTGTAGGTGAGTTAAACGGTCAGGGGGACATATAAGAGGGTGAGTTGAATAGTCAACTATACTGCGTTCAACCTTAAAGGTGCCCTGTGGAGGTTTCTAAGGTTGCCTAAATATGACGATAACTCACTCTGCTGACTCTAAGCATCCTAGAAATCCCTAAATCATGCCGATACGCGGCCACTTTCCCTACTAAAAAGGAAATCAACGATCGCAACACACCGATTTCATTTCCGGCGATGGGAGAAGTATCCGAAACCAGGACCACTGCTTCCGACCGGTGGAACCGCGGAGTGATATCTCGAATGCGCGCGGCTCATTGCCCATAGAGACCGGACTCTCGAGCTGCCGAGAGCTAACAACCGAGCACATCACTCCCGCAAAAAAAAAAGAAAAAAAAAAAGAAAAAAAAAAAGTTTTTTTTTAGACAATTATTGTAGCATTATGTCACCTCTCCGAAAAAAAAAACACATTTTTTGACTATTCTTACTTGTTTCTATCATCTAGAAATGCATAAACATTTTGTAATAACGTTTGCAATCTCAACAAAATGTTGTGTTTTCATTGGTCACATGCCGTCCTTGGTGCCGGCACAATGTTCCTCCCATCGCCGGAGATAAATTAGATTTTTTACTGCTTTTACAGCGAAGCTGTTTTTGGCTAGGGTTACGTGATTTTTTTGTGTGCGTGACCAAAAACTCTACGCTCGCCCCGCAGCACGCGCCGCACGCGCACGTCTTTCCCGTACAAAAGACTCGAAGTAAATAACCAAATAAAGCGTCAACGCACGTGCAAGATGCCAATACACTCTCAGAAAAAAAGGAGCCAAATGAGCAAAAAAGGGTTCTTTTCGCTAAAAAAGAACCGATTTTTGGGAAGATCCCTATGAAGCGTGCTTTCTCAAGCAAAATCATCCCATGGAAAATAAAAAAAGAAATGCAGAGCTAGTTTCCGGCCTGGAAAGAGCGAAAAGGCTTCTTGTTGCAGCCAGGAAAGAGATAAAGCGATCTTTGGAAAACGAAGGTCGCTTAAACGGGCACTGACACATCAAAATCATATTTTTTTTTTTTTATTATCCGAAGCGATTGAAAACGATGCCGGGACATTACCCTCAAAATTTGAGATTTGGGAATTCAGTATTCGTGAAGTAAAAAAACAATTTCCAAATGCCGAATTCGAAGTTCCCGCGCGATCGGCGCCGGTGCCTTGACGTCAAAAATTGAGGACACCTGAGAGTCCACTTCCTTTCACCACTCCCTGCTGTTGCCATGGCGACCCAAAGCGAGGAGGAAAGGAGCGAGCGCCCGGCGTTGCGGCGGACCGGTTTTGAGCGGTGTCGCCTGTTTTCCGTTGGAGGATACAAATCCAGGAGACGGCACCACAACGAACTCCCGATTTTTGGTATTTCAAAAAGAAGGGCCGTAGTGCGTTCGCAATTGCGTTAAAAAACATGTTTTAGGATTGCCGTAATTAAATGTTATAGAGATGTCGCCTACAAAGCTTCTAAATTTCCTGATTTTTGACGTCACCGATCAAAAGAAGCGAGGATGCGAGAGGCGGGAAAATCAAACGCCAAAAATAAAAAGGCGCGCGCGCGCGCGGGAAAATTTTTTTTCGCGATGCGTTTTTTTTTTTTTTGCGTGTCTATGACTACAACTTGCATCGTTTTAGACAACAAAAATAAATACGACCTTTGGGGTGTCAGTGCCCCTTTAAGTCTTCTTCCGGATAGAGGGACACAATGACCAGGCTCGAAAGGCTTTGCACGCGAGAAATTGGGTGTGCCATTCTGTGGAAACAAAGCTGCCCGTCTGAGCTGTCAAGTCCTTGAAAGCTTAGAGAGGTGGAATGTCGTAGTTATTTACCAAGTCGCGTGCAATTCGAGGCCGAGATAATGTTCGCCTCCGACCACAGATGAAGCAGGCTTCGATGCCTTTGACTCCCGGGCCACCTGCTTCGGGCGGCGGAGAAAAGCTCACCGGAGAAAAGCTCACCGGAGAAAAGCTCACCGGAGATAAGCTCACCGGAGAAAAGCTCACCGCAAAACCGGCAGATGTGGAGAAAAGCTCACCAATATTTTTTTAGCTTAGCTTGATTCTGCGTAAAACGTGGAAATTTAACACAATTCGCATTCGTCACTTCATTAAAAATATCTCCACGTTTTTGTAATATTCTTGAGGTTCATTGGGCATATTTACTCATTCCTCAGAAATTAGAAATCACCCATTCTGTAAATTAATGAAGCCGCAAGTATAAAATCAGAACATCGTACACTGGTAAAAAAGGCAACAATTTATTGACAGCTGAGGGTGCGCCGTCGGTAGCTCTGTCAGATAAAGAGGTTTGTTTTTTGCGAGCTAATATGAATAGCGGTGTGTGAATCGCTTGAGGTCCAAATATTGTGTAGTGCCTAATAGATAAGTAGATGTTTGTTAATGTAATCAGTGTCGGCTACGCTGTATTCTTTATGTTAATTTCACTAACAAAACTTTAGTTGCGAGAACAGGTTCGTCCTGTCTTGTTTGTTGTCTTCACTCCGTCGTCGTCGTTTGAGCAGTTTTCATCATGCATAACGTTTACCAACTCACCCACTTCGCTACCTTACAGAAGACTACTTCGTATATAGGTCGCGGGTAACAACGGTGACAGTGTGCCGCTCTGAAGGTCATGAGTGGCTCACCGTAGAAGGGCACTATCACACAAAGGAAACTTGTGGAAACACCAGCACGAACGGCTAGAAAACGTGCATGTCCGTGGAAGAAAGAAGCCTCGATATCCTATTGACTGTTTTATCCTGTTTTCAAATGTTAAAGGGCCCATGAAACGATTTTTGGGTTGGGATAAATCATTTTAGATTGGGATTTTACTAATAGCACATAGTTCAGTGGACCAAAAGAAAAAAGGTAGAAAGTCAAAAGCCCGACTTTCAGTGCGAAAATTTGAAAACAGAGCGGACTATTTCGTACCTCCTCCCCTTCGCGACCTCTCTGCCTTTTCACTGTGATACATCCGCGGTCCCAAAAGCTCGTCATCGGGTCCAAACTGACGTCACACGCAACCGGACCTCACTTATTCCCTTCACCCCTAAGCTGACATTGTGCTGGAAGCTACGCGCTTGCCGGACCAATCAGCCGCCTCCCTTTCATCACCTGACTTCATTCTCTGCAGCCACATTTGCCACGCTCACGTGGCAAGTGTGGCTGGCCCAACGAGCACGTAGCTTCAACAGCACTGTCAGCTTCGGGATGAACGGGGTGGGGAAAGCAACTTTTGTCTGAATTTTGAACGACGGGCTAATCTTCTAGGGGGACAATGGCTCTGTCCGGCTACATAAACCAGATTCCGAGCGAGAGGGGCCTCTCTTCTTTTCGTCTTCTTTAACTGTTTGGTGGAATGGGCGATTTATGAGTTGAGGAGGAAAGCTACAACAGGAAAAAGTTGGAAAAGCGTTTCATGACCCCTTTAACAAAAGCTTCAAAGAGAATTTCAGGCACCGCGGTGTTGAGCGTGCACTTTTGAATTTTTGGCATTTACACCTTTGATTTTTAGGTTTTAGGCAGTCATCATTACCTTTTTTTAAACTTTTTCCTGTTCTTCAAGTTCACAAACATTTTAGTTAGGCTTTCGTTGCCTAGAGAGTAAGCCACAAAAAACACTGACCCGCGATTATTAATTTGGGAGCAATATACCCATTAAGCTTAACAAATATTACAAAAGAGGACATTTTATTTTTTACAAAGCTGACGAATTTTAATGATAATAAATTGATATATGTTACGCACGATCCAACAGCCTCCACATAAAAAGAAGAAAAAATATCGATGAGCCTTTCTGCGCATACGCTCAATGGCCGGTGAGCTTTTCTCCGCATCCGCCGGTTTTGCGGTGAGCTTTTCTCCGGTGAGCTTATCTCCGGTGAGCTTTTCTCCGGTGAGCTTTTCTCCGGTGAGCTTTTCTCCGGGATTCACCTGCTTCACCGGTCTGAACACTGGCGTTCGTTTGCAAACGGAACTGCTAGCCGTGTTTTATTTAGTAAGAAATGTTAGTATAAAGCTAATCTTTGGTACTCATTTGTTAAACCAAACGGGTCATTGAATTAAAGTTTATTTGAAGAAATCTGTACCTGCGGAAATCGAATGTGTACTTTATTTCCTCCCAAAAAAACTGTATACAAATTTGCAAAGGCGTAAAACTTCGTGATTGATCAACACACACACACACACACACACAAAAGTGCGTGTCGTGTTGAATGAGTGATACGGTGATTAAGCGGCGTCGCGCTTTTTTAGTAACAAGAGCCATTTTTTAACTTGCTTTCGTGTTTAAACAATGTACATATACTGCGCGTATGAATGAAAGATAAATAAAACAGAAAAACGTTTTTTTTTTGTCTTTTTTTTTTAGTATAGAATGCAGTTATCCTCGCTTGTGGTCATGACACCGCCCGTCTCAATACGGCGCCTCTGATTGTTTCGCGGCACGCGTCAAGCCGCAAAAATAGAGTTGGGACCAATCCGGGAGTGCCATCAAAAATCCTGCTGCGCGGAAGGTTAGTGTCGTCTGTTCCAGTCATCTTTATCTTCAGAAATAAATCAGCCTGTGAATGGTGGTTTTTAGATTTCAAGGGGCAGTTATGTCTATAACGATAACGATACCCCGAAATAATCTCATAGGCATATTCTATAAGTGCGTATTGAGTGAAGCAAAACTAAACTTCGATATGTAGTGCGTTTAAATTTATGAACAATAACGCAGTGTACAAAATGACTGCTCCGTCCGCCGGTGAACCCCGCTCGCTACTTCGAGGTCGCCCACCAAAAGTTAGAAAAATGGTACGGCATGAGGAAAAAAAAACAGAGACGTGGTCGCTGCTGTTCTTGTAGTTTTCGCGAGCAAGATGGCATGGTAGGATGCAGAACGAAATGGCCTCGGACGAAATGGCCCTGGACGAAATGGCCCCGGACAAAATGGTCCGAAGTGATTTTTAGACACTCATCTTTTAATGAGGAGCTACTATGAAGTTCTATTAAGCGTACATTCAATGCTCTTATAATGCAACTTTTGTAGAGACCATAAAAAAAGAGGCTCAATATAGACGTGACAATGTTGGATAAACACACACACAGGGCAGGCACCTGTCTTGTGTTTGTTTTTCTTCGACTTCGTACCGTTTATTTTGCACTCTTTTTTATTATTCCGAACAAACAACAACAACTATTTGACTGCTTGATACAACTCTTTCCGATATCCCGCTCGAAGCTTTGAATCGGTACGGTACAGTTACATTTTGTGAACTTAATGTTTTACTTTAAAGGAGTTCCCTCGTTAGTTCAACAGAGCTACAACAAGACGTTTCGAGTGAAGCCATACGTAGCGCACATTTACAACTAGTTTCTTTGAGTAATTAAATGCTTATTTCACAAAAAAAAAATGTATTGCATTATGCGAATATTTATGTTTTTATATGTTGGGATTGTACCGACTAAAGCTAATAAAAACAAGGAGCAAGAAAAAATACAGCAAAATTTATTTGGACCATTTTGTCCGGGTTTACTATTCAAACAATTTTGTCCGGGGCCATTTTTTCTGTTCTCGGGCTGGTTCTGTGTTTTCGAATCCCATTTCTAGTGTAAAAGGGGTAAGCGCCGACTGCACGCCCAAGCATTTGCGTGACGTGGCGCTTAACTGAGCTAATATTTGTTCAGAAATGGCAATTGGCGGTTCGGAGGTCGCTCCGATTGGAATAAAAATTATTTGTCAACGACATCTTTTCTCTCTGTCTGATTGCTTTATCACTTCTCTTTCCAGTTCCACAATAGGCTCCATTATCATTCAATCTTGTTTTCCAGGCCTCTATTTTGGAAAATTCCTATAAAAAAAAACGCGTCACTGACCGGACACTGAATCATCGAATCTAGGTGCGTTGTCGTATTGCCGGCACAAAAGTCGCTCAGCCACCAAATAGGCCAACACGCGTTACTCAACACAATTTGTTGCTTGTTTCCGTTGCCGGAAGGTGTCACACCGAATCGAGAATTTCGCTCTTGTTTATTTTGTGTTTCTTTTGGGCAAAAGAGTAAACCGCCAACAATTTTACCGACGGTTGTCGGGCATGCTTGGTGATGTGATCGCCCTGTTTCCTGGCAGACAGGGACGGAAAAGCGACGTTTCGGGGGCTAATCTGCTCACCACTAGGCTGACAGTTCGGTGGAATCGTCATGCTCGTTTGACCAGTGAACCTTCTGTCTTGTACCACGTGATCACAACCGCTGAGAAATCTGTCAGGTGATAAAAACCAGGCTACTAATTGGTTCGGCAAGCACGTAGCTCCCACCACGCTGTCAGCTTAGCGGTGGACAGGGATGGGTCGCTGAAGGTCAATAGAGCCAACAGGATCTAGCTTCGTTGCTCGAGGGAGTGCCAGCACTCGCTCGTACGAGTGGAGGATCGGAACAATGTTTGACCTCCTCTCCCTTTGGGTTTGAAGCTCTAGAAGGAAGTACCTTCCTCCCTTTCCTCTTAGCCATCACTTGCAACATGTCAGCGGACGTGAGCACATGGACGATTGGAAACGTCTGCAGGTGGCTTTTTGAAAACGAACTGCAATCGGCCTGTTCATCATTTCAAGGTAAAACTTTTTCTTAATCAGGCAGTATTTGTAATTTATCTTGAAAATTGCTATAAGTACAGTAGTGCTCAATATGGCCGGAAATTGTCTGATGCATAGGCAGAATAAGTAGGACAGGGGGCGGCTTCTTATTAATTAAGCAACTTGTCGTTTGAAATTTGTTTTTATGCTATTTTGGCTTAAAGTTGTCCAAACAAGCACGTTGCAAAAAAAAAAACACAATATTTTGACAGTCTTGTATATTAAACTACACAAGAAAAAAACGTTTTTGAAGCGAACACTGATCTCATTACTACAATACTGACTTTATATAATATGACAAAATACTGAGTTCAAGCTTTCCGCCAGAAAGATCTCAAGAAGAAAACTTCGAATTTACAGCGCGAATCAAATGAGCAATGATATCTCTCCGTAAATGTAAAAGCTTATGTTACCGGGCTTTAATTAGCTAATATATCCGTATTTGTGGCCCCAATAAACGCGAGCGAATAGGTGCTGTAAACGTTTCTGTTTTTTGACCGGCCAGGTACATGACACTCCGAGAGCCAGTCACTGCAGTTTACGGCACCGCTCAACTAATGACGATGCCGAGCATTTGGTTAGACCCAAAGATGTAGTCTGCGCTGTGACATTAAGGAATTTAAAACGTCCCGCTTGCATTGCTTAATGTAACAGTGCAGACTGCATTTCTTGGTCTAAACGTATGTTCCGCGTCGTCATTCGCTGAGCGGACTTCGCAGGTTGCAACAATTGGCTCTCGGAGTGTTGTGCGGAAATCGACAAGCGCGAACTTTTTGTGCATTTTATGTTTGCACAAATGTGGACGTATGTTTGATACAAATAACTGTTTTACTTGGTCCTATAGTCAGTGCTGCAACTATTATGTAAATAGCTTACATGCGTAAACGGCGCATCAACGTAACAAATTGTTTTTGTTTTAGGGATTCGTTGGTACTGACAAATATGAAGACGCCGTGAGCGTTCGCCGTCATGTCTTGCTCATGAAAGAAGAGATAACTAAAGTGCCTCTGAACGTCGACCTGATACAAGACCGCATGATGCGGACGTTTCAGTCTAGCCAAGAATTGATCCTCAGCGAGGCTGGAGTCCTCACAGTCCTTGAGGAATTTCCGGCAATGACGATTCCCGGAATGGTGATTAAATATTGTCTTCTTTATATTTAGTCATAAATTTTCGCGATTTTTACAGGTCATCAGAACTTCAAAAGTTCCTTACTACCCGTTTTATCGCCTGTGAACGAGATAAAGGCTTTGGATACCTGCTAAATGATATAATTTTACCTCGTAATAAGGCTAGGCAATGAATTACTTAACATTCCGATTCATTAACTATTGTTTTACTCTCAATCAAGTGAGTTTAATCGGCATATTGGTTGAATTTAGAGTTACGAAAAGTCTTATAAACAAAAAAAGTAAGAAGAATACTCATTTTACTCTTTTTGTGTGTTTATAACACAATTGTCTCTCATGGCTACTTAAGTGCTTTATATGATTATTATCTAGAGTGGTTTTGAAGTTTAAAAAATAACGTACAAATATTTTATTTTAAATGTTTGCCATCCTTTCCTTGTGTATGAGGCCCAATGGCAAGTTGCTATTTAAAGGAGCTGTGCAACAATTTCAGGGCTTTGCTTAAATAATTGTGGAAGTTGATGCCTGACACTTCTGCAGTGAACTACAGAAAACAGATTTTGCCTGGATACCCTAGTTTTTACTTAAAAAAATGAAAAAGATCCAGGTTTTTGCCGCCTCTCAACTCGTGCATCGTCTTCCGGGTCACGTGCACAGTGACGTCACTAGAGTAGGCGCGGAGTTCCGGAAAAGTTCTCTCTTTAGAGCCATCAGCGAGCAGCGAGAACTCATCCGCTGCCGACCGCGTGACCACCCGTCCTTGCCCGTCCGGCGCTGTCCCCCTCCCCCTCCGGCTTCTGGCGGCTGTTCGCGGTTTTGTGGACCTAGGATAGATGGCGCCACTAAAACTCCGTATAATAAAAGTTGTCGATGATACCAGGGTGTTGACGCATTTATATATATGTTGGAACGACAAGATTTGTAAAAAGAGTTACCTTTTATCGAGCAGGTATTCGCACAACTTGCTATCTTTCTTACAACGACCCAAGTGACGTCACGCCGCTTGTTTCTCATGGCCGCCGCTCGTGGCTGCAGGTCGGGAAATATTCCAAGTTTTGCCTCGCTATTATGCGGCGGAATCGCAACATTGCGATGAAAGGAGGTGTGTTTTCTGCCATTTGTGACACAGTGAACAATATCAAAAGCAGAAAATGCCAATTCTTTCAACGTTAAAATCGTTGCACAGCTCCTACATGTTATTGTACGAATGTGTACGGATATTTTATTTTAAATGTTTGCCATGCCTTACTTCTGTATGAGGCACAATGACAAGTTGCTGTGTAGTACCCATTATAAGATGTAGTAAAAACTTGTCAAAGAAAACATCGGTTGTTTTAGGCCTTTCCTGAGATACAATATCATGCCCGGAGATCAGCGCGACCTATAAATTGATTAATTAATCAATATAAAAAAACATAAATCGAAATTATTTTAATTGACCCCCAGCCCTACTCCACTATAGTGAAAGTAAGTGGTCATTTAGTTAATATATATATATATATATATATATATATATATATATATGTGTGTGTGTGTGTGTGTGTGTGTGTGTGTGTGTAAACAATCCGTGTGTACAAATCTATAGCGCATAAATGTACTTTTGTAAACCAGCAACACTCTCTACTCGTTGTTTATTTTTCAGTTACTACAAGACGTTAAACTGCCGTTCGGCAAAGACATCCGGAGGACATGAGAGCCAAGAGGGAGGGATTTACAGCTTCTACACAGGTGTTCCTCAAAGGAAAAGAACGTCGCTCTGAACCTCGAAGAGCTGCTTGAAGGTACACTTTAGTCGGTGTTTTTGTAATCAATGACAAGTTTCAGACTGCGACGGCACAGAGGTTTACCTTCGGCCACCATAAATATGCTGGGTTAACTTACTACCTCATTACGAACTGATGACCGTTTATCGGGGCCATTCGTTTAAGACCGGGTTAACTTACACTCGGAAAGAACTTTCTGTGGCGTTTCTGAAGTGAAGAGTGCGTTTGCATAGCCTTGATTGGCGCTCAAGATGCGCGGGCGTTTTTAACTTCGATTACATTGACAAAAAAGTTGCCCAAGTCACCCCCGAGTATAGTCCATTGTCACAGACGGTAATGCAAGCTTGTCAGGGTTATATTTTCAATATACAAGCTAGTAATATAAAGCAAATCATTGCTTTATTTTCTGAAAATAATTTAAAGAAAATATTAGCGAGGAAAGTCAATGACAGGTTAAGAAAAACCTAAAAGAAGAAAGCCGACGGACGCTTGAAATGGAGAGAAGGTTTCTCCTCTTTCCTACAAGCTCCTGTTCGCTTCCTCCTCTCCAGCTTGTAGATTTTTTTCTTAACCTGTTACTGACTACAGGGCAAGAAGCATGAAATATGGGTAAAACCAACGTTTCTTGAAGCATGCTTAAAATTCCTGTGCATCTACTTTCCCGCAGAATTCTCGAGAAGCCAATCACACCAATCCACGAAGAGAGCTCGGCGAATAAAAAGGCCAAAGCATGTTTAGACATATGAATGAAGCGAGAGATGTCACTGAGCATGACGTTTCACGTACTGACTTCATGCTCATTGTCACGTTACAGACTTCATTTTTAAGTCAAAACATATTTTCAGCTTTTCCATTGGCCGAGCTTTCTTCGTAGATTGCATTGATCGGCCCCTCGAGTATTCTCAGGAGAAGTGGACCCACGGGCATTTTTAAGAGCAGAGAAAATGCGGTGGCACGGTGGGCATTGTTTTACGTGTATACTGTACATATATTGTAACTCATCGACTTCCGATTTTCTTCCTTTACTACTTCTTGCTTGGAAAGGGAACACTTGATGCTGCGTGCCATTTTTCGCTTTTACAGTGTTGTAGCGAAGGGGCTTCGAAGGGGACGCTTCGTCATCCGCTGGCCGCGATCTCTCTAGATCGCACATGATTGACCCACTAAATGTTTTAAAGGAAATCACATCTGCGGGTATGTTTTAGAGCGTAAGGCTAAACGAGAAATGAAATGTTTAGTGAAACCTATACAATTATAATTGATCTGAAAGAGCGGCGAATGAGTAACTCGCAGCATTATTATACAGAGGAAAATACATGTGTTTATATTCTTGCTTTCTTGTTCTAGGAAGTCCAGACACTGATGCCACTTATCCATCTCCAGGAAAATAAATTTGACATCTTTTTGGACGGTGTCCTGACAGTGAGCGGCATCAGAACGACAGTAGAAACTGTGTGCCCATTGCTGGCAGTGATACCCGTCTCGTCTTAAAACTGTTTTAAATTTTGTTAGTTTTTTTACTGCGAACAGAAGAACCAATTTTCGCGACCTCAATAAAGTATATGAATGGACATGATCTTTACTTTTCTGCCTGTCACCTAGTTAATTACCTACAGGAATGAACTGTGTTAACGCTGGCCAGACTGATGTTTGTCAACCTGCCGAAAAGGCCCAGTGCTAGCGATTAATGAGCAATCTAAAGACACTTTGGTTGATAGAAAAAAAATCACCTTGTGGAGTAAGAAATACAAAATTCGATTTACTAAAACTAACTAGGAATGTGAAAAAAAAAACGATTTGTCATAAAAGAGGGTTAGAAATACAAAATATGGTTTACTAAAATAACGCTAACATAATCTAAAGAACTCGGGATTGATTTAAAGAACCAAGAAAGGTTCCGAATAAAACATGAAATAGGGTTCATAAAGAAAAACCAAAGAAGGATCCGTAAAGAACCTTGAAATAAGGTTCATTAAGAGCACGAAGGAGGGTTCTGGAAAGAACCCGAATAGGGTTCATTAAGAAGAACCAATAAAGGATACGAAAAGAACCCTGAAATAGGGTTCACTAAGAGCATCAAAAAGGGTTCTGGAAAGAACCCGAAAGAGGGTTCATTAAGAGCACCAGAAAGGGTTCTGGAAAGAACCCGAAATGGGGTTCATCATGAGCACCGAAAAGGGTTCGGGAAAGAACCCGAAATAGGGTTGATTAGGAAGAACCAAAAAAGGATCTTAGAAGACCCCCGAAATAGGGTTCGTTAAATAGAACCCAGAAGCGTTCTGAAAAGAACCAAAAATAGGGTTCATTAAGAAGAACCAATAAAGGATACGAAAAGAACCCTGAAATAGGGTTCACTAAGAGCATCAAAAAGGGTTCTGGAAAGAACCCGAAAGAGGGTTCATTAAGAGCACCAGAAAGGGTTCTGGAAAGAACCCGAAATGGGGTTCATCATGAGCACCGAAAAGGGTTCGGGAAAGAACCCGAAATAGGGTTGATTAGGAAGAACCAAAAAAGGATCTTAGAAGACCCCCGAAATAGGGTTCGTTAAATAGAACCCAGAAGCGTTCTGAAAAGAACCCGAATAGGGTTCATTAAGAAGAACCAATAAAGGATACGAAAAGAACCCTGCAATAGGGTTCACTAAGAGCATCAAAAAGGGTTCTGGAAAGAACCCGAAAGAGGGTTCATTAAGAGCACCAGAAAGGGTTCTGGAAAGAACCCGAAATGGGGTTCATCATGAGCACCGAAAAGGGTTCGGGAAAGAACCCGAAATAGGGTTGATTAGGAAGAACCAAAAAAGGATCTTAGAAGACCCCCGAAATAGGGTTCGTTAAATAGAACCCAGAAGCGTTCTGAAAAGAACCCGAATAGGGTTCATTAAGAAGAACCAATAAAGGATACGAAAAGAACCCTGAAATAGGGTTCACTAAGAGCATCAAAAAGGGTTCTGGAAAGAACCCGAAAGAGGGTTCATTAAGAGCACCAGAAAGGGTTCTGGAAAGAACCCGAAATGGGGTTCATCATGAGCACCGAAAAGGGTTCGGGAAAGAACCCGAAATAGGGTTGATTAGGAAGAACCAAAAAAGGATCTTAGAAGACCCCCGAAATAGGGTTCGTTAAATAGAACCCAGAAGCGTTCTGAAAAGAACCCGAATAGGGTTCATTAAGAAGAACCAATAAAGGATACGAAAAGAACCCTGAAATAGGGTTCACTAAGAGCATCAAAAAGGGTTCTGGAAAGAACCCGAAAGAGGGTTCATTAAGAGCACCAGAAAGGGTTCTGGAAAGAACCCGAAATGGGGTTCATCATGAGCACCGAAAAGGGTTCGGGAAAGAACCCGAAATAGGGTTGATTAGGAAGAACCAAAAAAGGATCTTAGAAGACCCCCGAAATAGGGTTCGTTAAATAGAACCCAGAAGCGTTCTGAAAAGAACCAAAAATAGGGTTCATTAAGAAGAACCAATAAACGATCCGAAAAGAGCCCCGAAATAGGGTTCATTAGAAAGAACCCTTTTTTGTGGGTTCTTTTCTGCACCTTTAACGGTGCCGCCCATTGGACAAGCGAAAGAACCCTAAAAGGTGCTAGTTGGCACGTTTTTTTTTTAGAGTGTAGGCTTTTGCTTTAGAACAGTTACTGCTGCAGACGCCGGCGCGTGCGGCGCGTGGAACACCATTCCCGGCATTCTCCTTGATGCTTGGGTATATACAGCCATGTTTATTTCACTTCTCTCGTCGTAATGTGGAGGCCGTGTATACACTCCGTGCGGGAACTGTAGGGGGCGCTTTGAAAAACGCGCGCAGCGCCGCTAGCGGAGGAGCTAGCGTTCGACTGTGAGGCGCGTCCAGCAGCCTACGGCGCCTTTTCGCATGCCAAGCTGTGGCGGCGGAAGCGCGCACGGACGAAACTTTTGCTTTTTGAGCCGATACGTTGATGTTGGCGTTGCATGGGTGCTGGGGCAGACCTAAGAAGGGCATTTAGCTGTTCTCCTTTTCTTATATATTGAGTTTTAGTCGTTATTCGGGGGGATTTCTCTAGTTGCGGCCAAAAAAAGAGTTGGAGCAATTTTCCGAAAAGCAAGACGGCCGCCACCGTAATTGCTCTGAGTGGGAAATTTATTTCGCTCGTCGCTGTAAACGTAGGACTGCTGGAACGATGATATTGGAGGCGAGTGAGATGTCCACTAAGTTTCTGCACGAAGTGTGCCAAGTTTCATTAAGACAGCAGGTGTGAAAGTTGTTTCTAACGAATAAAGAAATAAAGCTGTACGGTATATCTAATATTGGACCCAAAATGTTGTGTTATAGCGGGCTGTGCAAAGTGCAGATTTGGGCACACAGGTGCTTGGACTTGACAGTAACATGACACAGCACTTATTATACAAAAAAAAAAGGTGGCATAGAGAACCAGGTGAAAATTTGGTTTGGGCGGCGTAACTCAAGGGGAACCGGTTTTGACCATGAAAAGGCTGTCAAGACAATATCATTGGTCGGGGGAGGTGGAGATAGAGGTAGGAAGGGACTAGTGGACTGTACTTCCAATTGAAACAACTTTACGAAAGGTGGTTCCGAAGCCGAGAAAACGAAGTTGTCGGCCAACACACGGTTTGGCCGCCAAGGGCTTTTGCGGTCAGCTGTTGTGTAATAACGTGTTATGCGAGGTGCTGATTTTCGGCCCACAGGTACTTTGACATGACCGTCACTTGGCACAACACTTATTATAACAAAAATAGTTGGCATAGCGAAACCAAGTGGAAATTTAGTTTGGGCGGAGTAACTAAATGGGAACTGGCTTTGACCGTCAAAGGCTGTCAGAAAATATCACTCATCGTGGGAGGTGCACACTTTACAGGTAGGAAGGGACCAGTGGACGGTACTTCCAGTTCGAACCACTTTGCGTTAGGTGGCTCTAAAGCCGAGAAAAAAAAATGTTGTCTACAGAACTCGGGGTGTCAGTGTTTCCACATTCAAAAGGAGGCTGACCAAGAAAGAAAGCACACCACATAAACTTCCATACTCAAACGCCGATTCTCCAGTGATTCCGAGTTTCATGGTTGTTTTCTTTAGATTTATATTTGTCACTTTCTTTACCGTTCAAATCTTTCTTCATAAAGTACAGATTGCGTGCCATATTTGTCCGGAAATATCATCGACACGTACGATGGGGACGAAACTTTTTTGGAGGGCATTCCTCCAACGAAATTGGCACTGCTTACCCGCGGGTGTGGGATGGCATTTCAGTTCGTCCCATCGGCGCTGACACATGTAGGCGTTAATGGTACAAAAACAAACGCAGAGCGCAAAGCGGCAGTGTATAGAATATGTCAGCCGTGCCGACACAGTGGCAGACATGATCGGGAGACCAAATTTCTCGCGTGGTACTCCATCGTTGTCGCTGTCCCACAAAACATCGGCGAGGTGAAAAGCTGTGAAACTTTGTCCCCCCGAGATACGACGCATAACTATTGAAGCACTTAATGACGCAGCACAGGCAGCACTTCATGCTGTGGACCCAGCGCAACAGCACCACTCCGACTTCAACGCGTACCAACGTACGCGGCGTGGTTTCGGTTTCGTTTTCTCTGGGGTGCTCACTGCCTACCTTCGGTACCGGCCGCGCGGCGGCGCGCCAGTCGCGTCGCACGGAGTGTATAGCCCATGGAGAATAGAAGGGTAGGAGAGGGCATGACGTCGGCCGCGTAGCCTCCACAAGCCATGCTCCCTTGACGCCTCTCCTCTTTCTCAATTTCCTCCTTACTCTCCTCACTCACCATGCCAACGTGACCACATCACGTGACCGTAGCTAGCCTTCGTCTTACTATAGGCTACTAGAATACACCACAGTCTAGCCTTCGATCTGATAAAACCTACCGGACGGAGCGCGCGCAAGCCTGCAAGGAGTCCTTCTACAATCAACCATCCATTTCACACGTGACATGTCACGCGCACCAATCGCCAGGGAGATCTGCGGTCACGCTGGGCACAGAATCGTTTAAACTTTTTATGACTAGGCTTCACCGATATTGCAACGTGCCCCCTCCTAGTACTTCTAACCTCCTTGGTATAGCCAGTACTCCTGAAGAGCAACGCGCCTGCGAAGAGCAACGCCGGGAACGGCACCAAGAATGTTAGCGGCGGCGGCTGGCGGCAAACACCACCGATGGAGATCGTGTCTAAAACGTCAAGCGTACGCGGCAAACCAGACGAGACGACGAACGTCGCGGGGCGGAGAACGCATCAAAAAGACGCAGGTATCATGCTGCTAAATTGGAAAACTTTAATGGAGCATACGCTAAATGCTGTGTCACGTCTGTGTCGCGTGCTAAACAGCTTCGCTGGTAATTCACCTTCACAAGGTTGAATGGCTCATGGTTTTTTTTTAAATAGGGAAATCGGCCACACATTGTTATGATTTATTGATGTCTAGGATGCTTAGAGCCCGCAGAGTCAGTTATCGACATATTCAGGCAATCTCGGAAACCTCCTCAGGGCACCTTTAAGCTGAGACTAGAAGCTGCGCCTTCAGCGCGAGCTCGCTGGCTTCCACGGTGCTTTGGTTGCGCGTGCCTGCGCGTTCACACTAATTGTGTTAGCAAGGGCAGAAAGCTCGCGCTGAAGGCGGAGCTTCTAGTCGCAGCTTAAGGTGAACGGAGTAAAGAATTTGTTTAATAGCTTTTTAATTAGTGACAATATACATATGGTTCCAATCGGAAACTTGCTCAGTATCCTTAGAAATCACTAAAGCAGTAAATTATAGGCAGGTTTGGAGCACGAACGTAGCGTGGTGGAGCGCTGAAGTTGCCACTCATGCAACAGGCACAAGGCTGGAGGGAGAAAACGCGGATGATAACACCATCGCACGCTTATCATCCGCTCATCATTCTAAAATTGATTGACATATAGCAGATTTTGATGACGCTCAGCAAACTCCTAATTGTAGCAATCTGGTGATTTTTACCAAATAAAAATTTAATTATCAAATTTTAGTTATTTCATTTCCCTTATCGTGACAATTAACCCCCCCCCCCCCCCCCTATATTATGTCCAGGGTGGAGAATGAAAATCGAGATAATTTAAATTGTGATTTAAATGTGCATGTGATGATTTATATCAAACAATTCCCACAAGAATGATTCTGAAACTTTTCGTTTATCATTTTACGCTTTTTGTGGGCATTTGTTCTGTATATAAATATTAAATAAAAAATTATCAAGCCAGATATATCTATACCTGAAGAACACGAGCAACAGGCGCTGCTTTTCTGAGCAAGTGACAACGTTTATCTTTTTTTTTCTTTCTTATATTCCACTGATCTGTCAGCTACGTAATGTGCTATTGCAAGCTAATCATAACGCGAAAAAAAGTGAATAAAGCTTTTGTTCTAGCATATCAAAAATAAGAGGTTGTTAATTAGACTGTGCTTTAAATTTAGAGTGACTATTTTTTCCGTATTTTTTAATGATCGGACAAATTGATCAATCAATTTGTAATGTTTAAATATAGATCTAGTAAAGAAAGACTAATTATTTCCTACCTACAATGATTCAAAATCATATTAATCTTATTAAAATGAAATAAATCTCATTTATACGAAATAGATCCGATTAAATTCAAATAAATCTGGTTTACTTTCTGTGGGTTTTACGGCTTTAAAAAAATATTTAAAGGCTAGAAAAAACATCCTATATATAGTCTTGCCTTTGGTTGTTTCTATTTATCGTTAAACGACATAGCTTTAGAATTCATGTATGTTTTATTTATTTTTCATTATTGTTGTATGCCCGTATATCTAAACAGATAATTGTATCAACGGTAAAATGATTGATTTTGTCTCCGTCTAAGAGAAGATCTTTTTATGCACTCCTGATATGTCTGATAAAGGTATTTGATATTGCATTGTTCAACGCACAAACTGTTTTCTACCAATCGTATATATGCTTCTAGAAATGACAGAAATAAATTCTGATGATTGTTAACACTTTAACACCTTCCGCTTAACACTTTACACTAAAAAGTTTTTTTATGGGGTCTAGATGGGACACATAATTTCATGTAATCTTTTTTTTTTTTTTTTTTTTTACAAAACAAAAAGAGCAATGTTTACGCTGTTTGACGCAATTTAGGTGGAGGTAGGCGTGGTCTAGGCCCCGCCCGCGTAACGAAAGACGAATTTGGGCTAAGCACCGTTTCTCGGCTCCCATTGTTTAGAGCGATATTTGACGTGGGAAATGTTCGTTGCAAAATTGTTTTTCCGTGCCGTCATAGGATTTTTATCGACAATATTTTTTTCTACGTTTCATAAATAAATAATCTAGATAAAGTCATTATTGTTTTCAAAACTATTCCGAGGTTGCCTTTTCCGCTTTGGTTACGAACGATAACAAACATGGCTGCCGGCGTGACGGCGCGCTCAACGAGCGTACCTTGTTGAGCTCGTCTACTTTTATGAGTGCGAGTCGTTTTGCGTTCACCGACGTGTTTAGAGGAAGATCTCCTCGACCAACCTATAGCTTGCAGAAAATAACTGTGTCAACTACGCGCTTTGGGAAGCGCTGTGAGGCTGCTTGTTTTCGTGTCAGGCCTAATTAAGCCTAGCGTCCCACATCAACTATTTTGATTGATCCGGCTTGATTTGTTCGTTTCCGCGTGTTGATGCAGAATACAGATGTCGGTTCCCGTAAAGTGTCCCCGCAGCTCTTACCTATACAGGTACCAATTTGCGAGCCTTTTGGCTGGAGGCAATCGCGGGCGTTCGCCTCGGATCAAGTTTGTTTAGGTATGTTCCCGTCATTTTGCTTAATAATAATTCTGTGTGTTTGTTTATACAGCCAGAAGCTCAGAATAAGTAGGCGTCTTGTATCTCAGCTGTGGATGAGGAATTTAGCCAGGGCAGTACAACCGATAGCCTGGGTTCTTTTACGTGCATCACGCAGTAGTGACGCGCGTCGCTTCAAAAGGCATGTAGCTCTCAAGTTTTGCAGCGCGCATGGCCCGCCAAAGCGAATATTTTTAGGTCTCGTTTTAATTGTACGTCATGACGCTCCCCCACCTTGCTCGCGGATGCCATAGAAAAAAAATAACAAGAACAAAAAAGCTGGAAAGACACTCTTTTCATCTTTCTGAAAAAGCGACCGAGAGGACTTTTTTTAGTCCTCTCGGTCGCTTTCTAGCGCATACCGACAGACGTTAGCAGACGCTTGTATTTAACAGTGGCTTGTGTGAGATGGAACGCTAAAACGCGCTTTCATGGTCGAGTCCTGCGAGCGTTGCAGACGTCTTGAGACGGGGGCGCAATAGCAGACGGACCCGGGCTATGGCGGACGCCGACGCGCCGCTTCCATGGCCGGCCGCGTCTTGCGGGCGTTGCAGACGATGACAAACGGTGGTGGAATAGCAGACGATGCCGGAAGCTGCCACGCGTCTGCCCGCACGACTAGCAGGCGCTGTCAGGCACCAGACTATAGATGCACCGGACGTCGAGACAGGGAGACACTATAGGCTTGCGAGCGTGTTCGGACGAGCAGCCAAGCCAATCCAGTAGTAATGGGCGGGGCCACTGATCTGTGGGCGGCGATTACAGCGGGCCGTAATCTCCACCTAAATTGCGTCTAACAGCGTAAATATTGCGCGAAAAAATAAGTACTTTTCGTAGAAAATTTTAAAAAGTACCTGTCCCATGTAGGCTCTAAAAAAAAACTTTTTTTTTTATTTAAGTATTTTTTAAGGATACACAGAATTTTATTAAATGTATCGGGATGAGACACGCGGTCAAATTAAATGGCAAAATCCAAAGACACTGCATCTATTCATCCGCCACTGTGTATGCGCAAATTGAATTACTGTCAAGAATGGGAATACCACGCAAATAGTTCCTTCCTCACGTTCTTCTTTGACTCCATTATCGCAGAAGCTGGTGCAGTTCTCGGCAAGAATCTGTGAAAGAAGCACGCAGTTACTGGCTTCCGTTCCCAAAGGTCGCTGATGTCTCCATGACAAACAGGATGCTGAACCATAGGTATCAAACGGTAGGAACTAGCGGAAAAAAGAACGCACACCGTGAATAAAATTTAGCATGATCACAATTCGAGCAGGTGTAATCTTTCGCTTGTCTTTCAATTTTTATCACCTATTTTGTTCCACACATTTCCCTGGAAAATAGATGACATCAAAAAATTTGCCCAGACAAACTCAAGACATTTTGTTTTACGGGGACCTACCCTTTCGGTTTCTTTTATAAACCAATTGCTAGTTTAACCAGTTACTAGTTTAACTGGAAAAGACACAATTAACTCGCAGGAGTGACGCGTTGTACTGCGTCACTCCTCTGAGTGTGGGCTTCGTGGAAATGCAATCTCTCTCGTGATTCACGGATCATTCCCCGTATCTATCAGATATTGGTTCTCTGTGCGTGCACTTCCGGAAAGAAGACACGCAGTCAATATTTGTGCACTGGTCGGCGTTTTGGTTTTCTGCAGACGAAAGACGTATGTTTGATTTTATTAAAAATAAAACAGATATTAACGGGAAACTATGCTAAACTATTTTTTTTAATCTATCGTATTTTCCGTCCTTATTTTGAAGTCTGTATGTAGCTTATTCCCGGCAGAACACAAACATGAAAGGTATATAGGGATGTTATTCGTTAAAAGTCATACCCCGTTTTTTTTTTGTTT
Organism: Ixodes scapularis; assembly: GCF_016920785.2. Taxonomy (NCBI): domain Eukaryota; kingdom Metazoa; phylum Arthropoda; class Arachnida; order Ixodida; family Ixodidae; genus Ixodes; species Ixodes scapularis. Next base: position 130,319,446 of record NW_024609846.1, read on the forward strand.
TTTTTTTTTTTGTTTTTTTTTAATTTGCCAGCCGGCAACAACCAGGCGGCTCAAGCAGAGAGAGCCCTAGAGAGCCCACGGTTGTACCCTGTATCGTTGTAAGTTGGTAAAGGATAAACGATAAGGCCCATTATATATAGGGAGTATTCACTAGCGGCCATAGCTGTGTGCGCGAATGCTGAGCGCGTGCTGATGGCGAACTTCCACAGTTTTTTTGCAACGTGCATTCCGCACCATCGAAAGTGCCGGTCCTAGCAGTCTATTGATGTGAGTTCGTTCTGAGCATGCGCCCTAAACAGCACCCACAAATGTGGCGTCCACTGATTACTACGTATAAGGGGGATCATTGTCCAGCTTGCTTTTCCTACAGCTCGGTGTTTACTTGTACTGTACTTGTACGGTACTAGGGAGTTTTAGGGAACCGTTTTTGCACATCCGATACGTTGTGGTGGGCCCTCCGGTACGAACTGCGCATGTGCTACAGCAGAAGATATGCGCACACGCGCAGTTCGTACCGGAGAGCCCATCGTGCCGTCTCGGATGCGCAAAAACGGTTCCCTAAAACTCCCTAATCATTAGAGACTTGTACGGTACTCATTACAAGTAATCAAATTACTCGGAATCAATTACATTTTTAGTGATTTTGTAACGATTTGATTATTTGTATTGCTTTGGAAGTACTAAAATGACTTGTAACCATTACCATTTTCCCCTACCCTTTTAAATGGCGTACTTCGTTTCTACAGGTTTCATACCACGGAATCCTCGAACCATATGTCTTCGTACAGAAGGATGGTCTACCAAAATCGATCGATTGGAAAGTAAGTATACCAGCCTGTAATCTGGTTATTCTAATCCAATAATGGACAATATGAAAGGCCCGTTTTCAAACCGCCAGAGAAATCTGTCGTTTCGTATTAGCGACGTGCGCAGTCGAAAGAGTCGCTGTGGTCGGCCTGCTACGATTGGCTGAATTCTGGTTATGACGTGAGCAAAGGATTTCTCATCGACGGAAATAAGGGGAATGTAAGAACTTTAACTCTGACGGTGTTGGCAGTGTTGCTTTGGAGAGCTCAATGATTTCAAGCTTCCATCATGCTCATTACAAATACCCTTGTTCTTACCGGTAATGACGTCACGACAGGTAACCGTACGAGGGCGCCACGTAAACATCTCGCCGCTAATAATTCACTGGCGGCCATAGCTGTGTGCGCGACTGCCGAGCCCGTGTTGACGGCGAGCTTAAACGGTTCGTTTGCAACGTGCTTTCCACACCGTCAAGATTGGAGGTCGTAGTAGCCTATTTAATGCGAGTTCGTTCTGAGCATGCGCTTTGAGCAGCGCACTCAACTATGTCGTCGAGTGAATATCCCCTATACCTCAAGTAATAAAAAAGTGAGTTACTTTTTTTAATTCACAAGCAATCAAGCAATCTAATTGAATGCTATTTAATCGAGAGTAATTGTAATTGTAGTCGATCACTTTTTTTAGTCAAGGCTGGTTCACACAGCTCCGTTTTCTTGCGTTACGTTACGAAAGCTTGAGTTTCCTTACGACACAAGTCACCGGGACATCCGTGCCCGTTCCTGGAGATAGCCTGGCACGCGACATTCAAGGCACGAATGTTTGGATGACGTAAACGTAACCTAAGAAAACGATAAAAAAAAATATGGTGCTGTGTGAACCGGCCTTTAAGCTGGTTTACCCAACCACCGATTTCACCAGCCAGTTTCACCACTCCACCGCTACTGCAATGCATCGAGGGAACTTTAGTCTTTCCGCACGTGCGACAACCCCACTGGAGCTCTGCGTGCGTTAAGCACAAGATGGCGTGCACGAGCCCTCGCATGCACGGTCATCTACCTCCTGTGAACTAAAGTTATGGCAGCGTCACGCATGCGCCGAACGCTTAGTGAGATCGGTCTATTCACACATTTCAACGGTTGCGTTCACATGCAACCAAAAGAACAGAAATGACCAGAACCCCGGAACAACCGTGACTCATGATTACATCGCGAAACCAATTTTCACATCACTTGCCACGTTGTGCACAGAGGACACTTATCCCAGAGCCTTTGCGCTGCTGTCGTTTCGGTTGCTGCGAACGCAACCAACACAATTGTAGGAACCAACCTTCACGTTACGCACAATTCAAGGAAACATTCGTGTCTGAAATGTCGTGAGCCAGGCTATCTCCTTGAACTGGTAGCCAAAAGTGCTTTTTGAGATCCTCGATTTATGGTCAGACTCAATATACAAACTCTAAACATCCTTAAAAAAAACAAAAAAAAACAACGAAATTACATTTGTGAGCGGCCGATTTGCATATATATACATATTGTGAGGAAGATAAAGGAGAAGTGTCGGCACGGGCGCGGGGCACGCGCCTGGTCGACCGAGGGAGATTCGGATCACACTCAACCGGCGGAACAGTTCCCTTTTGGCCATTCATTGCCATTGTAGTAATCTCATTAAACACCCTCACAATATATATATTGTGAGGGTGTTTAATGAGATTACTACAATGGCAATGAATGGTCAAAAGGGATATTGTGAGGGTGTTTAATGAGATTACTACAATGGCAATGAATGGCCAAAAGGGAACTGTTCCGCCGGTTGAGTGTGATCCGAATCTCCCTCGGTCGACCAGGCGCGTGCCCCGCGCCCGTGCCGACACTTCTCCTTTATCTTCCTCACAATATGTATATATAAAGAAAGATTTCTCAACGATCCCAACGATTACCGTGGGCGCATGAACGACAGATGGCGCTACCAAACCTTACTGAATATGAAGGCACTCTTTTACTGAATAAAGCGCTGGATGAACTTCATAAACAAGTACCGCCAAGCTGGTGCATGCTGGGACGCACTTGAGCCAAAAATGGCGAAGCGTCGCCGCCAATCAAGTTTGTCGCTGGCATGTACAGTAGACCATGCAGTAGACCGATGTGAGCGTGGTTGCAAACGGCGGCACATTACCGGCAGCCAAAGCAGACCAGTAGGAGTGTAGGCGTCTGGATGTGGGATGCACCATGAGCCAGAAATGGCGACGCCTGACCAGCATCCGATAGGAGCTCCCGCGGCATGCACGATCAAACTAGAGTTCCTGTATAGGCTCCTTACGGGAGCCAGAGTTGCGCGTTATCTCCGTAGCACCGTCTTTCCTGCACGGCCATGTTGATCCCGCTCTTCACGTGACTGAATTCGACGAATAGCGGCGCCGCGCGTTCGAGGCGAGCGGTGCGCTCAAAAGCAGGGGAACATGCGCCGGGGCGCATGCAGCGTCTACTTTGCTGCAAGGGACTTGATCCGGCTCCTCACGTGATCGGATCTCGGCGAATAGCGGCGCGACGGCACGTGGAAAACGGACGCGCAACTCTGGCTCCCGTAGGGAACCTATACAGGAACTCTAGATCAAACGATGACGGTATTTGGATAAGTCAGGATATACAACGCCTTATTGTTGAAGATGCTCGAATAGGCTGAAAAGCACCGTCCGTCGTTCGACCATATTCAGCAAGGTTCGGTAGCGCCATCTGCCGTTCTGCGCCAAGGGTAAGTGTTGGGATCTTTGATCACTTTTTTAATACGCAAATCGGCCGCGCATAAATGTAATTTCGTTTTTTTTTAATTATATTTAGAGCTCGTAGATTGAGTCATGATAACAAAACGAGGAGATCAAGAAGCGCTTTAGTGCCCCTCTAATGATGAGGCATTGATGACCCGGTGAGTTGTGGTGTAAGCTTTCGTGGCTTTACTAAACTGGGCTGTGTGAACCAGCCTTTAACGTGCGCAAGACTGCACAATGCCTCTGGACTATTTGCTTCGTCGATCGGGTGCAGGGCAAAGGCGGGCCATGAGTGGCCGTTCCAGCGTCCGGCTGGGAGACGTGCTTCGTTAGGTTGCTTCGCTTATCCAAACGCGGACGCAACGTTCGGTGCACGTCAGCCGAACGTTGCGTCAGAAACACAAACAAATAATTCGTGTCCTTATGGGTGTAGTTCTCAATTTTACTCCCAGTGGTTCGATGGTTGGATCTCCTTTCCGATAAGGCTTAGAAGAAATTGGGAACATGTCGATTGCACTAGAAAGATTAGTCGAATGAGAAGCATCTAGATATCATTCTTTCGCTGTTCCTTGTAGACTACGATTAACGGAAGTTCTCACCTTCCCGCCGTGCTTCACGTTCCTGTCTTTGCAGCCTTTAGGATGCCTCCAGGGTGTCATATCTGAAACATTTGCGGTGCATATCTTGTCCCAACATTCGGGTATTGAGATCACTGGTAAGCATCGTTTGAACATCGACCTAGAGGGTTAGGGACGTCCGTATCTTCATTCAGCTATGTATCGCGTATTGTTGCTCGCTCTCCAAAGTGACAACTTATGGATTTCATATCACTGCGTCACGTTGAACTGAGTTCCGTTTAACACAAATTCTTATTGTTAGAGTCAATATTTAAAGGATTTAATTTACTTTAGGTTGCAGTTATTATGATGCAGAGCTCTCAGCTTTTTCCTCTCCATCACTGCCTAAAAGTTTTTTTTCTTTATTTTCATTCCTAATAATACGTATTAGAAGGCTGACAAGTTCGACTCAGCAAGATATAATTTCCGAACACTGCTGGAAACTTCTGAACACTGCTGGAAACTTCTGAACACTGCTGGACACTTCTGAACACAACTGAGCAGCGCCTCGGCACCTTCGGTGAACGTTTGAGTGGGCATGAGCTATCAAAGACAGCGATATGGCGGGTTCAAGAGATGACCAAAAAGAAAATTGCCCCCGGCTAGCAAAGCGTGAGGGCTACGTGAAAGACTCCCTCCCCGCATTCCCAGGGAGAGGAGAAATGGCGTTATTATAGCCCCAGGACAGTGGATAGGAGGCGCCTCGGTCGGCTGCTAGTTAGTGGGGCTGGTGGCAAAAAAGGGCAACTTTTGGGCAGGCCACGCCACCGAACGAGGCACGAGCACAGCGTCACAGTTTTGCACGGCACTCGGACCTTCGAGCCCGAGATCAGATTCGATGATTGCGGCCAGGGGCCGTCTCTGAGTTTTTGTGAGCTTGGCGCCGACAAAAAACAAAGTATTGCCTGATGCCTCAATCGCCTCTGCGCATTGGGAAATGAGCGCACAGTGAGCTGACTGAGTGCGTGCGCAGCCTCTTCTGTAGTTCGTCCGTTGTAACAGACTGTTAAATGAGCGTTTTGGTGAAGCTAGAAGTCCGACTCGATGACTTCAACGATACTAGGATCCAGGTTATCTGGCTGCGTATTTGCGCTATCTGCATGTTGACCAGGGTGTAAGATAGACAGGTGGGAAAACAAGAGCCAAATGAGCGACCAGATTGTGTCCCCCTCGGTTTTCTCTTTTTTTGTGGCGCCATCTATGTGGAGCACCGCGAACCCTCACTCCGGTTGGGCGACCGGTGGCGACCGGCTAAACTGACGTAGATGGTTTCTCGTGGATTTTCAATAGAGGACTGTCGTGCTCTCGGTTTATTTTGCGCACTCTCCCATAGAGTTCCATGCAAATCCGATTCCGATTTTTTTCTTCTCGCCGCAGCGCCATCGGTCGCAAATCGGAGGTACCCGCAAGCAGACGAGTACACAATCCGGTCAAGGCGCTGCGGTACGCTTCTATGGCCGTTTCCCCAACTGTCTATCTTACACCCTGATCTTGACTAACTGACGTTAGACTATTGCATGATGACCAACAGGGTGCGGCTGAAAATTGGCTCATTTTATACTTACTGGCTTCCACGCAAACACCGAGTCTGCAGACGCCGGTCTTCGTGACAACCCGTTTCTTCTTGCCGAACACAGACCTTATCTCCTTCGTTCGTAACTATAACAAAGCATACATATATCTTGGTTTCGGTTCCACATGTAAAGAAAATAAATCGAGGGCTGGAAGCATTATCAGGAGGTTTGAGGAAGCAGCAAGTTAGAAGGCTGCGAAAGTCCTTCTCTACTTCCAGTAACCTTATCAAAAATCGTATAATAAGAAAAAAAGTCCAGCCTTTTGCGGAACGTTACTAACTTTCCCCTTCGTGGTTGAATTAAAATATATGTAGGTGCGTCTTAGATTAGCTTTTACGTTATTTCATCGAGACATATACAAGCATCAAACGCTAAAAGCAAAGTTCCTTTCTTTAACGACCAAATCTCGTAAGAACTACTTCGCGCAGCGCATGAATGATGCGCAAAACTTCCTTTTATTTCCCGGTGTGATAACGACCATTGCGTTCTCAGTGACCAAACGCGGGTTCTAGCCAGTGTTGGCGGTAACGCGTTACAAGTAACTGCGTTACCGGTAACGCGCTACTGTTTTTGGTAACGTAGTAACGTACTCGTTACTTTTCCAAAGAAGTAACGGGTAACGTACTTACGTTACTTATTTTGAGTGACGTGTAACGAAATTACGTTACCGTTACTTTACTTCCTAAAACTTAAAAAAAAATTAAATTTTAATTTTTTGTGTGTTTTTAAGTGCCAAGTCATAAATTCCTTAGTCAAAAAATGCCGCTGTCCTCCACTTTTCTTTGACGTCGGTGCTCGTCAGATTTGACGTCACACGCCACCTGCTACTGGTTTTTTCCCGCGGCTCGTTGACCTCGCTACCGCCGTCGCCTCGGCTGGAAGGCCAAAGAGGTCCGGCTTCGGGTGGATTTCGGAGATTCCTGCGTCGAAGCCCCCGTTTCACTTCCAACTGGGAAAGAGAATGACACCTTCATGTCATTCCCTTGCATAAAGATTGCATAAAGTGGGGAAGAGGGACAGTTGAAACTTCTCTATTGCATCCTTTACCACTCCACCTCGCGCGGTCGCGCGGTAGGCCGATGGAATAGTATGGAAGGAATACAAGCTTCCCAGCGACTACCTCCAGGACCAGGAGTTTATTGATTTTAAGGTATCGACATTTATCGAAGCAACACTTGTGTGCAACTTTTGTCGCAGGACAAATTAGTATTGCCAGTAGTAACGGCACCAACGGCAAATACAACTGAAGAAAATATTAATTGATACAATCGCATTTTATTTTTTTGTCCAACATACATTTACACCCGGATATTATTTATTTATATTTAATAAAAAACGATGCGAGATTAAACTATGATAAACTCCGAATTTTCGGCAAAAAATAAACTTCGAAAAAAAAAAAACGAATTTTGCGAAAAATGAACTCAGAAAACAAGGAACCCTAGTGTATATATTAAACATACTTACCACGCACTGTCTTCCGTCATTCAAAGGACGAACTCCCCAGCCTCGGCAATATACCTGGCAACGACTGACCGGAAAAAACTGTCGAGAACAAAACGGCACAAAGTTAGTTTGGTCACTTTGCTGTCGTCATCCGCTAACAGCTCCGAAACATCGAATATCAATACAGCAGATGTAAATGCGGGAAGAGAAAAACAAACGGCGGCCGAAGGTAATAGTTTCTACTAATAATAAGAAAGATTGGCCAATATTTTCGTCTTTTTTTCCATTGGATTCTTTTTTTTTTTTAGAGTGGGAAATTTATAAACTTCCTAAATCACGACTGAGGCCCTCTGTGATCATCTTCTATGTTTCTCTTTTATTTGTGTCGCTTAAAATGCTCATAAAACAATTCTTACGAATCTGTCCTTTTTCAGTAGCTGAACCGCATTTGGGTTAAGGGGAGAGAGAGAAAAGAAGGTTTGCGAAAGTCTGTAAAGGTTAGCTCATGCACAGAAAGTTAGAGCGCAAACAAGCTGGTGAAGGTTTAACATTTTAGACAAAACCCCGAGACTGGGGGGAAAGAAGGACAGCACAACACAAAGTTGACTTCGTGTTGTGTTGTCCTTCTTTCCCCCCAGTCTCGGGGTTTTGTCTAAAATGTTAGTTCATGCCTTACTCTAGTTCACACAGGCGCGTTTGCTTACGTTTTCTTACGTTACGTTATGAATTGAACGCGAGTCACCGGGACCATAGCCTCCTGTATACTGGCAAAGCCTGGCAGATCACCACGAGAAGCGGCCGCCCAAATGGGAAAGGTGGAGCGGCAGACAACGGATGAGAGAAGAGCCACGTGACTGGCGCCCCGCTGCGGCGAGACGCCGAAACACTCTTCGCCCGAGCGAACGAGTGTGTTTCGGGTCCTCGCCGCTGGAAAAGTTGTGCGCTGACGTCCAGGTTCCTCGAGAAATGGCTCTTTGATGCTCTGTGCTGCCAGATCCTCGTGCTCCAAATCTGCGACCGGGCACTCTATGGCTCCGTCGTCCAACTGCCAGGCTTTGTGAGCATAGAGGAGGCTAATGCCGGAATATATGTCCTTCGTCCGTCACGTGAAAAGACACTCCTTGAATAGACCATATGCGCATATGCGAAATGCACAGCGTCATCTAGTGGGGCGCCGAAGATTGTGTTTTTTCTCACCAGTTGGCTTCGGCGCTGGTGAGACGAAGCACTCCACAACAATTTTGAAGTAGAGCAAAAAAAAAAAAACGCAACCTTTAGACTGCTTGATTTTTGTACTCCGTTCTGTCGGTTGTTATAAATAGGTAAAAATGCAAACAAGACGCATGGCTTTTTTTTTCTATTTAAACAACTGCTTTGTTATATTTCATGCTAAAAAAAAAGCCAAACATCGCTTCTTTGACGTTTGGTGACATATTTGGAGCCGCTTGTATATTAGGATTCATTATACATATTGCCTATTAAGTACCATATGCCTGTAGACCTATTCATGTGCTATCTACATGTGCCACTCTAGTTTAATTTATTTTCACGAAATAAGTTATAATATTTTAAATTTTCAACAAGAAGTAAATTCAGTCATAATTTGAGCCCGCGTTCCAAGGGAGTAGCTCTTAGCAACACATTTGTTCCCCCCTAATGTAGTTGGTTGGTCTTTGGGGCGCTGCCGGAAGGGCAAATGCGTTCTCGGTGGCCACTACCGTATTTACTCGAGTAATAGCCGCACTATTTATGAACAAGGCTCTTGCGCCTACTTTCCCACAAAACACATATACAGCCAATCATTGCGTTGCGCATAAATAACATAGCGAATAACCAGATGGAGAACACGGTTGTCCATGCAAATTCAATCTTCACAGATGGTATCTTTGCACGTAGACGTTATCTCTGTCCTGTAAGCAGCTGGAGTCATGCTGTCCATTGCGGTGATTGGAAATCTGCGTGCTCCGCAAAAAAGGCAACCCTCAGGTTTTCTTCATAAACAGTGCGGTAGTTAAATGAAAATAAAAATCACAACTCACATCCTGATTTACCTTCGTCGTCAACTGCATGCATAGGTCATCCTCCGGATTGTAATCTGAAGATAAAATAGCAGTGGCTCACATTTAGACTCACGAAATGTAAGTGGGATCCTTGTTCGTCCAGTATACGATGCTTCTACCGGGTGTCTGAGGAACAAAAAAATATTACAATGTTTTCGTCTGTTTTTTTACCCCCTTTTTATCTCGATAATACACTATAGCAGTGGTTCTCAAATGGGGTCTGCGAACACCAAAGGGTGCGCAAGGCATCCTGGGTCCGCGAAGCCCTGCCTCGTCAGTCAAGCCCGGCAATAAAAGTTGTCTTTTCTTCAAATTGAGAAGAAACGTTCCAATTTTCGGATGTGGTTGCTCGAGTGTATTTAAATGAGAGAAGTCTACCTCACACAGCCCTTAGATATATCTATTTAATAAGTCATTATCATATATAACCGATACATTTCACTTCCCGCCACCACGAACGGGGTCCTCCTTCATCTCCGCTGATACACAAGGGGTTCGCGAAATATCGATACTTGAGAACCCCTGCCTAAATATATATGTTTCGTCGAACGCTCAGACCCGGCTCAAACGTAACGCTAATGGTCTAGACGAGATGCCAAAACTTTTTTAAAGCTTGTCGTTATCGGATATAAAAGTGACAACCAATTTTCGACATCTTCAAATATGAAAATGTGGTCGGCCGGCGCCATTCATGTCCACGTATTAGCGGACTTTGTGGGCCGTCATTCTTTCATTGCAAGTTTCTTAAAATAGCTTATAACTTTCGAATTAGAGAAGGAAAGGCTTCGAAACTTGAGCATCCGGTCCGAACCGCTACATTTAGGCGGAGACATGTAGCTTTCGGTATTAAGCGCGAATCGCATGCACGACGAGACCGTCCGATTCGACGTCCAATCCGACGTCCAAGCGCTGCTCTGACTCGCCGCAAACAATTAATCGAGACACATGCTTCCGACCGAGCTTGCCACGCGTCGTTCCGACGGTGCCGATCGGCTCCGTCCAGTTCCGTGACCAGTGCGTGTTGCCTGACTTCAACTTTTCTTGGCAATGCAGTGGAAGGTACGGGCCCCCCACGCGTTCCCCCTCCCATTTTGAGCGCAGAATAAAGCCGTGCGCGGGCTCTCCTCCTCTCGCCGGAAATGCGAAGGAAAGGAAGAGGGACTCGCAACTGGACCCTTGCTCCTGAATAGCCCCCAAAACGTGACGTCCTCATGACGTTCCCGCCACCTGCGTGGTCATTGGGCGCGTTCAGTAGCGGCTATCTCAGCTCCGAACGGAGTAAAGCGCGAAACACATGTACGACGAAACCGTCCGATCCGACGTGCGGACTGCCGGAATGTCCTTGGGGGAGAGGGTTTTCGTAGCATCGGAGAGCGTTGAAAACCTTCGCCTCCGACCGTCGTATTGCGCGGTCGGACGTCGGATCGGACGGTTTCGTCGTACATGTGTTTCGCGCTTAACTCGAGTGGGAGTCCTCGGAGCGCCTACTGAACGACAATAAAAAGAAAAACACGGCTTCTCAGCTGCTTTTACGCAATTTCCGCTTCCTTTCCTGTGCCAGACGGTCTCCGAATAAAATGGAAGCAGACGATGACGAGTACGATCGCTTTTATTTGACGCCGGTATAGAAGTCTTGACAAGGTGATTAAAAAAAGCGAGTGACTGTACACATCAGCGCTGCTGTTCGAAGCGATCCAATGCGATCGAGCCCTTCGGCGGTGCAAAGGCTGCTTCTGATAAAAATAAATAAATAAATAAAACCGACAAAAACGTCGTCAGCACACGCAAAATAAAGAGCTCGGCGAAACACCGCCGCCGGTTGCGATACCTTTATACGGCCATACGTTTGTTCTGCCCTTCGTAACGAACTTCCTACAAAAGCGCACATGAAGGCACTCTATAGTATTCGTATGCACACGGGAAGTTGAGCCGCGCTCGGCGATCAAGGTTTTGTCGGCCGACGCGAGCGTCGGCCAACGTACACCCCGATTTAGCTACGCAAACAAAACATTATTCTGGATCACGCTCTGCGTAAGTGTCCAACCGGCTACCAAAGTACCAAAGTCACGTTCATACCCTGCCTTGCTCTGCTCGGCGCGGACAGGACTATTGTCGACATTCACCGAGTTTCCGTGCAACGGCGACCAAGACAAGTCGTCAAGTGAACGTTTACGTTGTTTATTAGCGTATTCAAACCAAATCAAATACGATCCAATGCATTTTCCGAAAAGAGCCTTACCTGGAAAAGAAATGTGATTCGTCCTACCTTGAGCACTTTTCATTAACAAAAGCGAGCAAACCGCACACCCGCGACAGAACCGACGCAACCGACGCAACTTATTCCGCCATTTTTTGTCTCTCTTTTAGCGCCGGAACTTCGTCAGCGATCCGGAATTACGTCATGCTGCGCTCCGTTCACTCTTCATGCACAGGAGACGGTGCACAAGAGCCTGACTCCGAAAACTCGGAGTAACGTGCACCGGAAGTCGGTTTTTGCCGTCTAACGGAACGAGCAGTGACTCCTTGACTCCTGGAGCCGCTACTGAACGCGCCCATGCAGCCTTCCGATCACGGAACCACCTCTGCACAGTCGGTCGCATCATCGCGTGCCGCAACGCCGTTCCGACGTTGCGACACGACCAAACAAGTCGCGTCCGACCGTTGTATTGCCTGATCGGACGTCGGATCGGACGGTTTCGTCGTACATGTGTTTCGTGCTTTACGCAACTTGTGCGGTGAAGGAAACGCTAAACGTTTACAGGGACGGCTCTTATTCCCGAGCGCCATGTTTCTTAGGATTCGGACCGGATCCCCAACGCCGGACGTGTTTCATGTAGGGTTGCCGTTGCACGTGACCTCACGGTATCGCATGACGTGATGTCCCGTAATCAGGTCGCCTGACTTCACACTTTCACGTGACGTCATGGTGTATCATGACGTCACAGTGTGACGTAACACCGGGATGTTTAGCGAAAAAATGCCTGATAAATGTGGAGGACAAATTTCCCCGCTAAATTTAGTGAAGATCGAAATGCTTCGTGCATTTGTTTGTCATATGTGTAGAGCAGAATGGACAGTGCCTCGGCTGCTGCCGCAGGTCATCGACAGAACATGGAAAGGGAATTTGATCCCAAACACCGGGTAAAGGGCAAAGTTGAAATTACGCAAATAGAGTTATTAGACTGTAGGGCGCACTACAGACAAGGAGTAATGGTTAAATAAAAACTCTAGCCAAACAAAAGTAATTTTTGTTGTCGTAATCCTTGGATATCAAACATTTTGGCTTAGAAAACACAAGAGGGTGGAATTTTCAAGTTACTTTTCATGACATTCTCCGTGCCTTTTAGAACATCCACCAGAAGCTCTGCCCGACGTCACAGGTTGCTGCGAGCCAGACATCCACAAGGTATAATTAAAAAGACTAGTTTAGTAGTTACTGAGTGAATTTCGGCCTCAAAATTAATTTGAGTTTAGTAGAAATTGCACATTTGGGAAGTAATTGAGTAACTAATGACTAGCGTAAAAAGTATTGAATTACTTTTTCAAGCTACTTTTTATCAGCCTTTTTTTTTTTTGGCGTTATCGTCTGAAGGTTCAGCTACTCGGTGCCTTAGTATTTTTTATTGTTTCTTGTTGGGTTCTCTACTACGGATGTGCCATTTCTACAATAAAGCTTTGTACTCTCTAAGCTTGGTTTTGATGGCAGTCTTCGTGTTTTTAGTGTTCTTTTATGTCAAAAAGTTGGGGGAATTGCTAAGTCTTAAACCTTCTTCGAATCTTGGAAGACTTGTATATTCTGAATTCTGGGGCGCAATGCAACGCAAAGAGGTCATCTTTGCGTTGGTTTTTAGCAGCGCTTCTTGAACTACGGCACAAAGCACAGGAGCACCACACGAGCTTTGGAGCGAGTGTTGCATTTTGTTGCCTCTTTTTGGTGAGAATGTAGTGTGCAATGGGTAATGGCAACACCTCCTGTAATGAGCGAAAGTCCCTTCGTGGTGGCGGGGGGGGGGGGGGGGATTTAATTGCAAGAAGTGCTTGTCTTCGGGAGCTTAGGAACACGAAGAAACGCCAACTTTTCGCGCTAAAACCGAGGTTAGCCAGCCTGTTGATAACGCACCCGAGTCAAACCTTCGCGTTTCGTGTCGAATTCCTCGCGTTTCGGGTCCAATTCCAACTGTCGCTGAGGCAGACAAAAAAGCTTACAGAGCCCTGAAAAAACAGCCTTCTGACAAACTACTTAGCGCATTTGCATTAAGGCCCGTTCACACGCTTGCGACTTCTGAGGACCTGAGAGGCTTACAAGTTACAGCCTTCTCCGCAGCAGCGCAGCCTTTCGTAAGTCATCACAAGATGCTTAAAAAAAAGAAAAAGACGGTCGTGTCGAAGTCGGTCGTCGTCAAACGCAAGTGTGTGAACGAGTCTTTGGAGCGATGGCAGCGCCGAAACCTGCCCTCATGGGCTAGCATGCTTCGGCCGCTTCAGCGACCGAGTTCTCTCCGCCTCTTCCGTTCTTACTTCCCCCCTCTCCGGAAAACTTGGACTATCGACGACCCCAGAAGTGGGTAAATGGGGGAACACGGACGCGAACGGCAACCGGGATGCGATGCCTCCTCAATGCCTCAACGACCTTTCATTTTTCTGTGCGTTGGGAGATATTAGGCAACTATACGGCCGTGCAAGTTCGTCTGCTGCTTGCGCACCTCGCGCGTTTGTTTACCCGCCAAATGCGCCCACGTGATTTAGTTTAGCCCCGACCTCAACCAATGAGGACACGAGCTTGGCTGCCTCGTCATCGCGCATTCCTACGTGTTCGCTCTGTTTTCCTCTGATTGGCGTGCCCATTCCTGCGTCCCCATGCGCCAAAGACGCCTTTTGACACACTTGCTCGCCGTATTGTCGGCTGCGTTTCTTGAAAAACACTGCCGACAATGTAAATGACAATTTTCGCCACTCGAAACTACACTCTCAAGGAAAAAGGGTGTAAAAGGGTGTGCCTTTACACCCTTTGTCCCATATAATACACCCCAAAACTTCATTTCGACGTACAGCGCACTATAGTCCAACAGACGGCCCCAAATTTTACGAGCGGCTTGATAACGGTGCGATATAACTTATCAAATAGCTAAAGTACGTATCAAAGACCACATAAAGAAAACACCGAGGTTTTGCAGTAGGGCCAAAAAAAACCCAATTATTATTATTTTTTTTTTTTTTGTAGTCAGTAAAACGTGCAGGTCCCGTCAAAGTAAAACGGAGCGCCGGATCGGCGACCGAACTGCATCGCCGCGCTATCTAGCAGCGCCGGCTGGAACTGATAGGCTACATCTGCGCATGCGAACGTGCCTTCCGCTGGAGCCTCCGCTTTCTTCTTCCCAGCCACACGTTATCGGTGGTTCGAGCGGCGCAACGCTCTTCCTAAAATCGACGCCTGATAGCACAAGGGGCGGTGCTCATCGATAACACTCGCCCCTCTCTCCCACTTGCCTTTAGTGTTATCTCCCCGTATGAGCCCGAGCCGAACACCTAGCGGTGTTTATCGGAACAGCGTTTGGCAACTCGAGACGCCGATAATGCGAGGATCAAACAAGAAAGGCGGAGGACACCGCGAACGGCACGCGCGCATGCGCAGACGGCACCTATCAGCTGCAGCCGGCGCTGCTAGATAGCGCGGCGGTGCAGTTCGGTTGCCGCTCCGGCGCTCCGTTTTACTTTGACGGGACCTGTACATTAGCTACTTTGATAAGTTGTGGCACATAGCTATCAAGCCCCTCGTAAAACTTGGGGCCGTCTGTTTGACTGTAGGGCGCGCTGTACGTCGAATTGAAGTTTTAGTGTGTATTGTATGGGACAAAGGGTGTAACGATACGCCCTTTTACACCCTTTTTTCTTGAGAGTGTAAAGTGGGAAACAATTGCGAAACGAATACATCCTCCAACGATGTCGAACGCAATACGTACATACCTCTACCCATCGCAAAACCAAAAACCTTCGTGCCAGCGAAACGTCTCTGCAACACTTACCAAATATCAAACCCACAATCATAACATCAATAACATCTGGCATCATCGGCAAGCTCTCGGAACTCATCCCCAAGAATCCGGGACACGCCGCGGCTTACCACTTAGGCCATCTCTCGCGAGTCACGTAAGCGCCCCAGCTTAACCTTTTTTTTTTTTTGCATTCGGAGTATTATAATATTGACCTAATAGCCCGCCTATTTTAAGAAATTCAATGCCACACGACCATTATATTTCCTTCCTCAATCAATGAACCGGTTTCCCATAGACCCCCATTGAAAAAGAGACAATGACATTCACTTCCCAGGAAGAAAATCTTGGCGCTACAAACACTTCAAGTCAAATACAATTAGTTTATTAATCTTAGCTTGAATTGATTCCAGGAGATAATTTTTTTTTAAATTCATGTTCAATGTTGAGTTATTGAGGTCCGAAGTTCTGTAATAATCGAGAGCTTGCAAGGAGGAGGAGGAGGAGGAATTCCGTAAAGTAGTAGAGAGGACGGAGTTTGTCATGCGGGAAAAACGTCTACGATGTCCCGTCCGAAAAACACAGGGAAACGTAAAGAGCAGAGAAAGGAAACAATAGACGGGGAAGGAGGAAGGAAGGAAAGAGGAGGAAAGCCGGCGGGCAGTGTTAGTAATCACTTGTCGCTACACATACACATCTACCCACCCACACACACACACACACACACAGACACGCACACGCACACACACACGCACGCGCGCACACACACACACACATACGTGCTGTTCTGGAATTGGCTGCTTTTAAAATTGTGCTAAAAGTCCAGAGTCCTTTAAAAAACGCAAAAGCAGTATACCTGCATATGTCTGCGGCGGGCTCGAGAGCCCCATGGAAAAAATAATCTCATCAGTTTCCTCCAGTGGAAGACGAAGGTCCGGAAGCTGCTGGGAGGATCTCTGCTTTTGAACGAATTGTATTTAGGAGATTCCCAAAGCATGTGGTCGGCGTCTTCTGAGACCTTGCAAGCGTCACATAGAGGCGACTTCCTTTTGCCCCATTGATGAGAGCTTGTAATAGCGTGAAAACATGGTTGGTCCATCAGGGATTTCCCGCTCAAAAAATTTCGCGAATATTTACTATTTCAACAGATTAAACATGTATTAATGTGAAACCTTTAACTGTCACATGAAGGGAAGCCGGCAAAAAACGCCACCTAAATTCCCGCTGGACGAGTGTAACGAGGGCTAAATTCCCATTGGGTGCGACGCGTCGTGTGGCTCTATAGCGACGGGGTCATCGTTGCTAAGGGGCCAGCAGAACAGCTGGCGGCGCAGCAGTTAAAAGGGGGGGGGGGGGGGGGGTGCTGGCGGCGCTATAGTAGCTACGCTATAGTCAGCTACGCTACTATAGCGTAGCTCACTATACATATTGCGCTAGTCTGGGACAGTATTTTTATATTTTGTCTAATACTGTTTTAGGGAGTTTATAATTACTTCGTACATCATAGATCTGACTGTTTGCTGTAGGTACTTAACCTGTATATCCTGAAGTTGTTCCATACCAAATTTCGCAATTTTCTGTATTCCTGATTCCACAAGACAATCTGAGGCAAAAGCAAACAGATTGTATTTGGACTTTTCTGGCTGTGGACTTGCGTTCTGGCTGTGGACATGAGAAAAAATGTGGACAAGTGTTCATTATAAACTTTGTGAATATTATTTTTGATGGTTGATGTCAAACTTGTTGCTGCGAATAATACTAGTGATGGACGTGAAAATAGTTTTGAATAGACATTTTGAAACAGTCCTACACTTCCTTCCTGAGTAAGCCCCACCAAGTTTTAAAAGTAGCGCAAAGTGCGTCGATGAAAGGGACACGCGCAACGTGCAGCCCTCTGCAGATCATGTCGGAACAACGCACCACTGAGCTAGATTTCAGATGCCATGTTCTTTCCAGAAGTGGCGTGCGGCCCGTGCTTCGAGCATTTCTACAGCAATGAATGGCGCCACTTTTCCCAGGATAGAAGGGCTTCAATTCCGCTCGGGCTTGGACGCCACGTGTCGTCGCGCAATCGAACTAAAGCGAATGTCTCGGATTCCCGGCCATGTTTTGCGGAGAACACCACATCGAGGTGCTTTGTCTTGCATTGCCTGACGCTTTTTTCCAACGTCTAAAGTTCTTTTGGGTAGCGTCCCGAGACTTGACCTCTAACATGTCTTTCGGGAACACGGCAGAACCTCCATCTTTATCGGCCTGCAATAAGCCAAGATGATTACGTTTAAAATACGCTACTACATTATTTAGCATGCTTCCACTGGACACTGATGACGTTTTTGGCGCACATCGCAACAAGAGTATACGCGTAACGTCTTTGGGCTCTTGAGAATCTCCCCAAATTGTCATGCCATGTTTACTAGAGTTGTCGACCGAGGTTTTTTGGGAATTCCTGGTCTGACGCGTTGCCACAGGAATTCTGCTACCTGTCGAAGGTGTTCTTGGTGCTTTCGATATCCTGTAGTGGCAGCGTTATCGCAAACACAGCGCCTTGAGGTAGTCGGGAAGGAACCACACTTGCCTCCAGCACTCAGACCTCAAAATCTTACAGATCGCTTGGTATGGCCGCTTGATGCTTGTAGGCAGCCGAAGAGGTTTTTGCTTCTGCCGGTGTTTGACCGTTCTTGATGCAGGAGGAAAGGCATTGAGCGTGACATGTTGACAGAGCTATGAGGTTGACGCAGACGTTATTGACGTTGCCGTTGAAACACGTAAAAGAGCTCATTGTTTAAGAAATGAACTGAACTAACCTTTGAGTCTTTGTCTATTGTTGGCGCTTTTTATTTTAGAAGTCATGAACCAACTCTCCCGCCTTGCCGCTTTAGTAAAGAAATAGCGTCGTCACTACTGCGCGCGCGCCGAGCCCAAACCGCGTTTCCATTTTGCGCATGGCGGCAACGCCGTTTTTTGCGTACACTATTCTAAAACAGGCTATTGTGACAGTTGCTTGTAGCCCTTCAAAGCAAAAGGGGGCCCAGCACTGGACTGAGCTTTACTTCGTTTCAGTTCAAGTCCAGACGTAGCCGTCACTTCGAGCTAATTGGACGAATCGTATACAGCGTCAAATGCGCGCCATCATGGTGTTCATTATGTTTCTGTGCGTGTTCTATCATCGCTGAACCAATCATAAACAGAAAAGGCCATGTGACTTGCGCTTTTGACGCTGCTTGATTGGTCCCATTACTTCGCAGCGTCGGCTGCGTCGGTGCCTAAGCTGAAACGCTTAGTACCAACTACTTCACTGTTCACTTGCCCGCTGAATCTGCCTCTGGCGTCTCCAGTTTACATTAATTCTGCACTGCCGTAATGCGTGATTGCGACTAATTACACACACAAGCGCTGTCGCGTGTCCTTGTCCGACAGCTTCAAAGCCGCTTAACTGAATTTTGAAATCCCGCTAAAATACTTTACGATTAGAAAAGACCAGGACGACGCGACCTAACCGCACGCATACCATTGCAAATACGCGGCCAGTGGCGAAGCAGCCGAACGGAAAGATGGCGCTGGTTACCGGCCCTTCCAAAAAAAAACAACAACAACAAAAAAACACGACGTTGTGACACCGAGCCGTCCAAACGTCTCACTGAGATCCTTTCCCCCTAGTAAAGTACTGTTAGCATTCTCTCTGTATTGTCGTGACTTGAGGTCTTCCCCCTCCTTGCGAATATCAGCAGATTTCCCGAGAACTTTTTGCGTGCGCAAATGTTTGTTGATAAGCAAAATCTACCACTAAATTTTCATAGTTTGTAATTTGAGTAGAAGTTACTGGGAAAAAGTATTTAGACTAAACTACTAAATGTCAATATAAAAATGTATTTGTTAGATACTATACTCCGTTTCACCTTATGTTGTACCGCAGAGAAGGCCCGAAGCGCGAGCTCAGCGTTGGGAGCTGCTCTTATCGCACGAGAGCTTGTGCCGCCGAGATGTGCCCTAGAGCAAGGAGCTCGCGCATGTAGACTTTTCTGCGGTATATCATAAGGTGAAACAGAGTATAAATTACTTTGAAAAGTAGTGATACAATCGTAACTTTGCTAGTAGAACTCTGCGAGTGGTGTCAGCGCGAGCGCCCCTTCAAGTCTTTCATTGTATCACCGATTCCTCGCCTACAATGTTCTCTCACTTGCGCAGGAAGATGCGCAAAAGGCATGACGTCACGACATGCGCTGTGTGACGATACGAGCTTTGGAATTCTCGTCCTTATACTTTGAGGCCAAATGTTCAACATGGTCGTTTTGTAGCTTTGGCGCCTTCACTGAAATTATGATCGAACTTTTTTAATATGCCGAGATCACGACACAAACGTATGAGAGCACCAAGAGGAGATCCGATTGTGTTCGCACTGCTCATACATCACACAAACGACAGTCTGCAAATGCGAGTTACCGCAATATCCGCGGTTCGCATGCCGCGTGCCACGGTTCCACCTTGAACTCATTGCCATGCGGCATTCTAAGCACGGATCTCCGTGGTGACTCCCGTTCCAATCTGCATGCAGTCTGTCTCTTGTATGATGTATAAGCAGTATGACCCCGGCTTTAAGGTTTCTTTTGTTATTATTCGATGCTTATCACCTCAAGCAAGTGGATTAAAGTGAGCAAACCAACTGGTTTCGCGTGCTCGAAACGAAACGAGTCAAATCTCATGTGAGATTATGTGTCGAAAAGAAGAACCAAGTCTAACGAACATTGTGTGAAGACCGCAAAACCATCTCCTTAGGCGTGTAGTCATTCACAACTTGAGAACGGCATGGACGAGCCTCTCGCCTCTAGCGCGAGCATCCTACCTGCAACAACATTTCGGCGTCTTGTGCACAAATTTGGGATACAGCGCGCAGCCGAAGCACGGCGGAAAGCATGAAGCGCGAGCTGGAGGACAGGCGTTCAAAAGACACACCCTGCCGTTCCCATTTTATCAGTGACTACCGTATTGATCATGCTTAACTCGAGACTATACCGAAATGCAGGCCCATGCATGCCTTTGCCTGCCTTTGCCTGCCTTTGCCTGCCTCTGCCTGCCTTTGCCTGCCCTTGCCGGCCTTTGCCTGCCTTTGCCTAAGGCTACGATAATCAGGCTTTCTTCCGAACTATATCAAAATACAATCCCATTAATGGAGCTTCTTAGGTCCATCTCTATACGATACTTACGTTGTTTGCGAGGATTCTTCGAAACTTCGTGCGTCGTCAAGTTCTTCCCGGTGCACTCTCCGTCGCCACATGTACCAACTTGGATCACCGAAGCATTTGAGGAATACTGTGACAAGGAAGCAGAAATGATCCCCATCGCCCTTCAATCTCGCACACAAGGCTACCGAAAGTGCTCCCGGATCTTTCCTGACACACCAGCTAGCTCCCTTTGTTTTTAGGAGAGAGAGCTAGCTGATGTGAAAGTGTGAATAGCTTTACGCCCGGGCGTATACTACGAGCCATCGGAGCCAATCCAAGGCCGTGTGAGGTTCCCATCATCTTCGGGAAGAAGCGCCGTGACGCTCGAGAAGCGCAGTCACGTGCTGCGTATACACAAACTACATGGACTGAGATGGCTCGTATAGCGTCCGCTTCGACCGGACGTAAAGTGAAACAGAGGGTTTCGCAAAATATACCTCTCACTTTCAGAAATAATGTAAGCACAGTCAACTCTACCTGCTAATGAGAATCGCACGCTTGTATTTTAAACAGATGGCTATATTTCTCGTTTCGAAGGACCGATTCCAGCGAACGCTCGAAGATCAGCCATTAAAGAGCGCGGTGAACATCACGGGAGACGTGACGTCAACTGTTCCAGCACGGGCAAAGCTGCTTGGGTGCTGGCGTGGTTATGAGCTCTGCCACTTGGCGTGGTCGATGCGTTGCAACCTGGCACCTGCCCCCCCCCCCCCCCCCTCCTTCCCCCTCTCCCTCCCCTTCTTTTTGCAATTCTAGTGGTATTGATGACGAGATGTTTCGGTGAGTTGCTCTTTGGCCGCGGTCACACTGGAACTGCTAGTACGTCATTCAAAAGACAGTCTTGAGACACTGTCTGACGCGTGTTTCTTCCTTGTATGCAGACATGTACAAGTTACTCAAAAAAAGTAATTAAGTTAAGTTACTGAGTATTGACGTCAAATGTAATTTTAATAGAGTAGCAATTACTCAAATAGAAAGTAATTGAGAAAATTACTAATTACCGTAAAAAGTAGCGAACTACTATTTGAAGTTACTTTTGAAGTTACTTTTATATGTTTTTTTACGGTAAAAAGAAAGTGCAGAGGTTTTGATCCTTTAGCTAAATTGTGCTAGCCAAATATGAATCGGCTTGTTTTTTTTTCACAGAAATGCTTTAATAGCTGGTTCTGCTTCTTGTGCCTAATTGTGTTGTACTTCCTTGTTTGTTTTTTCAATGATGTAGCGCGAATGTGTCATTTCTACTTCGAGGTTGAGAGCTGTCTCAGCTTGACTTTTTAGGCAGTGATTGCTTGTTCACAGTGTTGCGTGAAGTACATATAAAAACTACTTGAAGTAATGTACAAAGACAATTAGAGTTTAGGTACTTCAAGTAAAGTAGTAGGACACCGGGTGCAATGCACTTGAAGTAACGTATAAAAATACAATATATTTCAAGGTTAAGTACAAGCCCTTTTAACACAATCTATCATGATGCCCTTTCATTCTCTATACAGTGCTTTCTTAACCGGTATGCACTGCTCCAAGGGTAATCGGAGCTGCATCAGTTTGTTACTGAAATGGCAGTAAATATTGTATAAGGTCAAGGCGCCGCAGAGTAGCTGTTTTACTTTCGCTGACGAGTTGTTTGACACAATAAATTTATATGGCACTTATTTGTTGCGGTCTTATAGCCGCCATTACTTCATTCAGAGAAATGACTAGACGACGTTTCGAAAGAGCGCGTTTTCACACGGCGATAGGCCATTTTTTGTTTTCGAATTCGGAGAATGTACATTGAAATCAGGAGTTTTACTTTCCTCGGAAAATGCAAGTACATGTTCAGAACCTTTATTTCAAGTACAGTACAACTTTTAAAAACAGTAGTACTTCAAGTGTCATGTACGCAAAGTACTTTCCAACACTGCTTGTTTATTATTTCTTCCATAAAAACGTTGGGCGAATTACTATACGTCTCTCGAACGATCTTTGAATCTTTGAAGATCTGCATATTCTGTGTTTTGGGAAGAAATGCAACGCAAAAGAGTAATCTTTGCGTTGCCCTATAAGTCTCCTTGAGCTTCGGGACAGAAAAACGCCAGTCTCCGGCGCTAATCCCGCAGTTACTCGGCCTCTCTTGCGTCGTGTCTGTTCGCTCCCCGCGCCTCGTAGCGGTGGTGTTGTAGTGAAGGGGGGGGGGGTCTTGTGAAAATTTTGAGGCGGGTTTCGAACCTTCCAAAACATTTTCTTCTCCCCCCCCCCCCCCTTCTTTCCTACGCCACATGCTTCCCCATCTTTGCAAATTTCAACTGATCTTCCAAAATCTTATCTCTTCTGTGCAGGAATGTTTGTTGATAGGCGGAACAACCGTTAAAATTCGGAAGTAATTTGTAACTTGAGTAATAGTTATTCAGAAAAAGTAATTAAAGTAAACTACTAATTACCGAAATAAAAACGTAATTAAAAGTTACTAAACTACTCAGAAAAGTAGTTAAACTACAGTAACTTGAGTAGAGTAGTTGAACTACGTACAAGTCTGCTTGTATGACGGTTCTCGACCTCGGCAGTAGCAGACGAGGTTTTTGAGCCAGAAGCCACGCGCTCTTGTTTTGCGCGAATTGTCGGTGCATGATTATTTTATTTAACCAATAAAACATAAAAAACTTATGACTTTTTAGATTGTTGTACATCCTTGGACGTGTATTTTTAATGCAAAAGCATTAACTGTCTTATGTAGCGTGCTGACGTCATCAGTCTAAAGCACGAAAACGGCAGATAGTTTCCTTCGGTTCCATTGGCTGGCGCGTGTCGACGGGGCTCCCATTGGCCGCTGCGCGCGTCGACGGGGCTCCCATTGGCCGCTGCGCTCGTCGGTTTCCACGACCGCTCACCCCATGGCGCTGCGTGTTCATCAGGGCGGCGCGTCCAAGGTCACCAGGGGAGCACGTGCACCGACCGGCGACGAAAAGTATGCAGCAGACGAAAAAGCGAGCGGACGAGCGGCTTTCATGCTTTCGAATTCACAACTCATAAGTGCTCAGATGTACCTCGATTTTTTTTTTGTTTTTTTTTCTTTAGTTAGGTTCACGAGCAGTGTTGAATAAACGGAATATGAGTGCAGTGCAACTAGGACTTTATTTACAGGGTTACTTCTGGTTTAGTCTGCCTTATTACGTCATGTTTTGCAGATAACAATTAACTTCTCTTTAACATTCACCAACGTACCACACATTCTCGCCCTTCGTCGACGTAGTCGTAGTCCGACCCAGATACGCACGTGCAGTCCTTGAGAGCTTGAGCCTTGAAGAAAGAAGCAATCTATAAACATAATCACCTGGAATAATTTTATTTTATTTGCTACACGCGCTCTATTTTATCTTAATTTTTCCGGAAGTTTTGCCAACACACAATGTAGTTCTTAGAAAGTCAAAACTCTGAATGAAGATTCGATTGCATGACTGCCCGATCTGTAAACATAAGTTTGTGTGAACGTAAAATTCTTACGTATTTTGGGAAAAATAACAAATTTTAACCATTTTAACTGCAGAAATTTGGCGAAGATATATGCATTTAGTAGATATATTTTCGATCTAAATATAAATCCCTTTCGCGTGATTTTATTTTTTGACGTAACAAGCCATATATTATCCGCCCGGCATTGCGAGCCTCCCAGGTCATCTTGTTTCCTTGTCAACAGGAGTATTTAAATTTGATGCCTGCAAACTTGAGCTAAAGTTCAAATAAAAAAATATTGCACAAAAGCAAGGCGATTATTCAGTTTGGAGACGGGTATGACCAGAGTACCTCGTCCCTATACAATGTTCCGTGACGAAGGTTAACCTCCCACAGGTTTAAATGAAACGCTGCACGAATGTTAAAATTCTCCAGTGGCAATCAAACTAAAACATAATAATATAATTCATGTCCAGTTAGGTATATTATTTTAAGGTGAAGTGTCTATCGTATAGTTCTGTCTTGACTAGAAGGGATGGTCCTATTCTGAGATTAAATTAGCAAACCCCTTACTTTTTTTTAATAACAAGGGATACAGTTTACGAGCTCCCATTAGAAAGAATGAGAAATGTGATGATTGCTCAGTGTTGAATTTTGATAATTATCAATTTACCTCGCAGACATAAATAAAAATTAGCCCATGCACGTCTTCTGAGACTTGTTCAAGAAATGCATGCTGAGTTACTCTCTTGTAATTAGTAACTTCTGCCAGTTAGGTTCAATGTATACCTTTACCAAAACACCCAAGCACCAACGAGCATGCTGGGAACGTGTAGGTACACGTGCTGCACCTCTCGCCTTAGCTGTGTGAAATGTTCGAAGTAAATAATAAGGCCTTGATGAACGCACGTGTAGAGTGCTGTTTGTATTATAATACAAACAGCACTCTACACGTGCGTTCATCAATGTAATGTAAACATCTATAGCTGTTTACATTATTCCTGCCGCAGACGCTAGCTAGCATGTGCAGCAGAGATGTACTAGTGAAACCGTACACTCACGCCAAGCTCCTTGGTGCATGGGTAACTTGTCAGAAGATCCTTTCGATGATGCTGGCCGGCGTCCAAGGTAAGCCGCACGATGATTGATTATAAAAGGATATACAAAAATATCATGTGGCTTCTATAATCCGCTTTAGAACGTTTGCAGCTGCTTTTAACTTTTCCATTGGTCGCCTCTATGGGTGTCTTCAGCTCACCCTATAGTCCCATCACCTACTAGCTATAAATGTCTTTAAATGTTTTTGTATGGTTAGTTAAATAATTTTTACGGCTTATTCTCTGTAGCATTCCCTATAAACACATTGCCCATCACGGTTAGGAGTCTATGGTATAGCTAAAGACATTAGGCTTATTCAATTGCTCTCTATAGCCATATAATTTCGATATTCGAAATCCCAGGGGTCAAATGAAGACACAAAACCGCTTCAGCTTCCGCAGGTGGTGGCGAGTTCTGACCCCCTTGTTGTTGCTCCCCAGCCAGTGAGGTCATGACATTAGCCGATAAGAACGGGGAAGAACGACTCTGTTTGCTAAAGCACATCGATCGCTGAGACACTTGGCTTCGAATATAAAGAGCGATAGACTCACATTGTTGGGGAGTAAAACTGTCTCAGACTGACACTCTGATGGGCTGCTGTAGTAGCTACTGGAGTCCATCTCGATCACAAGAGCACCACCACCATGAGAATTGTTCGGAGCCAGTGTGACACCTGGTACGCCATCATCGGAGTTCAGGGATTCCTCTAAAACGTAAAAGAGAGCGTTGTGCATTTTTAGTTGTTGTGTCATTCAGCCATTTAGATATCAGACAAACTCATCAATCAAGACTAATCTTCATTGATTTAATAAATTCTTGGGAGTGTTATTAGAAATACCTTCATAGTGACTTCATTTATTTCTCGTTTCATAGAATATCGTTATACAATGTACGCGGAAAACACCATCATACTTCCTAAAAAAAAAAGATCCAGCGTGGAATAAGCGGAGCGAGCTTGCCACCTTGGAATGCGAGAAACTCCAGCGCCAAACGCACCCATATCTGAACTGTCAGCTGCCAAAAGTTATTTTTGTGGAAAGATGCATGCCCGAGTTCTCGTTAGGGTGCCTTGTGCGGGTCTCTCGTACAAAAGCGTTCTGCTGAGCTACTCGCCATTTTTATCGCGTGTTTTACAGCGAAGCTGTTTATGACTCGCAGGAGGGAATTTTTTTTTTTTCGTGTCGGCGATCCTTTTGGTAAAAAACCTTCAGCGATTGAAGCGACAAATGCATATCACGCATACAACATACAGCACAGCATTCGTTTCAGTAAAGAATAAGCACAAAACAAGCATCCGAACCAGATAATTGAGAATAAAGCGCTCCCGATAATAAGCGCTCACCGCATACGTTTCACGGTAAAGACTACAGTTACGCAAGTTGCCGCGGCGACGGCAGCTTGCGACGTGGGGAGTGACGTCATTAGCCTTTCATATATAAACAGTTTTGGTACATTGCATTTACTTTTCTTTCGTTAACCATTTGGTATAGACAATTTTGCTGTTTACAAGCATGAACTGCCGCTTGCGTTTCAAGCGACTTCCGATCCACCGTCTTCGCAAGCCTGTTAAGCTTGCAATTGTCACCAGTGCTAGAGAGCATAAATGCTACACGGACAACAATGTTGGAGATTTGAAAAGAAGCTGAAACACTTACTTTAAAAAAAAAAAAAAAGTTAGAGGTGAATTCTGGTATATTTCTATCCAGGAAATCTGAATGCCACGTTCGTTTTTAACGAAGATGTAGCTAAACGCGAGGAAACACGAAAAACTTTCCACCCCGCACTGGCAGTCATGATGTCTCTTTCTGACCTTTTTGAAAATAGCAAAAGCGCGCGTGCATAGCTTTGATAGGCGCTGTACATGCGCGAGAACGGAGATTCTGAAAACTCCTAATATGACGTCACACACTGGGAAGGAGTGACATCAGCGGTACTTTGAAAACTAATTTCTGCAGCCTCCGCCCACCAAATTGAAAAACAATTTCGATATTCGTGATCCTGGAGGCCAAGTGAAGACGATTGAAGTGTTTTTCCTCAAATATAGAATCGCTTCAATTTCCCTTTAGCGAGAGACTTTGGCTGTAGACTTTAACGTCTTGGAGGAGGCAAGTTGGTTTACAAGAATATTCGAAGCATTTGAACAGATCTCGCACTCCTTCGTTCTTTTGGCGAAATTCACCTGGAGATTCGGTGGTTAAACGTTTCATCTGCGTTTCAAGCAGCGGTGGTAAGGTGGCCTTTGTTCATTCTTTTATAAACCGGAAATTCTCTAGGACGTCAAAGACTGGAGCACCACCTGGTGGCGTTTTGCCACCAGGTGGTGCGTTAGTCTTTGGCGTTTTCCCTTTCCTTCGGTTCCCGCCCCCCCCCCCCCCCTCTTTACCTGCGTAAAAATTTCGTAAATTTTTTGTCACCAGAATTAAACGTCGTTGCTATTGGAAAAAAATGTGGTCGTCCGAGTACGTCTTTATGTTTTTATCCTTTCGTTTTTAATTATTCATTATAACGACACGCTCAAATAAACTAGCAGTGTAAACGTTCGGCTGGAAGTCGTGCCCAGTCAACGCGTCGAAAGACGGTCAGCGTCCGGCTGGGGCCCAATTAGTGAGTTGGCGCAACTCGAGTATGATGACGTATTGTTGAAGAAGAAATAGTTGTTCACAGGCTTGTCTGAGGCGATGAGACGGCGCATGTGTTGGCGACGTGCGCGACCGAAAGCGTCGCTGTGGTCGGCCTTCCACGATTGGCCCAAAAGCTGACTATGACGTCGGAAAGGGTATACCATCGACGGAAATAAGAGGAATGAAAGAAATTTCATTTCGACGGTGTTAGCTGCAGTGTTGCTTCGAGAGCGCAATGATTTCAGGCTTCCACCATGCTATTTACAAACACCATCGAACTTGGTGTTCGCAAGGTAATGACGTCACAAGGGGGAACCATAGGAGGGCGCCACCAAAACATCTCGCCGCTAATTGACGTAGTGATGCCGTGACAACGCGCAATGCCTCAACGCTGCGCGCCTCCGTTTCACTTTCAAAACCGATGCAGCGAGCAATGGCAGCGAGCTCTCCGAGCAGAGTGACCCAGGGCTCCAATCCAGCTTCCTTGTGTCATTTCAGAAAAGTGAAGAGTGCGCGTGTACAGATTTGAGTCGCGCTCAAGTCTCGCTGGTGCACGCACTCCAAAAGCTTTGTCAACTGAACTCGAGCGGCATTCACCGAAGGAGCGCGGGCCGCTGTGGTAGCCGGCGAAATAGTGGTGCTGCCGTCGCGGTGAGATTACAGCCCCTTCATGATTAAAAAGTAGCGCAATCTGCGTCGATGCACGAGGCACGTGCAACGTGCGGCCCCTGGGAAGATCGTGGCCACAGAGCGCAGCACCGAGCTAGATTTCAGGCGCCATGTTCTTCCCAGAAGTGGAGCGCGGCACGTGTCTCGAGCATTTCCACAACAGTGAGTGGTGCCACTCTTCCTGCAGGGTAGAGGAGCTTTACGTGAGATAGAAGCTCTCCGCGCAGAGTGAAGCGCTCCACCAGATCCGCTGCGAATCCTCCGCTAGCGTTGATGCTGACGTGCGATTGATGACCACTGATGAAGAGCGAATAACGACGATTAATGTCCTCGAGCGAAAATGTAAATCGCACACATAAATTTTTTTTTATTTGTGCGTGAACATTTTTTAAAGGGTAACTGCAAAGAAAAGAAAAAGATTTTTATAAACAGCCTAATTGGGACAAGCATGTCACAAAACAAATCTTACACGAAAAAACAAATTTTTTGTAGCGATATTTACGCCACAGGACGTAATTTAGTCGGGGACACAATTTCTCCACATTTGAAACTCCCGCTCTTTCGACGCGCGCGGAGTGGCTGTTATACGTCACTCCGTGACGTAGAATACCAACTTTGTGGCGCGCAGTTTGAAACGGACGAAACAGCCGCAAACTAAAATCAGTCTGGCGCAATAAATATTGCTGTAAACATTTTTGTTTTTGGCGGAAAAATTGTTCTGTGACATGTTTATCCTAATTAGGGTGTTTAAAAATACACTTTTTTTTCTTTGTAGTTACCCTTTAAAGGGGTACTCCACCGATTTTTTGAGCTACCTCAACTAACTATATTTTCTGACTCCCCGGCCTTTACTCTCTCCGGTATGCTATCTAGAATCGCGAAATTCATAATAGTTATTGCGAAATCGGCAAATGAAAATAATGCAAAAACCAACATTCAAATATACGCGCGCTTTTCAGGGCCGTGACGTCAGTGGCAGGCAGGCCTGCCAGTCGAGCAAGCAGCCAAAAAATAGTATATGCCAATCATTTGTTCCGTGCTGGAGCGCGGGTACTGCAGCGAGCTTCCCAAGCATTCATTTGACACCATGAAACTGCTTCGAATCTGTTTAAAACGAAATCTACTGCCCAAAGAGTGAACCCCTGCCTTCCACTGACGTCACTTTTTCATTGTTGCCAGTAGAGACTTCGAGCTTGAAAAACACGGTGAGGACCAAAACTGTAAATTCAATAACTTCGCGAAAAAACAATATTTTGACCTAATATTTGGGATACTATTTTCGCGATGATTGTTGGTTAGTTTAGCAAAATTTCAAGCAAATCGGAGACAATGAAAAAATCGGTGGAGTAGCCCTTTAAGGGGTCACGCTCTGCAATACCTTCATCAGCATAGCATCCTTCGGATCGGTAAAGAAGTGGCGCTTCTCGGTCACTTTTTGAGACCTTTCCAGCGGCAGTCTTGAACGAAGCGATTTACAGCGCGCGTCCCTGGTTTTGAGAGGGTAGGTCAGTGTTGCCCGACTGCGCTGAGCTGTGGAGTTTCTCGTCAGTGGGCTGTGGCAGCCTGCGTAGGCGCACTTCCAGACGGTGGTGGAGGCTAAATTGCCGTGTTCTATTTTTCTTTTGTGTTCTATGGCGAATAGAATTTCTCGGCGTTTTTTTAAGAATGCATTCTACTATTTTTGGGAACAAAAACAAAGCAATGAAAGCTGTTTTGGTGAGTCGGTGAGCGACAGAACAAATGCAACTGGAATGTTCGTTTTATTTTATGTTGATCTCTTTACGGCACCATACACTCAGCCGTGTCAATCTACAAAGGTTTTAACCGTCGAAAATATTTGACCACACACGATATTCCAACTGCATGCATATTCCCCATTCAAAACATAAAAATCAACGAGTCTCATCAATCGAACGACATATATTGTACGTACCCCACAGTGCCGCGTTATCCGAACAGGACTTGAGAAAGGTCTCAAATAACACACTATATCCAATAAAGTGACGACGATAGTAACTTCACGACGATCGGACGGAATCCGGCGTGTTTTGGGCACACGTAGAAAGGAGCTGCTTTTTGCACAGCTTCAAAGCAAATGAACGAAAGTTTCTCTTCCGTCCCTACACCCCGGACCCGACCCTATCAGCTATTTTTTCGCGAAGACCCGGAACACAAGCCGGGAAGGCTTTTTGGAGATTATCTCGACGGAAATAATCCTCGAAGAACGTCGAACTGCCCGCGTCGCAGGCTGCTTGACGTTCGCTCTCTTCGTTTCTTGCGAAGGCTGAGCAGGTTACGAGCCCTGGTAGTCCCTGGTTCTCTCAGTAGAAGACAACACACAAAGGGTACGCATCCTAAGCAGGCAAATAAAGTAAAAATTTCCAAGAAAAGCCGGAGAACTCCGAAGGCACGATGCAGCTGCGGAGTCGCGCTGACCGGGTTTCCACAGCTCAGGCAGGTGGCAGAAATTTCTGGCTGATAGGGGTCGCTCTGTTCGCAAAATGGCGGCGGCCAGAGAGCTTTTTCTGGAAAGGTCTATACCCGCTGCAACGGCCGGGAGCGCAACAGGTCGACATTCACCTTCGCGAAGGCTCGTCAGCGCCTGTTTCAAAGGCTCGGTATCTCGGTAAGGCAAGAGAAAGTCAGCAATGACGGCTTTAATCTGGCGCGAGTCTAAAGCGTCCATGCATGTACTCGTGGCTCTATTTCGCCTTAAGTGCAAGCGAAGCCGAAGGCCCGAGCGCAGTGGTTCTATAACGTGCACTGAAGTCACGCCAGCTGGCATTGTGGTGGCTTTGATGCTGACCATGTATATTTTACAGCGTAAACTGTGTACCATGTTTTTTCCTTTTTTTTTTTTTTTTTGAAAAAGGAAGTAGAATGCACACCGGCATGGTGCCGTGACGTTACCTCGTGCATGTCATGCATAGCACTTACTCGGCTGAATTTGCATCTTTTCGTCTTTTGAGCTAGACGACGCCATAGATACAAAGAGCTGAGTTGGATTACTACATTCACAGTTGTCATGGGGTCATCATCAACGCCCGCCTTGGTTCACGTACGCACGTACTGAATGTGGAAAACATGGCATCTCTGCACAGATAGATAATTAATTGTAATATGGCCTGAGCTCTTACGTCAAAATACGCCACAAAGCTTTTTTTTTTTTTTTTTTTCAAACGTAAGATAGGTTAGGAAAAGACCCAAATGTGAAGCGGGCCGCAAGAATCCAGGGAAGTCAAACCAGCGCTCTGAGCTAAAGTCCCTAAATAAAACTAGCGCTTGGCGTTTCTTACAAATACCGACGATCTCTGTTGGTGAACGCGAGAGACACGCACGTACCACGAGACCACGAGCGAGATCCGTACCGCAATTTCTTTTCAGGGGCCGCTCCATAGCAGCTCTACAGTGGCCTGTCGCACGAGGCACGGGCTCCTGCATTAGAGGATTTGATGATTTGATGCCCCTGGCAAGAGCCGCAAGACAAACAAACACATCAAGGGGCTTTACTGAAGGCGTGTGACTCTTCATTGTGACCATAGCCTGGCAGTTCGAGGACGGAGCCATAGAGTGCACGGTCGCAGATTTGAAGAGCGAGGATCTGGTAGCACAGAGCATTTCTCGGGGAGTCTACTGTTCAGCACACAGCCTTTGCAGCGGCGAGGACCCGAAGCATGGTTTTTAAACCCGACGAGAAAAGAAGCGGTAGCCCGGGGCGCCCGTTACATGCCTCTTGTCTGCCGCTCTACCTTTTCACTTTCGGCGGCCGTGTCACGTGACGATCTGCCAGACTTTGTCAGTATAGAGGAAGGTTACGTGGCACTGTTCGATCTCCTTTCCAATATGGGGAGGAAATAGAACATTCACGCCTCTGGTGGTACGCTACAGCTGTGGGAACAACAAACCGTATTTTCTTGTTTGTTTTTGATCCGAGAAATCGAAGATGACGATTCGAGGGCCGCTCCTCGTGCAACTAAAGCACTGGTCAGAGTGAAGCGCTCGTGCCCAGACCGTGCTAGGCGAGATTCAATTGCTTTGTTATGTTGTGTTAGTAAGCACTGCAGGCTGTGTGTATAACAAGTAGAGTGCCTTCATACACACGCGCGCTTTTGCTTGAGTGGTGACATCTCAGCCATTTTTCCGCCCAATCGTTTTTTTATGCATTTTGAAGTACGCGCAATCCGGTGTCAGTCAGCTCGAGCGCGTAGCTTTGGCTAGTGCATAGAGGCCATTTTACCGCCCAGGTCACGCACAAAATGCGCGAGAACGTCACGCGCTGGCATATTCAAGGCAACAATGGATGTCTTCACCCTGAAACAGGGAGACATGTAGGCACCCTAATAACAAGCTTGATGAAGCGCCCCCTGTAGTTCGATCTCCTGCCCAATAGGTCGTGGCCTCGGCCGCGGTAACTCTAAAATTTAAAATGAAAGCTCTTCGCGCGGCGGCAAAGACACGGCATGTTGCCATGGCATCACTACTTTATAGACAATTGCAAGCATGGCGCCACAAGTGGTGCCCCATGCGTGCAAGCGCGTGCAACGCGCGGGTGAACGTAGCTTTGGCTAGGGTGCCTTCATGTGCGCTTTGCTTAGGGTGGAGACATCTGGCCATTTTGTTCCCACTTTTACATATATTTTTTGTTCACAAGCGCGTGAAAGAGCGTGTCCCCGCACGCGTCTGTGGCGCTGACTGTGCTATGGCGACATTTTGTTTTCGTTGATTTCTTTGTATTTTCCCCGTGAGCGCTTGCTGTCGGCATCGGGTACTACAAAGGGTGGCATCACTCTAAACAGAAGGTCATTGAGGCACCCTAGCTTTGGCAAGCTCGTAATCGCACGGGCGTGCCTGCTCGAGCAGAGACATGGCGGCGGCCAGTCGCCCAGCTTGCAATCGTCTATACACGCGTCGCCTCTCATCGGTCCTATACTTTGTGTGGTGCAGCAGACAGACATATCACACAGATCATTATCCGGCATAACGGCAAAACTGACCTCGGCGGTGTTCGATCCACTAAATAAGCTCCTTTAGTGGCTCTATAGGCGGTATCAAGCAAAGGTCTCGTGCCGCGAGTCGCCGTTCGTGCAAGCTCGTCAAAACAACAACAACAAATGCTCTGGCTTGGGGCATTTGGTTGATTCGGTGCTAGCTTCGCCATCTCGTTTAACCAATTGCAAATATATCTAGCGAAAACGGTCTTGTTTAATTTATTTACACAAATACTGAAACACTAAGACATTTAAGCTTCCCGTCAGGGTCTTAAAATTAAGATAGGAGACACCTCTAGTATTCGTTTAGTTACTTTTATCATCTAGGTAGTTTTAATTTCGAAATTGCCTCAAAATGCGCTCAAAACCGTCAAAAAGGTAATATTTCTGGATATTATTAAAACTCTCCAGCCCTCTCAGGGTAAAACCCGAGGGTCGTGCGACCTTCATTACGTCTTCATAATGAATCACAAAAATATTCCATACTCAGCTGCATTGCTGAAGCTCAGATTTGTGTAGCGAAATTTGCTCATTGAGTGACGAACGTGCATTCCAGCTACTGCAATTACCATTTTAGCTTTGAGCAACCGGCAGCGTTAAGTTTGAGAAGAACTTTACAAAAGTCTCGGTCAAAATTGAACGACCTTTGTATCGAATACACTTGTATAATCGACAAACCAGCGTATGCTGAGGGAACTTGCAGAGTTAGGAGGACGAGTTGATTCGCTGGTTACATAAAGGCCTTTTAAAGACCTTTAAAGTTTAATCATCCTATCTAAAGACTACATATGTGTGTGCACAAACACAACCACGGCCGGGCCCAGCAGAAGAAAGGTCATATAAGGAACAATGTATGTGGGATCAACTGGCAAAAAACGGATTCCATACTTGCTCAGAACGTCCTTTATTTGTTTTATGTTTTATAAACACTATAGGGGGCAAATATAGACGTCAGTACGCCACCGGGCAGCAACCTCCGACGATGAGGATATTGTCAAAATGTACTCTACATCAGGGGTACGTCTCCAAACATTTTGGCTAAGGGGCCGGATTGGGGATCTGTCGTTGTCTCGAGGGCCAGAAAATAATAAGTAAATCTAAATGAGAAAAACTCATAAAATAATCCTATATATAAGCCTTTAAATGATAAATTGACAGTTGGAGTACACATTAAAAAAAAAATAAGGTAGATGAATACATCTACTTATTTTAGGCCAATATTTAGCTAATTGTGGTATTGCACAATAATTCGGACCCAGAAAACTCACCTTACCCGTCTGCTCGAAGCTGGTTAACTTTAACCGCGGAACACATGTACGAAGAAACCGTCCGATCCGACGTGCGGACTGCCGGAATGACCTTGGGGGGCGAGAGGGTTCCGTAGCATCGGAGAGCGTTGAAAACCCTCGCCTCCGACCGTCGTATTGCGCGGTCGGACGTCGGATCGGACGGTTTGGTCGTACGTGTGTTTCGCGCTTTAAACTGCTAACCGCCTCTCCCTACTAGGTACCTAGAAGTACCTAGCCAAGTTTGACGAGGACTGAATGAGCGAGAGCGCCATGTTTTATTATGGGGTGGTAGCTGGTGTCACCTACTGGTTGTAGCGAATATATTGGCTTCCGTGGAAAAAGTTCTTGAAAAGGGGGGACCCAAAAACGCGCGTTAAGGTGTATCCACACGACGGACCGGGCCGCGGACCGATTGATCACGTGATGCGAGGCCCGCGGGTCGCCCGGCTGCAATGAGCATCCACACGGCGGACCAAAAGAGCAGACGACAGAGTGAACGGGCCGGTCTATTTTATAACCCTCTACCTCACAGCTCCGCCAAACGCATGCAGCGAGCTGCTTTGAGGCTATTTGTAAGGAGCCAAGATGGAGGTTGAACGAAAGAGATGTTTGGCCGCGGTGACAGGCCTGGCGTTGACTATTGAGGAAGAGGAGAACTTAAGTGAACCGAAAAGGGCATACAACTATTGTCCCACAGAGCGGGGAATTGCTCCACGAGCGCGATGAAGTAAAAAGTTGCATCGTCGCACCATGACGCCATCGTCGTATAACAAAAGGTTCGTCTTCTTCGTCTTCAACCCCGCAGGGGGCACCTGTGAAAGCAGGTGTTTGGAGAGTGGCGTCTCCACGGACCCCGAGCTCCGCAGGGGGCGCCTGCACCTTAGGTGCTAGGTGCTTGGTGAGTAGCGCCACCACGGACCCCAGCCACGCGGGCCACCATACCCGCACGCAGGGGGCACCTGCCTTGGTAGGTGCTTGGTGAGTGGCGCCACCGTGAACCCCGAGCCATGTGGGTTTACCCACCCACGCCTGGCTGTGCGTGGCTTAACCCGTGTTCGGGGAAAAGGGGACCCTGGTGGTTGAGCTGAGCCCGGGGTATGGTTGGACCCTTCGGGGCCCCCCGGGCGAGGCAATACACCGCTTCGACCTCTGCTTCTCGTAGACGGGTGTCCTGGCTTGGCCCGACCAGGATGATTCAGTCAGTCGCCTCTTCTACCCTCTTCTTCCTTCTTTCACTTTTCCTCCCACCTCTTTCTCTTTTCTTCTACACTCTCTTCCTTCCTTTTTCACCTTCTTAGGCGGCAAGGGCCAACCTTGAGTGGAAACAGGTCCTGTCCCTGCAACCACACTAGGGTATAGTGCCCGGGCAGCACTGGTAGAGTAATTGTGTCAGCCAAGCCCTTCTTGCTATGGCACATTACCTACCCCCTTGTTGGGCTCCGTGGTGGGCGGTGCACCCGGGCACTGAATTTTCCTCCCATCTCATATGGGTCTGCGCAACAAAAACTTTCTTGATCGGCCTCTGAAAAGAGGTCGCACCGAAGCTCAAGTAACTCTCGAAACATCCATTGTACCTGAAAAATTTCAAAAATTTCTTGTCTTGCATTCCGAAGAGGAAAAACCACTTTCTAAACTGTCCCCTTTCCTGGTCGCCAAGGTACTGGAAGGAATCGTTGGAAAGGATTACTCTGCAAAAAAGATGGCGTCCGGTGACCTTCTAGTTGAGATCAACACCAAAAAGCAAAGTGAGGCCCTTCTTTCTCTCAATGCTGTGTCTGACTATAAAGTAAATGTTACTCCACACCGTAAACTTAATACAGTGCAAGGAGTTATTTCAGAGGACGACCTAATGGACTCATCTGACGAGGAACTTGTCGAAGGCCTTTCAGACCAAGGAGTAGTAGCTGCTCGACGCATCACCCTTCGTCGTGAGGGCGTGGAGCGAAAAACAAGACATGTTATACTGACTTTTGACGCCACTACACTTCCAGAGACCATAAAGGCAGGCTACATTCAGTGCCGTGTTCGCCCCTATGTGCCGAACCCTCAGCGGTGCTTTAAGTGCCAAAGGTTCGGTCATGGGTCACGGAGCTGCCGAGGAAGTGATACTTGCGCAAAGTGCTCCAGTAAAGAGCATGTCGCTGACTGTTGCGAGAATGATCCAAGATGTGTCAACTGTGAAGGTCGTCATCCAGCTTACTCACGCTCTTGTCCGAAATGGAAAGAAGAAAAAGAAATATTGACTCTGAAGACCAGAGAAAACATCTCCTACCATGAGGCGAAAAAACGTTTTTCCTTGTTATCAAAAGGAGGATATGCCGAGGTCGTGCGCAGGGGACCCGCACGGCCTATGATGGCGTCGGCGGGAACACAGACTCCTCCAGAAGGAGTGTGTCTCTCGTCAGTGTCCCATCTAAAGCCCACGGGAGCGGTGCCAGCTGCACTGCGCCCCAACCACACGGTGGACGCTGTTCCTTCAACGTCCACCCTGAAGCAGGGGGCGGCACCTCCCGCCGCCCCTACCTCCCTGCCTCCTCGAGGCCGGGGACAACCCCGCGTCTCGACCCAGCAGAGACCTAGTGAGCCGTTAAGGCTACCAACCCCACCGGGTCTTCCTCCGGCTCCCCCTGAAGAGCCTATGGACGAGGGTGGACCCAAGTCCGGCGAGGAAAGTTTCCTCGCTGGATCTGACTCCTCTCTTTCTGCCACCAGTGACTCTACTGGCCAGCAGAAAGAGGCTGTAAAAAAGAAAAATGCCCCGCGCAAAAAAATAGATTTTAAGCCATAGTCACCTCATTTTACTTTTTTACCAGTTTTTATATTCACTTTTGCACTGGCTAAGCATATAGGCATTATGCAGTGGAACTGTCGCGGCCTTCTACGTAACATAGATGACATCAATTCATTTTTTGATGAGCTCCGTCCTGTTGCTCTTTGCCTACAGGAGACATACCTGACTGATTCGCACACGCAGGTTTTGCGTCATCAACAAGTTTTTAGGAAGGACCGCCATTCCTCAAACCCTTCGGGTGGTGTAGCAGTGGTGGTTCAAAGTGGAGTGGCATGTGCTGAAGTTCCTTTACAAACTTCACTCGAGGCAGTTGCAGTTCGCATCCTTCTTGACCGCCTTATCGCTCTAGTATCACTCTACTTACCACCTAATGTTCCGCTGCATCTTCACGAACTTCAAGCACTCATCAAACAACTTCCCAAACCGTTTTTAATTCTTGGTGATTTTAATGCCCACCATCCTTTGTGGGGAAGCTCTCATCAAGACTCTCGAGGTGGAGTTATTGAAAGGCTTTTATTATCAACTGGAATCTGCCTGCTCAATAAGAAAGAACCAACATTTTTTAGTGCTGCCCACAACACTTTTACATCAATTGACCTATCACTATCATCACCATCTTTACTTTCATGCTTTTCATGGAACGTTTTAAACAATCCTTTTGGAAGCGACCATCTACCCATAATTTTAGAGTGCGTTTTACCAGTTTTATCGATACCAACCCGCCTTCCACGATGGAAGTTGGAAAAGGCCGACTGGTCTATTTTTGGTCTAGAAGCTACACTTGATCCCTCCATGTTTCTTCATATGACTCCTGAGGATGCAACGCTTTATGTTACAGAATGCATTATAAATGCTGCTTCTGCTTCAATTCCACAGACCTCAGGAAATCTTCCCCGGAGGTGCAAGCCCTGGTGGAATGAGGAATGTAGTTCCACTCGGAAAAGAAAGAACACGGCATGGGGAACTTTTCGTCGCTATCCAACTTTCCGTAATTTGATAGAGTTTAGGAAAAAAAGAGCACAAGCTCGGTGGACGCGAAGACGGGCCAAGTGGGCTTCATGGACAAAGTATGTTTCATCCTTAAATAGTTTTGTTACTGCTAAAGAAGTATGGGATCGTCTCAAAAAAGTTCGTGGGCAGTACCACGCTTTCAGGATTCCACTTTTTCCTTCAATCTCAGCATCTCTAACAGGACAAGCAGACTTCCTCGCAGAACATTTTCAGCATGTCTGCAGCTCTTCCAATTACAGTACGGAGTTTTTAAAGTACCGGTCTACCGCTGAGAAGCAGAAAATCACTATGTCAGGCTTCAACTCTGCTGCATACAATAGACCGTTCACAATGTGTGAACTGGAAGTTGCTCTCAGCCTAAAAAAGCAATCTGCACCTGGGCCAGACAGAATTCACTACGAGATGCTTAAGCACCTGTCTCATGAATCTTTGTCCCACCTGTTGTCCTTTTTCAACTACCTATGGGAAGCTGCTGCTTTCCCACATTCTTGGAGAAGTGCCCATGTTATACCTTTGCTGAGACCTGGAAAAGACCCCTCTCTGGCTACCAGCTACCGCCCCATAGCACTTACAAGCTGCTTGGGGAAAACTTATGAAAGGCTTATAAATCGCCGCCTTATGTTCCTTTTGGAAGAGAAAAACTTTTTTGACACTAAGCAGTGTGGCTTTCGTGCTGGACGGTCCACCATGGACCATCTGGTTCGACTTGAGACCGTCATACGTGAGGCCTTTGTACATCGGCAGCATTGCGTGTCGGTGTTTTTTGATCTAGAGAAGGCATATGACACTACGTGGAGGTATGGTATCCTTCGAGATCTATACAACTGTGGAGTGCGTGGCCGTATGCTTCGTTGCTTGCAGAATTTTTTAAGTGAGCGTACATTTCAAGTCCAATTAGGCTCGACTTTATCCAATG
Source organism: Ixodes scapularis (assembly GCF_016920785.2). NCBI lineage: Eukaryota > Metazoa > Arthropoda > Arachnida > Ixodida > Ixodidae > Ixodes > Ixodes scapularis. The sequence goes on from NW_024609846.1 coordinate 130,358,732, forward strand.
TCTTCTTACAAGAAAATGGTGTCCCCCAAGGCGGAGTCTTAAGTGCCACCTTATTTGCAGTGAAGATAAACAGTCTGGCTCAAGTTATACCGTCATCTGTTTCATACTCGCTCTACGTGGATGATGTGCAAATATCTTTTTCGTCCTGCAACCTCTCCAGTTGTGAACGGCAACTGCAGCTCACAATAAACAGAATGACCAAGTGGGCAAATGAAAATGGTTTTAAGTTTTCCCCAGAGAAAACTGTGTGTGTGCCGTTTTCCCTGCGACGAGGTTTGACTTTGGACCCAATCTTACAATTGAATAACATAGAAATATCGGTGAAGCAGGAACATAAATTTTTAGGCATGGTCTTCGATAAAAAGCTTACATTCAAGTCTCATTTAAAGGAAGTAAAGCAAAAGTGCTTGCGATCCTCAAACATTCTTAAGGTTCTGTCACATATATCTTGGGGGTCTGACAGACGATGCCTCCTACGTTTGTACAATGCTTTAGTTCGGTCACGTCTGGATTATGGAGCGATTGTTTATGGTTCGGCACGACCTTCCACTCTAAAGATGTTGGATCCGGTTCATCACCTCGGACTCCGGCTAGCCACTAGGGCATTTCGCACGTCACCCGTATTAAGCTGGTATGTGGACACGCATCAAATGTCTCTGGAAAAACGCCGACAGTACTTGAGCCTGTGTTATTATTACAAAGTGCTTTCGGATCCGAAAAATCCTGCTTATAGTATTTTACAAATTCCTCAGTTCTGTAATTTGTTTGAGAACAAGCCAACAATTGTGCGCCCCCTAGGTTTTCGAGTTCAAAGTATTTGTAGCTCTCTCAACCTCCCTGTCCCTTCCACAAGTGGTGTTAACTTGCTAAAATCTATGGAGAGAATTGCCCCTTGGAACGAGCTACCCGTATGTTGTGACTGGTCTTTTACCAAATACTGTAAGAAGACCGTGGCTCCACAGTTTCTTCAGCAAGAGTTTCTATCTTTGCAAGAAAGGATATCTAGCGGTTGCGCCGAATACTACACCGACGGATCGAAATCTTTATGTTCCGTTGGTTGCGCAGTTTATTCTAGTGGCTTTGGAAGAGCTGTGCAGCTTGACTCAATGGCAAGCATCTTCACTGCAGAGCTCTATGGTATTTTATTAGCCATTGAGCATATTCTGGATAACAGTGTATTGAACGCAGTCATTTTTGTCGATTCACAAAGCGTCTTAGCTGCTATCTCTTCCAGAGTTTCCACAAAGAATGTACTTACACAACATGTTCGTTTTAAAGTAAACAGAGCTCTGCGCCTTGGAAGTAATATCAAATTTTGCTGGGTACCAAGTCACGTGGGAATTGCAGGGAATGAGAGTGCGGATCGCTTGGCTACATCTGCCACAGATTCAATAGCATCTTTTGGCCTGCCCTATCAGGATTTTAAGCCACTTTTAAAGAAATCTCTTTTAAAGACTTGGCAGCTAGAATGGGACACTGAAACCAACAACAAACTCCACGTGATTAAACCAATGATAGGCATCTGGGAAAGTTCATTTCACAGAAACCGTCGTCTCGAGGTTATGCTTTGTCGCGTGAGAATCGGCCACTCACGTCTGACGCATATGTACCTCCTCTGTGGCGAAGAAGTTGCACTTTGTGCCCATTGTGGGGAATTACTTACAATTTTACACATTCTATGGGAGTGTAGGTTTTATCAACTGCGCGTATCATGTTTTCCTGAACTTTTTAGAGACTATCTACCCTTTCATCCTATGTTTTTACTTGGTGACAGTGCTTTAGAAACCACTTAGACGAGTTTTTAATTTTCTTAACAAAACTGGTTATCTACACAAGTTATAAAAATCTTCTGTAGTCTAGCATGTGTTTTGCTGAGTTTTAATAAACATTTTGTTTGGCGCATTATGGCCTCAGTTGCTGCTGCGCCATTAAAACCTTAATCTTACTCTCTTACTTCTTCTTCGTCTTCAACAGTTGGCGCCGAAAGAACACGACTTTGGATTTGGATTTCAATTCAAACAACAAAAGTCAGCTAGTTGCCACTTAGCACTTCAATTATACTAAAAACGCCGCGGTCCGCCGCCAAGGTCCCGGCGAGAAAAGTCGCTGGCATTTCTCACAAGCGCGGGCCGCGGGCCGCCGGCGGACCTCGCAAACCGGTGACGTAAGATCACGTGATGCGCGGCCCGCGGACCAAAACAGCAATTTGGTCCGTCGTGTGGATACACCTTTACTGGGTTTTCGCGATGCAGCGCGGCATACATTTCAGCTTAAGAAACGCTTTTTGTTGCTTGTGGCACAGGTATTGGTTAAGGTAAAACTAAATTAACCCTTGTTTGAAAATTTTCTAAATATTTGGCTGTCTGGAGTGGAGAAAAGCCTCGTTGAAATTTTCTTACAAGTTCAAAAAAGGACGACGAAGTTTAGTCCTAGAAACGACGAGGAAGCTGTGAGCAGTGAAAGGCGGGTGGTACAATGTTGGGCGGTACACCGGCAGCATGGTGGGCCAGCACGTAAGGAAATTGAAAACCGTGTAATTCGGTTCCAGTGAAATAGACTTATTATTAAATTATCCGAGCATCGAGGAGAACGCTGTAAGTGTAATTCTATGCTCCGCGCGCGCTAGCCTTCCCCGTACAAAAGATTCGAAATAAATAATCATAATAGGGCTTTGACAAACGCGCGTGCAAGACAAACTTTGTTTTAGGCTTTTGCTTTAGAACAGTTACTACCGCAGTTGCCAGTACGTGCAGCGCGTATAACTACACTAGTCTAGCATGCACCTTGGTGCTTGTGAAAGTTAGCAAAAGGGCTATTGGTACCAACGAAATCCTTGATCGGGACGCTGTCTGCCTCTGCGTGCTATCAATACCCGGCTGATTGAGTCAAGTCAATCCACTTTCCAAAGACGTTGCTTTGCCGACAATAGACCGATCTCACCAGCCAGTTTGACTACGCCACCGCTGCCGCAAAGCATCGAGGGAACTTTAGTCTTCCTGCGAGTGCGACAACCTTGCTGGAGCGTTGCGCGTGCAGGCCACGAACAGTCTCGTGCACTGCCGAGGGCCTCCTGTGAACTAAAGTTATGGCTGCCTGGTGCATGCGTCGAACGCTTGGTGAGATTGGTCTATTATCGCGTTCATTTAGGCTTAGGAAGGGCCAGAATCGAAAGACTATATAGAAAATGCGCCGAGGTCATTGTCGCACTGCGAGACACCTTTTCTGCCATCTAGTGATATGATCGCTGCAATCTTTTTAGGAGCATCTGAGGTATGACTTATTATTCTTAGCTCAAAGCAAGGGTGGCCAAGCTGCGGCTCTTTGTGTGTTAAAGTGCGGCTCGGGGCTCCCTAGTATAGCTACCCCCTCCTTCCCCCCCTCCCTCCCAGTCACATGAGCGCTTCCCCAAGAAGAGAAAAGAAGCGCTCTTTGAATTGAGACAGGCTGCGGTTTGGTCCTGTGCTACCGCTACCATACGTACGTACAGTATGACTGCTTTTGCCTCGGATAGATCTAAAGTAGTTCAAGTTTCATTTATTGGTCTAAAAAAAAGTTTAGACCCCCCCCCCCCCCTCTTTTTTTTTTTTCTTCTGCCTTTTTTTCTTTCAGGCGGCCCTTGGAAGTTTAGTGGTTTTGTTTGCGGCTCTCATGCCGGGTCAGCCTGGCCACCCCTGGCTTAGAGTAATCGGTCTAAATGAACTTCTAAATTACTGAACTTTGAAGAAATAAGACCATTTCCAAAACTAATTGAAACATTTTACCCTTAAAACAGCATGTAGAAGAGAGAGAGAAGTTTAAAAATACCTCCTTGACCTTCATGAGAGATGCGCATGAATGTTCCCAAAATAAAAGTGGTTGCTATAATATAATCGCATTCAGTGTTAATTGTTTCTTTTATTATTTGTATGCAGAAGTCTGTTAGTTTGGGACACGAGAGGTCACTTTTTAGAAGAAAGAGGACGAGGCGGTTTGAGCCCTAAATACTTTAACCACCAAGATTACTTTGTTGTATGTTTTGCTTTATTGTTCAAGTCATTAATTAAAGGGGTCATAAAATGATATCGGGTTGGAATGTTCATGACTTTGGAGAGGCGTACTGATCTTATTCTGGCCCAAGTATACTCGCACGGACCGCCACTGATTCAGAAGCTTCTTTGTCGTGGTGAAATTGCGAGGATAAAAGGGGACTATTTCTTGGCAGTCTTGCCTTCGCAAAGAATCATGACGTATGTGTGGGATCGGAACCACACACCTGACGACAGTCGAGCGCGGCTCATGGATTGGACACGAGAACTGTGTGGCTGGGATAAACGAATTTAAATTAGGTCTTACCTAATCGCATATCGTTTAGTGGTTAAAAAAAAAGAGGGTAGAAAGTCAAAAGCCAGCCTTTTGGTAAAAACATTTGAAAATATTGCCCACTATTTCGTGCCTCCTTTCCTTCAAAAGCTCTCCGCCTTTTCACTGTAATACATCTGTGGTGCCAAACGCACGTCAGCGGTGCCAAATTGACGTCCACCGACCCCAGCTCACGCATTGGACGCGAGAACTGCGTCGCTCGGACGTATGCGCTCGTCAACAATCAATTCGTCGACGAATACTTGAATTCACGTTCGTGGCCAATAAATGCCCTGACGGAACTTATCATAACTTGCGAATGCCAAGTTCTACGGTGTTCTTAAAAAAGCACTATGGAAACTTGGAGACATCGCACCGGTGTCCTAGCCTGTAACGACCACGTGAAGTCTCAGTTCGCTTTTGAGTTTAGGATTACAGGTAAGGAAGAAGAAGTTGAAAAATCGTTTCATGGCCCCTTTAACGATTAATGCGTCGGCGGGCACTAGGGTAGTGGCTCGTGTCTAACCACTGTGGTGATGAGAGTAGCCGAACTCTAACAATGCCCGGAGCTTGGCACACGTTCTCTACTCTTCCAACCCCAGCGCGTGCTACACCCACTAAATGAGCTGCGCTTAGAGTATCGGCACTCTGTTCTCCGACATTGCCGTGGGCGCCGCCATTTTGGTGCTTGTGCAGAGTAGTGGCTCTAGTGCAGAGCAGACGCAGCTGTCGATCGTCATGATTCAAAAGTGCGACTTCCTCAGCATTAGATTCGGTGTTAGGAAGCTCATGTGATATTATTGCTTTGCTTTGTCACACAAACTGTTTAAACATTTGTGGAGGACGGAAAAGCGTTTCCTGTGGTTTCAGTTAAAGCTTCAGATAATTGGCAACCATAATTTTAAGTCACACTATGGCCAAGTGTCCTTACTCTGAAGCGTAGCTTATTTAGGGGCACTAGTGGCCGCTTGTTCTGGCTCTGAGTTGAGGGGATGACCGATTCTCATATGTCTCAAGTTTGTTTAGTGACTGCCATCGCCTGGAAAGAAAAACTAAGGCAAGTTAGCTCGCGAGAGGAAGCCTCTTTAGGGGCACCGAAATTGATTTTTTTTTGTCTTTCTTGGAATGGGAAATTTGCGGGTATCCTCTGGGTTACTGATTATTGCGTTTGTGCCCAAGTAATCACGCCACTTGACAACAAGGGGGACATATGTGCCATCTCTCTAACTGGACATCAGGATGAATTTATGCGAGACACGTACTGTATAAATAAGGTTGTAGACCTGGTCAACAAATTCATAGGAACGCGGAGTCATCATATTAAACCTTTCAACGGGTTGCTCAATGTGCGTGACACGTAACATTTTCCCCAATCATTCATTTCTTTGCATTTTGTTCCAAAAGAGCCTCTAATCTGCATCTGCTTCTTTTTCACCCAGTGGAACCTGAATTTCGTAATCATTGAATACCGATACAGAAACATCCCAAGGTGTGTCATAAAACGAACCACATTTGTATTTCGTAAGGTGGTGGAATATATACACATTGCCGTCATGGTCGTTACCACCACCACCACCGTCATCCATAGTCAGTATTATCATCAGTAAAAGGGGCCTCATGAAGAACCACAGCCCAGGGCCCCAAAATTCCTTAATTCGGGCCTGGGGTGCTATGTTGCACGTTTTGGACTGCCAGGAGACTAGGGAGAAGGAAGTGACGTCAACAACGCTCTTTGGGTGTTGATTGGTGGAGTCGCTGATGACGCGTTGCGTGGTGCTGCTAAGATACGTTCATTCACACCTGCGTCACTTCCTTCTCCCTAGTCTCCTGGGAGTCCAAAACGTGAAACATAGCCCCCCTGGTCTCCCCCCCCCCCCCCCCTCCTCCCCTGTTCCCGTTGTTGCTCAGCTCCGCAAAGCCACGTAGTTGGCTAAGGGCAAGCACGTGGCTCTGTTTTTGTTGCGACTGGTTACTCACCAAATCACGGCACAACGTTGGCCCACAAAATTTCAGAAACAAATTGCGGAGTAAAGCAAAGTGTCAGTAAACCGCGGACGACGCGGCAGCTCCGAAAAAAAGGGGGGGGGGGGGGGGGGTGGGGGGGGGAGCCGGTGTTTGTAGGGAGATCTCTCTTCCCCTGCTTGCAATAGTCGTTGTCCTGGGGCCCTCCCACACTGCACTCGCCGACTGGCCCGGCCGTGCGGGGGAACGCGCAGCGCACTGTTTTTGTGCACAGCACCCAGCCAGCCGGCTTTTTCATGTTGCTTCTATTTTAAACAATGACGCTTCCCAAAAAAAAAACAAAAAAAAATCCTCTAGTTTTTTTTTTTTTGCTGTCTGAGCAATTACGAAGGTTGGGTATAATCGCTCCCGTGGGGAGAGCCGAAGCGCAAGGCGGAGAGATGGTCTGCGCAAGAAAGAAGCCCTTCTTGAAAGAGGGACTACCTATACAGATGGAGCAAGTTGAAGGAATAAAGTATCCCAACTCCCAAAGCAAGAGGAGGCCTTGGCAAGCGACACTAAAGCCCCTCTATCCCGGCAAAAGTGGCGCCGTTCATTGTTGTGGAAATGCTCGAAACACGGGACGCGCACCACTTCTGGGAAGAACATGCATGGCGTCTGAAATCTAGCTCAGTGCTGCGCTGTGCCGCCATGATCTTCCCAAGGACCGCACGTTGCACGTGTTTGTTGCACCGACGCACCTTGCGCTACTTTTAGGACATAAAGGGGCTTTAGGCGACACAGGTGCTAAGGAAGAGATCGCACTGCAGTCTAGAGTGCCTTCATACACACGCGCGCCTTTCTGCTGTTAAAGCGCCGCTCTATAACGGCGGTCATCGGAAACACCAAAGAATCGCGGAATTCTCGCCTGTATTTCTGTGTCTGGTTTTCGGAACACCATATGGTGCTTGGCGAGCCAGCCTGCTATGTTCAGGCGGGCACCCTGTTATACACCCAGCCTGTTTTACCCTCTTTTCAAAAACGACCATAAAAACAGGAAACATGATAAAATAAAAAAGGGCATCGCCAGTGAAGGTTTACCACCGTATGACGACCACGTCCACCGGTGCTAAACTTTTCTGTTTTCAAGAATGCATTCTTATAACTTTTCAAAGGAACGGAGCTGCAATTAGAAATTTCATAGGAATGCGTCCACAATTAAAATACACCTTCGTTGAAAATGGGAGCCTTCTACGTACAGGCGCCCGATTTTCCAGTGCATTTTATATTGACACCGTAGATTGATGCCACCGTATAGCTAC